>NC_136940.1:7494152-7629152 GCF_949987615.1 Pollachius pollachius
CTGCTACACAGACATCCCCCCCCCCCCCCACACACACACACACACATACATACACACACACACACACACACACACACACACACACACACACACATACAAATATACACACCAACACACATATGCAAATACACACATACACAAACACACACACACACACACACACACACATACACATCCAACCCCCCTACACACACACACACACACACACATACACATGCTCAATGCACACACACACACACACACACACACACACACACACACACACACACACACACACACACTTACAGACACACACAATCATAGGCATGTCATATAAATGCAAACTTAGACACTAACACCCACACACTCAAAAATACACGCACGCATGCGCGTACACGATAAACATTAGTCAAATAATGAGTAAACCCCTTTAGAAGGCTGCATCCACCCCCCCGTGTGTTGGGGACAGTAAGAGTTATATCCAGGCCCACTGTCTCTTCTCAACACAAAGGCTCCAGAATTGAGGGGACTTCAGGCCATGCTCAGTGCTTGGATACCCCACACTGAGCACTGGGATGCTTTGCCCTTTTCTGTAAATAAAGACCAACAAAGGAGGAAATGACATGCCAAGTACCAGATAATGGGCCCACTTGATTTAATCATAATATACTGGATGTAAGTAGCAAGCTTAATGGGTGCATATAGAGGCCTTCTTTTTAATCATTAGAGAGACTATTTTTATCGTTGTTCTTTTTTTGTTTTGATTCAAACCCCCTACAGCACCCCTCCATGTCGGTCGGTCATATTGAACCGTTCACACAAACAAAAGCCCTCCCCTTCTTAAGGCTCGGCCCAGTCCTTTCATGTGCGTTGCTGTTAGAGCCACAGCTCTTTGTGACTTGTATCTTTGTGCATTAGCGACTCATACAGGGTTACAGCGCTGGTCATTTGGCCGCCATTGTAGTGTGATCCAGGCAGACATAATAACCCGGTAGGATGAGTGAGTAACCCAAACACGCCTGTATCACATGACTACAGTAGCTCTGTTTCCCCCGCCCTCCTCCCTGGAAGCAGGTGTAGCCACACAGGTGTTAGTGTGTGTGTGTGTGTTCTTCGGGAACAGTATCAGATGCTATCTCAAAGGCCAGCGAGAAGGAAGTGATGGCTTATCTGTAATAATGTCTAATGATGTGCTGTGACACAGAAGGGAGTGGGGGTGTCGGGGGTATTTCAGGCCCCCCTCCCACCTCTCCCTTTGGTCCTACGTGTTCCTGGTAAGTGTGGTTACCACTCGACACCTGCTCTGGGGAAGTGGATGTGGGGCAGGGGGGGCGTGGTAGTGTATGTGTGCGTGTGTGTGGTGTGTGCGCGTGTGTGCGTGTGTGTGTGTGCGTGGGTGTGTGTGTGACCTTGAAAGTCAGTGCAGTTCAAGTGATGTGGTCGATATAAGTTTGATTTGTTTGCTTTCATTTTATTTAGTTTGATAATGCCTCGATTAACTATAAGCCAAAGCAATGGATAAAGGCAACAGTTTTTCATGTTGTCTTTTTTAAAAGAATTTATAGTTTCAAAGGAAGAAATACCAGATGTGTGTGTATTGTGTGTGCCCGCCTGAGTGAGGGCTTGCGAAAGAGAGGGAGAGAAAAAGAAAATATATATGTTAATCAGTGGACTGTGTAATAGTGATGTGTATTTGGAGAGCCAATCTAATTACTGACTAATGAGGGGCTTTGATTTGCCTATTAGCCTCTTCAAGTCACCCCTTTAACCTACGCGTGTGTGCACAGAAACACACGCGCCCACGTGCTCACACACACACACACACACACACACACACACACACACACACGCCTGCAAAATGCACATACACACCCTTAGTCACAGACAGACTCAAATACAAGCACATGCTTGTATGGCTCGAGGCATCTTGACATAGCAATGACACAAACTAAAGATTTAAATAAACACTTTTGAGGGATTACTGGATTCGATTCTCATCATTTGACAATGAAACCATTTATTTTGGAAAGACGCCAGGTTTTTAGATTACATACAATATGTTATTCTATCATACGATTTATATTTCTAGGATTTGAATGAACGAGCAGAACTTAACAGGCAGTGATTTCAGTACATCAGTTATCTTGCATTTATTTGAATGCAGCATTGTAAACAATATCATCCAACTCAGAAACAGTAATGAACCGAAGCGTGAAACCTTTCGCTCCAATATTCCCCAGCATCACTGGAGTAATACTACATCGCTACAGGACTTCTAAAGTCCACTATCGATCATTTCTCCATGTCGTTGTTTAACCTCAGCCCCACTTCAAACCTCACCTCCTTGGCCAAGAGGCAGTTTATAAGTAGCCCTGTGAGCATTACTATAACCCGGGGCAGTTCCCCACCACCCGTCCCGATTGGTCGAGCTGAATCTGTGCGTGAGTATCAAAGATCATTGAGCGGCGCATCTCAATGAGGGCCAGATTGATTGGCTGCGGTCGAGCAGAGGCAGGGTTCGATCTCCCCGGCTCTTAGGTGCTGGGATGATGGGTGGGGATGTGGGTGGTGGTGTGGGTGGGGATGGGGGGTTTGTGTGGGTGGGGTTGGAGGCTGGGTGTGGGTGGGGGTTGGCTGGAGGAGAACGGCCGCACACGCTCCACTGTCTATCAACAAGCGAGATGATTGGGTGGGATACATGCAGGCCGGTGTCCGCATCTGATGGGACTTTGCAGAGGGGAGTAATGGAGAGAGAGAGAGAGAGAGAGAGAGACAGAGAGAAATAAAGATGCTAAGAGAGACATAACTGAGACTTGTGCAAGTGCAAGAAGATAGATAGAAACAGAGAGAGTAAGAGAGATAGGGAGAGAGAGAGAGAGAGAGAGAGAGAGAGAGAGAGAGAGAATAAGGGATCCAGGGGTCCGTGCACTGATTGACCCGGGGTCGGGGCGGGGGTATGTCTATTGATCTGTGGCCCAGAAAAGACGGCCTCTCGCCTGAGGTGCTTCCCAATGAGTCAATTTGAGGGTTAGGAATCCTGTCCGTTCCCACCAGGAGCTGTTTTATCATCCGATTCTCCAGGACTCTCCTCCGCGGTCTCCCATTGGACCGCCTCTGTTCCCTGTAATGCATGGCACGCCGCCGAGGCCAAAGGCCAATCAATGTTCTACAAGGGGTTGATACAGATCTTACTAGTCAATGAATGATCATTAGAGGCCTAACGAGGCATTGATTTGTTCAAAGGCCAAAGGTTGTGATGGTTGCGGTCAGTGTCTTTAATACATTAAACACCATGGATTGCCTGGGGGGATCTGGGGAGGCTTGGGGGGCAGATATGTAGGGAGGCAGCTGAAACCTTGCGGGCAGCAGCGTGGATAGCTGTTGCCCCAGCGTGTGTCTGTGTCCGTGTGTCCGTGTGTCCGTGTGTCCGTGCATTAGGGCATCGGGGCCGCCGGACACGGTGAAGACGGAGCTCCGAAGGCCCCCTGCAACCGCGCGTTCCCCTTCCATATGTTCCCCGCCGGAGCGACTCACTGTGTGATGAAGAAAAAAAAAAGCCCCGAAAGAAATAACCCGCCGACCAGCGGCTCTTTGAACGCGGAGGAAATGACTGCGCGCATAGCAGATGTGTTACTACAGGGCCTATTATGTTGCTCATTAAATACCCGACCTCTCAATAGACCATTATTTCCCCAATAAAAAAACAAACGGCGGCCTGTGTACTTACACCCCCCGATCCCCTCCTCCCTCCTCCTCCTCCTCCTCCTTCTTCGGAGGTTCTACCTCACAGACGGCCCGAAAGCGCCTGACTAATATCCTGCATCTGATGCGTCTAAATGGGAAGCAGGCCGCGGGACTGGGCTGGGGGTGCAGGTGTGGCAGGAGCCAGCCGCCTTTAACGACCCCGCAAACTCCTCTGAAAGCGTGCCAAGGCCCTGCCCACACCCACCCCGGTACCTCTCCCCCCCCCGCCCAACATTAACTCTCACTACTACATCCACTCCCCCGCCACCGCTCCAACCCTACAGTGCACACGGCGTGGAGAGTCTGTGCTTGTTACTCGGTTTTATGGAGGGATTTCTGATGTGCTTAGGACATTGTTTGATGATTGGGCTAATGATGCCAGGGCTGCGGTGGCTTGTCTCAGCGCTTCGTCTGCAGCAAGGAAAGTAACGCGCACGTACCCAACACAGACGCACACACACACACACACACACACACACACATAGACACACACAGACGCACACAAGGAAAGAGAAGAAAAGGAAGGCAGAAAAACATAATAAGAGTGTGGCATGGATGGAGTCAACACTCGTCAACGCGCACGCACACACAGGCAAGCACACACACTTGGGCATAGGGAAAACACACAAACACACACGTATAGACAACACAGAGCCGTGTTCCCTATGAAAGACTACACAATCCCACCTCCTCCTCTACCTCCTCCTCCGCTGCCATTCAAATCTGTCCCGGACTGGCCCCTGTCAATCAGGATTATACCACGTCCTTAGGTTTCTGTCACTGGAGGGGTGGTTGTGTTTGTGTGTGTGGGTGAGGGCGGGGGGGTCGGTGTATTCGTCACCACCATGTCCTCGCTGCAGAACATGACTTTCGGGATTTGTGTGTGCGTGTTTGTGTGCATACGTGTGTGCGTGTGTGTGTGTGCGTGTTCGTGTGCATGTGCGTTTACGTGTGTGTGTGTGTGTGTGTGTGCGTGTGCGTCTGTGTGTGCGTGTTTGTCTATATGTGTGGGCTTGTGTGTATCTCTGTGTGCGCTTGTGTCTATATGTGTGTGCGTGCGTATATGTGTGTGTGTGTGTGTGTTGTCCATGGCCCAGCATAATGTCAGCGGGTGTCGTCGGGGCCTGATGTGATGTGGCATTCACTAAAGGTCACGCCAGGCATCAGCGCTCCCTGCGCATCGCCACAACTGGCAGCCGTCATATGGGCGCTGGCATCGGCCATTACCCCTGCCCCGCGGGGATGGGGGGGGTGGGAGCGGCCGAGGGAGGGGTTGGAGGAAGAGGGTGGATTTGTAGGGTTGGGACACACGTTGATCTCCCTTGTCCAGACAGGGCCCAGAGAGTATCACTGGGCCCTGTGGGACTGGCCTTGCGTAACAGCAGGGAAGGGCCTTTGACCATCAATCATACAGAGAGAGAGGAGGGGGGGGAGAGAGAGAGGGGGAGAGAGAGAGAGAGAGAGGGAGAGAGAGAGCGAGAGCGATAGGGGGAGAGAGAGGGGGAGAGAGAGAGAGAGCGAGAGAGAGAGAGACAGATACAGAGAGAGCGCGAGCGAGAGAGAGCGAGTGAGAGCCCGAGAGAGAGAGAGAGGGAAAGGGAGGGAGAGAGGGAGAGAGAGAGAGAGGGAAAGGGAGGGAGAGAGGGGATATCTTCATTTGGTTCAAAATGTGAACTTTACTATCTGATGATGATGCTCTTGAAGGTAAGGGGCCTGGGAAGAGACGTACGGTGGCTGTTTTGATAGCTTATTCTCCCTGAGGCGTGCTCAGGGAGAAACCTCCGTTGGGAGATAAGATAGAGATTCTGTCGGCATCTGCGCCTCTTTTAGATCCCCCACCCCCCCTCACTGACAGTGGAAGAGCCGTAATAAAGCATATTTCTTCTCCAGGCACTGGTCTCTTTTGGTTCAAACATCACGTACCAAACTGGTTATGAAGATTGCGCAGGTCAATTTTTTTTTTTTCTCCCTATAACAGTAAGGTGCAGATAAAAACAAATTGGTATTTTTATTCAAGGCAAGCAAGCAAGCAGAGGTGCTCCAAATCTAAATGTAAAAGAGAGAAATTGAAAACAACTGGAATACATTGTAAAGCAGCGCCCTGTAAAGTGTCATCAGCATGGAGAGAGAGCCAACAGACCACAACAAAAGCTCCGCTACCAGCCAGAAGAGAAGGTCCTGAACTGGCTAGACTCAAAGGCAATGGGCGGAGGGAGGGGAGAAACACCAGCCACTCCACACAGTGAGTGAACCCATCCGGAGACGATCCCAGCCTCAGCCCTCCTAGGCCCCTGCCAAAGGGGAGCCCATCCTTCCCAGACAGGTTGCCGTAGCGAGGGGGACGGCTAACAAGCCCCCACAGGGCGGGAGGGCCTTTTTACTGCTCCCTGTAGAGGGTCTGGGACCCCCCAGGCTGGGACTGGCTGAGGCTGACTGCTACTGACAGGGTTTATGCAGGCAGGAGGAGGAGGATCAGGAGGAGGCAGTGGTGGTGGTGGTGGTGGTGGTGGTGGTTGGGTGGTGGTGGAGGAGGAGGACCGGGGCGGGGGGGAGATGGAGACACGGGGGTGAGGACGTGTGGATGTGTAAAAGGTGGTTGTGAATCAACAACTGTCCCTTAAGAGAGCGCGAGAGATAGAGATAGAGAGAGGGCATCACCGATGGACCAGGCCGGACAGATGCAAGCTAGGCAAACACACACACACACACACACACACACACACACACACACACACACACACACACACACACACACACAAACACACACACACACACACAGAGACCCACATACACACACAGGACCCCCACACACACGCAAACAAACCCAGACGCACACCTCCTCAAACAAATGCAAACGTGTATACGCTGAGGCGCGGGGAGGCCATAAGATTAGCTGTGTGTGTGTATGTGTGTGCGTGGTGACAGAGAGAGGTGGTGGGGGTGGAAGGGAGGGGTGACAAGGCTGTGGCAGGGGTGTTGTTTGAAGGCTTATCCCCCCCCTCCCCCCGCCCTCCCCTAAAAAAATGTGGACCAATAAAACACCTGGAAATCAAATCCCATTGCTCTTATCGCTGCGCCACTTGCGAGATGTTATCCGTTCAGGTAATGCGGTTATAAATTCAATTTGGGCCCCGAGATTTCATTGTTTACCCACGGCCCGCGTATTCCGGGCCACGGAGCGCGGGAACGGGGCCCGGTAACGCTCGATGAGTGTCGGGAAAAACTAATCTAGGGTTACCACGAGGGGATGCAAAAGAAAAAAGGGCGGGAGAAGGGGGGAGGGGGGGAGGGGGGCGCTGCCAAACTGTCACTCTCTCAAGGACAACCAACGCGGTGCTTTCTATTTTCTTCACCCATGTTTTATTTAGGGCGGCCATTTAGCCGTGTTTGGCTCCTCATTAGGGGCCCTCATAGCTCCGCTGACGCCGGGGGACGACAGTTACCAGGATCACATCACAGCGCCCCACTACCTGCTCGCTGCCTCGCGTCATTTGTAGGCTGGAGCTATAGGTGGAGGTGGTGGTGGGTTCTGAGTCCTTGTTTCACTATGTAATGTTCCTGAGGGGATGAACACTCTTCTGATCTCCGCTTGAGTTTATATACACCTTAACCCTGGGTATCCAGCGTCCCCTGATTGCTTGGAGTTTGCGTTGTCAGATGCGGTGTATTTTTATAGGATATATATGTAACATTGTTATTTTATATGCCATATGGTACGTTTATATATATCTGTGTGTGCACATGTGTTTGTGTGTGTGTGTGTGTGTGTGTGTGTGTGTGTGTGTGTGTGTGTGTGTGTGTGTGTGCACATGCGTATAAGTGTGTTTGCGTGTGTGTATGTGAATGTGTGCGTTCCAAACTCATGACGCTATTAGCTTTACCTTGAATGTTCAGCGATGGGGAAATAGGGGTACGTTGGGGCCGGCTCCCTGGCCCACCTGATGGATAGCCTTTAGGGGTAAATCACCTCATCTACTAGGTAAAACCTTGATATAGTGGGGCTCCGCCTGCTCCCAGCTGGCTGCTTATGACAGTAATCCATCAGTGGCGCCCAACAGGCCAAGCTTCCCGGCCGGGCTAATGTTCCTATTGACAGCCTATGATGTCAACAGTGCGACAGGGAGTGTGTGTGTGTGTGAGTGTGTGTGTGTGTGTGTGTGTGTGTGTGAGTGTGTGTGTGTGTGAGTGGGTGTGTGTGTGTGTGTCTGTGTGTGTGTGTGTGTGTGTGTGTGTGTGTGTGTGTGTGTGTGAGTGTGTGTGTGTATGCGTGTGTGTGGGTGTGTGGGGTTGGGGTGTGAGGAAGTGTAAGCCGCTACACTAACTTGCTCTGTGGGTCCTTATTGTGTATCTCCCTACTGCTACTATTTATTAATAGCACATACGCATACTCACACACACACACACACACAGACATTCACGCATCAATGTGCTCCAACACATATGTGTGTGACATGCAGCTATTTGGAGGTTTTTCAGTTCCCTTGCAGAATGCACTTTTGGCAAATTGAATCAGGATATTTTTGTCCACTTTACAGTCAACAGCGTTAATAATGTAATCGTGTGTGTGTGTGTGTGTGTGTGTGTGTGTGTGTGTGTGTGTTTCCAGTTAAGGTAAAGGGGCTGTACGACTCCCAGGCTCCGGTTTGTCCCGTGTGCCAGACTCTGCTGAGATCAGGGGAGTTCCAGGAACATATGGAGCAGGAGCTAGCCAAAGTAGCTCAGCTGCAAATCAGGTACGTGGCTCCCCTGATACCGGCTGCATCCCAGCCCGGTCACACACCCGAGTCCACTCCGGGCTTCCCCGGGTCATCGTGTCACATGCCGACCTGAGCCTGAGTGACTTAACCCCTTCCTCTACAAACACCCCAAAAAAACACATGTAAATGAGCCTAAGGCTAACTCTGTTGCGATGCATCAAATGGTTACATTTATGTTTCAATTGCACATTGTCCCTTTCAAATAATATTGAATTTGAAAAAAAAAGAGTTAAAGATTGCTTTTGGGGGGTGAACACCCCCTGTCACTTCCACGAGTGTGTGTTCAACATCTGCGACCCTGTTCGCTATGTTTGCGTCTAATTCGCCCAGCAGACAACATGTATGATCTGATCTGAACGGTATCCAGAGTATTATTTCACGTTCTATCGGTCTTCTACGGACAGTTATCTTTAAAAATGGGGTTTTTATAACCACACAACCGCCCAACCATAACCATAAATCCTCATCATAAAACTTGAATGGCTTGGCTCATGGAGAAGGGATATATTATATATATATATATATATATATATATATATATATATAATACCTTGCTTTATATATAAAGGCGTCTGCACAATGACTATGTATGTATATATGTGTATACGTGGATAATTAAGTGGAAGATGGCTGTTGTAAATAGCCCCTCTCGTAGTTTCTGTGTCTGTAACCCACAAGGTTTATTTGGACATAACTCTTGGAAGAAATGCCCGCCTAGGGGCAACGTATCATACAGGGAGACATATAACATCCCCATAACAGTTGTTCTGGGTATTATACACACACACACACACACACACACACACACACACACACACACACACACACACAGACACACACACATGAACACCATACACACATATATATATATGAACATACACGCTCACACACACATTACCTGCTGCTTAGTTGCGGAGAAGGATTTCTCCAATAAAGACATTACACTCCAAATCTGCTTAACGACTGTGCCACGGACAGTAATGGTTTCAAATTGAACTTGGCCCCTGGGGATATGACGGTGTGTGTGTGTGTGTGTGTGTGTGTGTGTGTGTGTGTGTGTGTGTGTGTGTGTGTGTGTGTGTGTGTGTCTGTGTGAGAGGGAGAGACAAGAGAGAGAAAGTGCCCGTGTATAGTATTGTATACAGTATGATTGACAGCCAGACACACTGGCTTTATAAGACCTGTATGTATCTGTTATCCGTGGTTGTGTGTGTGTGTGTGTGTGTGTGTGTGTGTGTGTGTGTGTGTGTGTGTGTGCGTGTTTGTGTGTGTGTGTGTATGCACAAATGTGCCATGAGACTATGTGTGTCTCTTTTTCGTTCTGTGGACTGATCTTGGTTTCTCCCTCTCCTCTGTTCCTCTGCTTCTTGGTCATCAGCATCATTCCAGTGCAGCGTAACCATCTGCTGGGGACTCCCAAGGTAACACCACCACCGACAGTCTTTCAGTTCAGCGTCCGGCTTCAATTAGACTCTCTCTCTTACTCTCTCTCATCCTCTCTCCCTCTCTCACTTTGTTTTTCTCTGTAGTCGCTCTCTCTGTCTCTGCACATTAAACACGAAGGCGGCTCGCCCTCCTCTCCTCTCCGCACCATCGAGGACGTGCATTCGGACAGATACCAGGTATGACCAGACCTCACAGAACCACAGCCAGCATGGCAGAACTGGTAGAGCACCAGGGCATCAGGGTTTGATTCCCACCCTGGGGTCCACCCATGCTAAGGATGTAGCCACTCTCTGTGTTGTGAGGGTGGATAACCAAATACCATGTTGTTTGTTTTTTATCATTTGAATGCTGTATCAAAGAGTAATTAATTCCACATTTTATAAAGACAAATCTTTTATATTGACAAACCTATCAGAAAACGATTGACATGTGGAACTGTTGAAGTCTCAACCCTCCCTTTATTTCCAACAGACATTTCTACGTGTCAGGGCCAACAGACATACAAGACTGAACGGTACGTTAACATCTTTACCGCTGGCAACAATGTTGAACTCTTTCTTATTCCTATATGTGATTTTGTTCTAGTTTGAAGGGCTGCCGCCCTCACTGCTACCTCACTTCCATAGAGAAGCCGTTGTCAGGCCAGGGGAATGCTTCACACATCCATAAACCAGTCGGCCGTTTAGCGTCATCCATTGCCATCAATGTCTCCCTGAATGTGTACACAAGTGCAGTTTAGTCCCCATCCCCCACCCTATTCCACCCAGGCCCCCTGCATCCCAGCCCACCCGCTTTCCCTCCTCCACTGACCTAGCACCCACACGAGCAGAGGAGTTATTAACCTTTCAACCTTGACCTCTTGATTATGTTAACAGTCGACGACCTCTGCTGGTGCAGGTGCTACGTCAAATCCGCCCCATTACGACCCCACAGCGCAGGAGCCCACCTAGACTGCGTGCAAGCTGGTAAGACGACGCCACCGCGCAGCAAACACACCCCGGTTCACCCCTCCCCCTCCAGGGTCCGCAGCCTGCCTTTGGAGGACGCTGATGTTTTCATTTGTGTGCGTGCTTGTATTTCTTAGGGCTGTCAAATGTTAAAAAAATGTACCCACAGCCACTCAGTGTGGGTTGAATATGAAACTTACGGAACACCACAGATTTGGGAATTGTAAACAGGCAGTTGCCTAATACAATTGTAAATAAACAGTTACAACAAGTGTAGATCAAATTAAAATAAGTCCCAAATAAGTAAATTTGGGAATAGATATGTTAAAAAAAATATTGCGAAAATTTTAACAGCCTTCATTTTTATTGTTGGGAGTTAAAGGTCCCCTAATTTACTACGAGGTTAAATGTTGCGATTTCGATTAGCCATTACAAAATGGAGGGATAAAATGAAGCACCGTCCTGCGTGGGCGTTTCCACCCAGATGATTGGCGGCTAGATCCGCCTACCAGTGAGTACCGTCGGTCCGTCGTTGGATTAAACAGGGGCCTTTTAAGTAATCGATCATTCGAACATAACAAGACACCTTTTTGTTTAGATGACAGACATACAGGTTCAGAAAATAACATGTTGACAGCCTTCCATTAAACAAGCTTAACGTAAGAGACCACGGAGGCACTTCTAACGATTAAACCCCCCCATAACCCACGCCCACGTCACCATGGCCGCACTAACATTTACCTTGAGACCCCATACATCACATTTAATCAGCGTGATAACGGCCGCCCCCGCCGACCCCGCACCCCGGTGATTATTGCTCTGCACATTCTGGGGCTGTTAGTTGACTCTTCAAACTGCCAGCCCTGTCGAGGGCTGTTAGCCTTTATGGGGCCTTATAAAAGGACAAAATAATGAGCTTCTAAATACGTGTCAGTGCGAGAGAAGGGAGGCCGAGATGAAGAGAGGAGGGGAGGAGGAGGGAGAGGTGGTGGTGGGTGGCTTGGGGGTGGGGAGGGGGGTCATCCTCTATTATTGCTGTTGCTTAATCACCCACTCTCTCTCTCTCTCGCTCTCTCTCTCTCTCTCTCTCTCTCTCTCGCTCTCTCTCGTCTCTCTCTCTCTCTCTCTCTCTCTCTCTCCTTTCTCTCTCTCTTTCTCCTTTCTCTCTCTCTTTCTCTATTTCTCTCTCTCTCCTTACTCTCTCTCTCTCTCTCCTTTCTCTCTCTCTTTCTCCATATTTTTTATATTTCTCACTCTCTTTTATTTTTTTGCTTTCTTTTTTCTTGTCTCTCTCTCTTCATCTATCGATCTATCATCTATCTCTCTCACTTGTTTCTTTCCCTCTCTTCTTCCATCTTTTTCTCCTTCTTCATTCGCTTTCTCTCTCTCTGTGTCGTTCTTCCTCAACCCCTCTCACCATCTCTCTTTCTCCCTCACTTTCTGTTTGATAAGCCCTTCTTATCTGTGACCAATACGTTAACCCCTCATTAAGATCGTCACCCCACCCCACCTGGGCTGCGCCGTGCAGCTCGCTGTTCGTTTGGTCAGCCTGCCCCCCCCCCCCCCCCCCCCCCCCCCCCCCCCAGTTATTCAGCAGGGGAATTAGGAGGCCCTAAAACTTAATGTCCCCTCCGTGCAATCTGCAGTCCGTCAGGGCACAGTGGGACGCGCTCCGGGTTCTGCTGTGTTAACTTTTACATCACACACGCTTTTTTTTTTCCTCTTTTCTTTTCGGGTGGAGAAGGTGTTTGAAATGTGCTGGTCAGAGAAAACACGCTCAACACTAAGGTGTGAGGGTGTACATAAAACCCTTTTATCTGTGCTCCCCGTACCGCGATTTTAGAGGTTCAGTCACAAAAACTTCACCCTCCGAAAAAGGCCGGTAACTTTTCGCTGCAGATGCTGAAGCGTAGATAGCTGTGTGTGTGTGTATTCTGTTGTCGTGCCGTGCTGATTGTGATTTCTACATCTCTTGACTCTCCGCTGTCTCTCTGTTGTTCCCAGTCAGGATAGGCAAACTGAAGAAGAGGAAACAAGAGGAATCTCAGGTACGTTCTGTTCTGTTCATGATTGGCCACCACCAATTCCAGAGTGCTGATTGGCCCCCCATGATTGAGTTGTATTCCTCTACCAGGGGACGTCACTGACAGTAGCATTTAAAGCGAAACATTTCAGTCATTCAAACTCAAACTGCATTAACTCAATTGACTTGGTATAACGTGGCACTGTAATCCATACTCATTATTTGACCATTGTTCTCTGGGTAATAAGAGCAATGACTTTTAACTCAATGAACGTCAGCTGCAAACCTTTTGCAGCTGCGATGGTTCGCTTGACATCAGCCTGGCCTGTCAGATCAGTGTGTATCCGTGTGAAAACCTGATCCCCGCCGTCCATTCACAACTGGCAATACGCACGTAGCCAGTGGCAGTGGGAGACATATGGACGCAGGAGCAAAGAAATCACTATGTGTATGTGTGTGTGTGTGTGTGTGTGTGTGTGTGTGTGTGTGTGTTAGGAGGGCCCTGCGGAGCTTGCGCCGTTAGAGGATGAGTGGAACGACAGGAGAAAGATACAGATGACATCTACACCGGCTGGATTTAAAGGTAAGGGTAAAGGGTTGTGCGTTGTGTGTGTTTATGCCTGTGTATCGGATGAGCGCATTTGTGTGTGTGTGTGTGTGTGTGTGTGTGTGTGTGTGTGTGAATGCGTGTGTGCGCGCGCGTGTGTGTATGTGTGAGCGTGCCTGCGTGTGTGTGTGCAGACGTTGTGACAGAGGGCTCAGTGGAGGGGAGGTAACGTGACTGAGTGACAGATGAAAAACCACTGAACTTTTCAGCCCGGATTTACCCGGCAACAGGCCGTCCCCCGAAGGGTCCAGATGAAAACGTCACACTTTCCTTTACCCCGGGATGAACGCTTTGACCTGTCTCGTTCATTAGAAGCGGAGCGAGTGACGGCAGGACGAAGGATGAAAGGGGGGGGGAGGGTCACTTGGCTTTGGTCGTCCACACCGCACTAAAACCCACCCAGCCTGATCAAAGCGTAGCGCTGCAAACATGCGGATCAACAGCGTGACCCTCTACATGCATTTTTTATATCGTTATATATATTATTATTGAGGTCGTTTTTTCTAGGTGTGCTGGGGGTGGTAATTGTAGCGGGCTAGGGTGTTTGACTCCTAACCGTAGGGTAATGGGATGATTCCCCAATGTCCCAATGCAGTCTACATGTAGCTCATCTTTGATTCCGGGACGCCTTTACCCATTACCTCAAGTTCAAGTTATTTTATTAGTCAATTGCACTACATAACAAGGAAAGCAGTCATAGCTGGCAATGACATTGTTGTTCCAAGCTCTCCTTAACAATGCAGAAATAAAAAGGCCTACCTACCTGCTCCTTCGTTTAAGTCGGAAGGTGGTTAAATGTGTGCCCTAAAAAGAGGACTGACGGATTGTACACAGTGTGTGTGACGTGATCAGCGATAGGTTGTCCTGACTTGAGCTCTGGTGCTCGTAGGCGCAGGCCTGGGTCGCGGGCCAGCCCGGGAGTGTCGGGACAGCGATGTGGACCTGGACGTGGATGGAGACGACACGCTGGAGTACGGCAGAGCCCAGTATCCTTTCAGCGAGACCTGTCCCACACCACCGCTAGCGCAGTCCTTACCCTCGTATTTATTTCTAGGTTGATGTCATTTCATGAGAAGGAAATGAAATGTTGCGTGTTGTTTATTTTGTGTTATTTAGTAGTTTGCATATGCATAACAATGCATTGCAGCTCTTTATTTATACTTTCGTTGTGTGGTGTTCAATGTCTTTTGAGGACTTACAACACAAAATACTTACATACACAAAATGTGGTTAAAAATAACAATGAGGTAATTAGTTATTAATATAGTTTGGATTTTCTGTTTTAAAATTGTATTCTCTCCCCAGTCTCCAAAACATTTTAATGAATAATAATAACTCTTAATCCCTGACATGGTTTTTATCTCACTCCATAATTTCTATAGTCTCTTAAAAAAGATAGATGAATAAGGTATTTAGTGAAGATCTTTATTTTTTGCTCTGTATTTCCTTAACTTCCTGGTAAGATACACGGAGACAGACATCATCCCATGCTCAGGAGAGAGCTCTAAAGAGACAGCAGTCAAGTATGCATCTTTCCTCACTGTCATAATTATGCATTTATTTGAATATGCTGTATTCATATACAATACAGTGTTTTGATTTGATTTCCTTGTGCCATAATTTTTGCTCATATGATCTGACATTTTGAAATGTTATTTTGGGATTTACAGCGGCCTTAATTCCAGAGTCAATTTAGAATATCCCAAGTGGCCAAAAGAAGGTGAGTGTGGAAGATTATTCTATTATGTTTTAGTTAATATGTGTTTCTATATATAATAGTATATATAGTAACTACCCTCCCTGGGAAGGATGGTGGATACAAATGACACTGAGACCTGCCGTACCCTTTAAAGATACAATATTATTATAATATTTTAAAAATCCATAATTGATTGTAAAATGCATGGTTTACTAACGGCTGTGTCTGTCTTCTGGTTCTTCAGAGGGCCCGTCCACCAGCAGTGAGAGTAACAAGGGAGAGGGCGGCCTGTCCGGTCTGCACCAGACCTGCCAAAACTCTGAGATTGAGACGTACGTATGCAACATTTAAAAAAAGAATGAAATTAAAGAAGTAGAAGTATTGCAATAAAAAAATGTCATGCTTCTTTATTTTTTTTTATGCTTATTTTTCCATACTTATATACTATATTTCTGTGGTGAAATCTGTTAAGACGGCTTGCTTATTGACAGCCTCTATGGCAGAACACAATGCTACATCCATGTGATGAGATCATCCATCAAGGAGATAGAGGTCGATGTGTGAATTGTACATACATTTCATCACACTTAATGCAATGCATCTCGTCCGCCTTGTCATACGTTTGCGCATATCCATAGCTAAGTGTGTGTGTGTGTGTGTTTTTCCTATCTGTGTGAGGACCCTGACACCTGCCCCCCTCCCTCTCTCCCTCCCTCCCCCCTTTCTCCCTCCCTCCCCTGTCCCTCCTCTGCTTATGATAAACGAGACAGCGAATGCAGGAGATGTGATTGCTGCTAAATTTCACGCTCAGTGTCCATGTTGGCCAGCGAATAATTTAATCTGTCTTCGATTTATAAATGAGTCTCCAGTGTCGGCCTAACTCCCTCTCCCATCTCCCTCGTGTAACTTTGTGTGTGTGTGTGTGTGTGTGTGTGTGTGTGTGCGTGTGTGCGTGCGTGCGTGCGTGCGTGCGTGCGTGCGTGCGTGCGTGCGTGCGTGTTTGTGCAGGGTCACAGAGAATTCTGCACTGACAACGCTAGACGCACTTAAAGCCCGGATACGGGATTTGGAGAAACAGCTGTCAAAAGGGGATCGCTTCAAATGCCTCATCTGCATGGTGCGTATGCAGTGGCGTGTCTAGGCTTTTCTGACTGGGGTGGCCCAGGTGGGCCTCTGACTTAAGCAGGGCTGGCATGAAGTATACACAGACACACACACGCACGCACACACAAACACGCACGCACGCACACACACGCACGCACGCACGCACACACACACACACACACACACACACACACACACAAAGACGCATACGCACACACACACAAACACAGTCAAATACACATACAGATACACATACACACATATACACACACATACACATACACTTACACATATACATATATGGTTAGTGAGGTCCCCCCTTCACTGTAAAGCGTCTTTGAGTGTCTAGAAAAGCGCTATATAAATTCAATCCATTATTATTATTATCATTATTATTATTATTATTATTATTATTATTATTATTATTATTATTATTATTATTATTATTATTATATACATCCACATACACACACATGCAGGATTAAGCCTATAGTCAGTGACTTGAGTGTATGTAACTTGCTCTGTGTTGCTATGTAGTGTGAAGGTTCTTGTTATTTTGCCAGCATGGGCCTTTCTAGCAATCGATTGTGAGAATTAAAACAAAATGATGTGTGCGTTATATGCACATTTATTTTGGCCATAACCTTTTCATTGCACTTAGCACTCTTCTCTCAAATTCCGAATTGCTCTTTTTTTGTTTTAAAAAGCTTCATATGATCATTGTGTCTGTCTCTGTACTAACCTCATAGTGACCATTAGCCTCTCTTCAGACTGACCAGACTGAAGACACTGACTGCTGCTCTCATAGCTCAGACGCCTGTGTGCTAGTTCTAGTTCTAGTTCTGTGTGCTAAGCTTAGCACCCTTTAAAACATAAGGGTGGCCACATTAAACATATACAATAGATTTTCTACACAGATTTAATAGCTTGACTTGTTGATGTTGTTGGGCAGGACTAATGAAATAATTCCTGTTTACTCACATTGTCATAAGGTCTTCATTTATTATAGTCTTCTATCACATTTGGAAGGTGTTTCACCCCCCAGTAAACACCTATTGAAATCAATGTTGCTGTCAAACAGCAGCTTTATAATGCGTCCCCATGTGCCCTTTAGGGAATCAAATGTCGCCATCTAGTGGCAGTATTATCCTACATGCATTCAACGTCCACTATTAACATGCTCTCTCTTTTCTCTCTCTCCCTCTCTATGGTTGTTGTAGGACTCTTACACAACCCCTCTCACCTCCATCCAGTGCTGGCACGTTCATTGCGAAGAGTGTTGGCTTCGAACACTGGTAAAAACACGATCATACATTCAACAGAGGAAACAAGTAAAACTCATTGACACAGTAATGCAACAAATTGCTGTCTTTTTTTGTTTATTTCAGGGAGCGAAGAAGTTGTGTCCCCAGTGCAACACCATCACTTCCCCGGGAGACTTGAGGCGGGTCTACCTGTGATCGCGTCTCTGCTCTGGGGATTCTTTTTAACACTTTTTAGCCAATTACCAGTGAACTGAAGGACAGCTGGTCTGTCCCAGTATCTCCGTGTCATGACCAACCTGGCGATCCACTCCCATCAACCTGGTCTTCCGTCGGTCTACGAGAGGATGTGGACCCTCCAAAACACACACACGCACACACACACACACACACACACACACACACACACACACACACACACACACACACACACACACACACACACACACACACACACACACACACACTTTGACGACTTTAACATGCTAACATAGTTCTTCCATCTGCGACTTCAAGACAATTTTTGGAAAAGCCTCTGAAAGTAGATTGACATCAGGAGGCCACTGAAAGCTAATAGAGAAAATATGCTTTGGGATGATATTTATGACTTTTTTTTAATCATTTGTCTGTAATATGTACTAAATCAGATGCAAAGCACATGTACATAGTTTTGTGTATGTTTGGAACGATGGTGTGATGGTGTATGTGGACTAGTTTAAACAACCCAAATGTACAACTATACAGAGTTTTGTCTTGGCTTAGAAAATTGATTTCTTTAGTTCCAGTAGCTTGGAAATAACGATACTAATAACATAAAATAAATATTTTTAGGCTTTGTTATCGATGTGTGATGTTCTTTGAATAGAGCCATTTATTCCAATGTTATTCATGTTACAATAATAAAACTTCTTAATATTAATAATAAGTCTCAGTGAAAACAAATGTGCAGGCATGCAGACAATGAATAAAAAAGGCACATTCAAGAGATTGTGGCGGGAAGTACGACGACGACAGTGTTTATAAAATCAGGACTTAATGTCCTTTAGATGCATGGGTGTAGATGGAAGCTCACACCTTTGGGTTGAAGGCTGTTCACAGTTCCAAGGGCCGTGTGTTGCTGTTGTATTTGTGTACTATTTACTATTAATCAGTCATTTACCAGACACTTCTATCCAAAGCCACAGTGTGTTCCGAGACACGCCATTCATGAGCAGGTACTGATGACTACAGCAGGTTCTGCTACAGGTTTATGTATATTTGTGCCACAAGTGCGTCTGTTGTAGGGAAGTGGGTCAACACAGGATTACCTGCGTTGAACCGGACCAACACAGCTCCAACGGAGGCCCGCCGACACTACGCCACACTGCGTGTCGTTCTGGGGGGTGGGACAGGGATGAGGAAGCCAGCATGAACACCTGTGATTGGTTGCTGAGTCGATTGGAGCCTGCGCTAATTCAGACGGACAGTAAGCTGTCTCAGAGAATCAGTGTGATGCACGCCCACGTACGCCTGCACACACACACACATGCAGGCACGCACGCACAGACACACAGACACACACACACACACACACACACACACATACACACACACACATACACAGTACAGTATATTAAGTACCTCTGCCAAACACTCCTCTGTTATCCAGTCTACGGTACAACAATTCCCCCTGACACAGAGTTCCAGTACTGACAAACAAGGTAGGAGAGACCTTGTATTATTATACTGATAATTGTATTATATCGTCACCTGTTTCATAGTTTGGTTGGTTCGATTCTAAGTTGCAAACACTCAAAGTGTATGAAACACTTTGGTGAAGGGATTGGTTGTTCAGCCTGTTTTATAAAAGAGCACAGGTAAAACTGTAATATAAAGTGTTTGTTCTTTTATATATATTTTGAAATATATATTACACAAAGCTTGGGGAAATGCTCAAGAAAATTGGAACAGTTTGTGTTTCTTGATTTAGAAAAAAAATATTAAGAAAGGAGGAGAAGGTAATGAATTAAGGTGATATTGACATTGTAGCCTGAATTAATGTGACTGGTTTCCTGATGAATTAATAAAGGTGTGCAGGACATTTTAGTATGATTATGTACAGATGCATTTGATCTCAGATTATCACACAATCACATTAATGGAGACTCTTAATTTAATTGCCTGCCCAGGGCACCACATTAATCAATCCTGTTCTAGGGCAGGTAGGTTGTTCACCTGTTCATTGGACCCAATACTGCATTGGGCAGTGGGCATTAAGTAATTAATCCCTCACAAAAAGCAGATGTTACCTCATCGCATCTAGTTATCTAAATAAAGCCACCTAACCCAGCCTTTGAAAATAAATCATCTTTATGCACCAAAACTACAACACTACCCAAAAGAATTATAAAAACCTACACGTATTCGCTCAAGGGCAAACAATGTAAACAGGGATGTCTTCATGTTGTGGAGTTTAAATGGCGAAATCTTCGTGGATATACTGGTGCTACCTGAGCTGCTACCTTCCCCCTCTGAAGAGGTTAAGAGTAGCTAATACCCTGGATCAAGAGATTAGCATTGGCATTTCAACCTGATGACTTGAGCATGGTGGCTCGGTGAGTCTCCGGTGGCCTCAAGCTGTTGTCTACCCCAAAGAGTGAATGATTCAGGCCTAATCCAGGCACGTAGGGGTTACTTCAAGGTAACAGGGAAGATGCACCGGTGCAATTTAGCACTATTTGATAAGTCAATACAGGCTGCTATCAAAAAATATATATATATTGAAAGAGCTTTTGTGTGATCGTTCCAAAAAAATGTATGCACCTTTCAATATCGCCCTGGTTGTCTGTCTGTCCCCCCACACACACACACACACACACACACACACACACACACACACACACACACACACAGACACACACACACACACACACACACACACACCAACACTAACAAAACCCCACCCACCCACCCAGCAGCGATGGCAGGACCCAGGCCTGTGGTGCTGAGTGGCCCCTCTGGAGCGGGGAAGAGCACTCTGATGAAGAGGCTACTGAAGGACTACGAGGGGGTCTTTGGCTTCAGTGTGTCACGTATGTTTGTTCAAACACTTCCCCTTGTAGAGCCTTTTGCATAAGCTGGTCTGGTGCAGAGAAATGAAGGAGAGGGGGACAGTCCACATGGGCCTCTTAGGCCTCAAGGCTTAGTTATGGTTCCACGTCGAAGCAACGCAATGACCACGCAGATGCTTCAACGCAATCGTGTCGGGTTTTAGTGAGCGGACTAATCACAGCCCTTGCTGCTGTGTCGTCTTGACGCAAGGTTTCAGCTTTTGGGAGGCGCACGTCAGGCCCTTGCGGTGGCTGCAATGACGTAAGGACGTAAGGAGGTAATAGTCCTAGAGTGTAAACCCTCTTCCGTTGCGTCGAAGTGGAACCATAACCCGTTAGCCTTTAGTCTACCTCTAGGGAACCTTGAGCAAGATGCCGTACACATCCTCTGTTTGTTTATTTAATGAAATGAATCCCGAAAAGAATAGGTCCCTTTGGTAAAAGGTCTCCTCCACATGGTTGGGTCACAAGCCCCCCACCCTGCTAAATCTATTCAAAATAAGATTCAGATAATACCTTCAAGGTTTATTTGGTTGAGGAGGTGATGATCATTTGAGTGAGCTTGAATTGTTTGATCCTTTCTTCTAGACACAACAAGGAAACCTCGACCAGGAGAGGAAGAAGGAAAAGGTACATTCCTCCTGCTGCCAACCAGCATAAATCTCATCCTTCTGCGGCCATCTTAGCAGCAAAGTGCTCCAGCAGCAGCAGCAGCAGCAGCAATGTTCAAAATATGGGTGGATGATCCTGTGGGACATCTTGGTTCTACATTAGGCCTATAGCTTCATCATAACAAGGGTGTTGGATATGGGGTAGACTTTTCTTCATATGTATTAGCTAAATTAAAGAGGAAATGTGTGTCTCTTTAACAGTAGCAATCACCTCGTTTAATAGCCTCAACACTCTGTAATGTTGTATTTCGTGTGCTATCTGTTGTAGATCCCGCTTTTCCCCCGCAAATCCCAGTGCTAGCCTCCCTCCCATAGCTTCCACCAATCAGCCGTGTCGCCGATACGACCGGCAGCACATCTTACTCACAAGTGAACCGCAAACATATAGGCTTTCTTCCTTTTTTATTCCTCACTACTTTGTAGCCCGCTCAAATGCAGGGATCAACCTTCTTCTGTTTTCTCCGTAGGCTTGAACATGCTCCCTATGCTTCTGGGGGCTACATTACTGCCCGTAGCAGACGTCTTCTCCTCTAAGGACGTAGTTATGTCCACCGCAATTTCGGAGGGGAGAAAGGTGACCTGCCCGCCCGGTGTGTTTTCTGATCACAGTAATGTTACAAGGGTTGTCGTGGGTTACTTTCAAAAACGTATGGTCATATTTAGATTCAAATATGAACGATTCCGTGGAGGAAAATAGAGAGGCCATTTTGTCCAAATTGTTAACATTTCTTATTTTAAGATATTAAAAACGAGATGATAAACTGGAGTAAACACTTTGGAGTAAAGAGCTTTTGAAACTAGCCCCCCGTGTATCCTCCGGAGTAATTCCCTTTCCCCTGATCTTATAGGCCCAGGGTCTTTTGTGGAGCTACCAAACGTGTCTTTCACCCCATATGGTCTAATAAGCTGTGCCAACTATTTCCAGCCCATGAGACAATTCACACATCCCTATTTGAAATATGGACAATTTGTAGGTTTTTATTAGTATGACACTATCAGATATATGCAAACAGCATATGCTTTTTTTTTATCTTTGCATTTTTGCTTGCTTAGTAGATCCCTGACTTTGACCTACTTATAGTTGATTCAATCCTTGGTATGCTGCTGTGTATTTCTATTGCTAGCTAGTTCTGATCCCCCAATGCCTTTTATACTTTCTGACATATATAGCACGTTGTGTCTACACCCATATTTGGTCAATTCTATTTTTATATACAGAGAAAAGGGGCATGCTTATCTGTGTTTTTCAATGTTATGTGTTCTGATTTGAGCATTTCTTTTAATTTCTTTCAACTATTATGATGGAACTAGTTATTATCTGGTTCTTCTCTTTCTCAAAGGAACCAGGCACATTGTCATCTCCTCCCACTGACTTCAGTTTTAAACCTTTTCTTCCAGACTACCACTACACAACCAGGGAAGCAATGCAGGAGGGGATCGACAACGGAGATTTCATTGAGAATGCAGAATTCTCCGGAAACTTGTATGGAACAAGGTACAAGTCTATTTGATAACTTGTACATCTACAAAAACATATAATCACTATGTTGTAAACATTTTTTCTATCTACAGAGATAAAGTAACAGAAAAAAAATCAGCAAGTAATATATATATTCACCAATGAATTGAATGTAAATTCTCTTCAATAAATTGAAGCGATCCAAATAAGAATTACACAAGGTCATCAACCTTAACTTCTCCTAATCTATCAGCGATGACCCCCTATAATATACACCCTTCAAATTGAGTGCAGAGGCCACCCACGAGGGTCAAAGAAGTCCATAGAGACATAAGTACATAAAACAAAAAAGACAAATGTTCTATCCTACATGAGATAAGAAGTGTATTGTAATCTCTGCCAGGTCCCTTCAGTCACTGAGAATGTGGAACATTTTCTGAAATATGATTGTATTTCAGGTATCAATAATGGAGAATGTTATATATACAATTATACTAATCAATAATCAATAATCAATCGTCCCCTTCTGAAACATTGCCATGTTTCATGTATCAATAAGAATCACAATAATACAGATGGATAGCCGATAACCAATAGAGTGGCGAAGTCACACCCCTTCCGGTCGAGCCCATGGGACCTATGAGATTGAAAAATATGCATGGGTTTCAATGGAGAGAAAGTAATTATCTTCTGGTCTTAGTCTTTATATGCCCCGGATTACACATATGTTGTTTGTGGATTTAAATTATAATTTTTCATGTCAAGAGTATGACCGTTTATTGTGCAATTGTTCAGTTAAAGGCTGTAGAGAAAACACAATGAGAAAGACTACATGTCTCGTATGTGATGTCACGCTCCCTGCGACTGGCTTGGACAAGACCGACAATCTCCCCATCGGCATAACTGAAACTCTCCACATGCCCCGATTTATAATGGTTTTCACGTCTTTCGATGCTTTAATCCTCCCCTTGGAAAAAAGCGGTGAAGTGGAGCAGAGAGATCGCCAGGTCCCTACCGGAGTTCCAAGTGCGGGTGGTGACTTATATCATACGCGTCGAGAGCAGCGAAGAGCTGTAGTTCACAAAGCGGCCTCACTCAAAACCTTTACCAAACTTCTTCGCAAAATGTTTTAGTTTTCTTTGCATGAAAAATTATAATTTAAATCCACAAACAACATATGTGTAATCCAGGGCATATAAAGACTGGGACCAGAAAATAATTACTTTCTCTCCATTGAAACCCATTCATATTTTTCGAACGCAAAGGTCCCATGGGCTCTACCGGAAGGGGCGTGACTTTGCCACTCAATAATCCTCTTTCTGAACTGGGATTACATCACAAAAAGAGGATCTATGGTTGTGTTATCAATCAATATGATAGCTACTTAAGCACCTTTTTCCTGTTGTTACTGTGTTATTTATATATAAATGTTGATGTGTTCAACTTTGATGCACTCTCTATGCAGTAAGTCTGCGATTGAGGATGTGCGGGCTCAGAACCTTATCTGTATCCTGGACGTGGACATCCAGGGGGTGCGAAACATAAAGAAGACCGACCTGGACCCCATTTACATCTCCATCCAGCCCCCCTCCATGGAAATCCTGGTGAGAGACCAGGATTTGATTTTCTTGCATATTTGTTAATTCAATTTTTGTGGCTTTGTTGTGCAAAATTAGGGTTAAGCACTAAAAAAGGAAAAGCTATGAATAAATTGTTTTCTATATTCATTTTTAGAAGTCTACTTTACTTGTGCAGGTATTGGATTAGAGAGTCCATTCCACCTGCTTATTTTGCATGTAACACATATGATTTAACGTTTTACTTTTGATTTGTTAAATTGCTGTGACACCCAAATTAATAAGATATGTCTTGGCTGGTTCTTCCTCTGTGTAGGAAACACGTTTGCGAGACCGGCAGACAGAGACAGAGGAGAGTCTACAGAAGCGTCTAGAGGCAGCGCGTCAGGACATGGAGCTCAGTGAGTCCAGGGTTCACCCGCTGCTCTGACCTGGGGATTTACGATGCAATATTATTAACAAAACGATCCTGACTCTGATTCCATGCAGCAAAACCTGGTTAACAATAAATATATATATATATATATATATATATATATATATATATATATATATATATATATATATATTTGATATGAGCAATGTATCAGAACAAAGGAATCAAACACAGATTGGTAAAGATAAGCTTTTGAATAGAAATATAGTACGCACCCAACAAAAGCTTCTTTGATTGCACAGTTCAGAGTCGATTCCTCAGAATATACGTGATGGAACCGAGAATCAGATCTTTTGGAGATAACTCTCCATTCTTTCTTTTACCTCCAAGGCTAATAATGACAACCGTGGACCTTTCTTTGTTCTCTCTTTTCATCAGGTAAGGAGCCAGGTGTGTTTGATGTGGTTATCATCAATGATGACTTAGACAAGGCCTACGAGGAGTTGACAGCCATCCTTATTGATGTAAGTACAGGAGTTGTTTTCACACCATAAGATGTAAGCATCCTTCAACTAAATGTTTTTTTCATTTGTTTGAACCATCTTCTATCTGCTCATTAATGACATATATATAATATTGATAGAATGTATATATATTTCAAGTTAACTGCAGTTAAAGACATTTGTCATTGGACTGTTTGTGAATGTATTGTCAATACAGTTTATTGACAATACATACGTTTATTGACAAATGTAAAATTATTTTCAAGTTAACTGCAGTTAAAGACATTTGTCATTGGACTGTTTGTGAATGTATTGTCAATACAGTTTATTGACAATACATACGTTTATTGACAAATGTATATATATTTCAAGTTAACTGCAGTTAAAGACATTTGTCATTGGACTGTTTGTGAATGTATTGTCAATACAGTTTATTCATATTTTAAGTGAGATTAATTTGTGTTTTTATCTCCTCTCTCTTAACAGGAAATCAAAAAAGTGCAGGAAGTAAAGTCATAAGAGGTGATCAGCAGGTGGTCTTGCTCTCCATGAGGTCCTCCTCAAGAGGACCAACCTGAAGAAACTTCGATCACTACCCAGCACCCAAGAGAAGAGCCTCACCCGATGGACCAATATGGAGTTCCATGCTGAGCTAATTGTGCACATGAAGCCAGTTATGTTTAAATACCTGTTCAATTAAAAACAAGTCCATTGATTTTCGGGTTGTTTTCTTAATTTTCTCAATAGAGTGTTGCCCATTAGAGATGTAGGCTGTAATGTAATAAGTGGTCCAAAACCCAACATATCTATACCTTGTAGTATACCATGGAAAAGTAAGAAGGAACTTCTGCCAAAATGATACCTTAATGAATAAAGATTATGTGCATTAGCCTGCTCCATATTCTAGGGTTAGAGTATACTATTTTATTTTTTATTAAATTATTTATTAGAGTAAACTGGAAGATACATTACATCAACGTGCATCGCTTTCACACAATGATAATGGATTAAATTTCAACTGCCTAATTAAACGAATCTGTGTTGTTTGTTGATTAAATGGTAGGCCTACTAAACTGCAGACAGTAAACGTACAGTGTGGAAAAAAAGTGCAGTGAATGACGAGACGATGATTGAAAAGTTTTAAGTTAACACATTCTCAGTTGAAAGAGGGGAGAGGGGAACAATACTGATCAATACAGGTGGAATAATAAGATATACTACAAAAAAATATAAAGCAATCTGATTGGCTTCAATAATAATAAATAAAAAATAAAATAATAAATCTTCGAACGATCCGATTGGTCAAACAAAGAAGAAGCGATCTGATCTGAAGTGCGTGTGCGTGTTCGTGTTGGTGAAAGTTTAACAAATTCAGCTCTCTGGTGCTCCCTGCTGGCAGTATGACTATACCGTCCGAATGTATCACAAAAATAGTTTAGAGAGACGTTGTCAGTCTTTATATGTTGCCTAAATTCTCCCAAACGGTTGGCAGTAAAGATCAGGTCACGGTAGGCCACGGAGGCAATGAGCTCGAGTTAAAAAAGAAAAAGCTTACAGCACCTGGTATTCCCAGGCGGTCTCCCATCCAAGTACTAACCAGGCCCGACCCTGCTTAGCTTCCGAGATCAGACGAGATCGGGCGTGTTCAGGGTGGTATGGCCGTAAGCAATTATTGCTGCCGCAAAACCAGGTTTTATACAGGAGCACATAAGGAGTGAGAAAGCTGCTGCGGCCCGACGTTACACTTTTACAAAAACAATCATTAGTTCAATAGAAACGGCAGTAATTTATTCAGTAGGACTCCTTATCCATGTAAACGATTATTGTGACATCTGAATTAATTAATTATATGCAATACACTGCGTGTGTGTGTGATGTTAAATGATTGTACCAAGGTTAACGGTTAAACTGTCTGAGATTTGGTGGGTATTTTCCAGTGGTGTTTTCTCCCGGAGGCCAAGGGAAGCCAGGTTTCCCTGTTTATTACACATCCAATAAAAACATTTATATTTACAGTTTTGGTGGTTCTTTGGTGCTGTGTTGCTGTCATTTCTTCCACATTTTCTCGTCTCATTGAGCATTTCAAAATGCGCGAAACAGCGCCCCTCTACATTTTCAATAGTGAATACGCGGTAATACACGACATTGCACACAGTATGTCCGTGAGGAAGCCAGCCTGAGATGGCATCCCTTGGTGAAGATGAAAATAAGGATTAACCAACCAGGTGAGGCTACCGTCATGACACTGCCCTCCTGTGATTAGTCAGCAGGGTGCCAAGGGAAGCCACCGGGCCCTTGGCTTCACACCAATCAAATCAAAGCATCAACGTTAACGTAAACAAATAGCTGGAGATTAGGACGTTTGCATTTTTATCATATTATCTATAAGCAAGTGCGGTTATGGAGGGTTGAGATTTAGAGTATTTAGTCAAATTTAACCAAACTGCCACATGGGCAGCAACTAAAAATTAAATCTGACTGCAGGCCAATGCCGAAGCTTCAGCTGCGTGTGGAGAGAAAGAAGAGTGGTTATCGCACTTTCAATGAGGAGAACTATGTCTTCACCGAGTGGCTAGCTGGTAGCACTAAACTGCAGCTACTATTTTGCTGGCCATGTCTTCTTTTTGACAAAGATTCATACTCCCTGAACAATCCCTGGGTCTCTTATTGACCTCCTCGCCACCCTGAAAGACAGGAGAATGGCCTTCCTCTACAAACAGGGTGAGTAAAGTACACACCTCCCGGTGCGGCATTACTGTTCCCTGAGCTGTCCGTTAATTATTTTTTGTGTTATTATATTTCTAATTGTGCATTGATTGCCTGGAATAAGTTGCATTGGTCAATCAAATGAAGTTGTTTTTATCGCGGTCTTTAACGCTGAGAATCAGCACCAGGTACAGCAGGGCTCACCTGAACAGATGCGGCTGTGGTTGTTTATAGCCGCTTGTTCTGGGTTGTCTTGTGTTGTCTTTTAAGTAGTGTTGTATGAGGAACATTGTTTAGGAGGACTGTGTGTGTGTGTGTGTGGGTGTGTGTGTGTGTGTGTGTGTGAGAGAGAGAGAGAGAGAGAGAGAGAGAGAGAGAGAGAGAGAGAGAGCGTGTGTCTGTCAGATAACAGGCGTGTGTAAATCTTGGTTAAATTACCAGGCGCTCAAATAGCTCTTGTAGTTACATTTAATCGATACAAGCTGCGACGTACTTTTTTCTGTCTCCCACCTTCAAAAAAGCATGTCGATTAAAGGTTTTGTCTCATTTGGCTTCCTCAAAAGGAATCCCCACGCCACGCCACTGGTATTTTCGCCGTCCTCCCATGGTCTTAGATTGATCTGAAGTGCGTGTGCGTGTTCGTGTGGGTGAAAGTTTAACAAATGTATAACTCTCGTTTCAGCTCTCTGGTGCTCCCTGCTGGCAGTATGACTATACCGTCCGAATGTATCACAAAAATAGTTTAGAGAGACGTTGTCAGTCTTTATATGTTGCCTAAATTCTCCCAAACGGTTGGCAGTAAAGATCAGGTTACGGTAGGCCACGGAGGCAATGAGCTCGAGTTAAAAAAGAAAAAGCTTACAGCACCTGGTATTCCCAGGCGGTCTCCCATCCAAGTACTAACCAGGCCCGACCCTGCTTAGCTTCCGAGATCAGACGAGATCGGGCGTGTTCAGGGTGGTATGGCCGTAAGCAATTATTGCTGCCGCAAAACCAGCTTTTATACAGGAGCACATAAGGAGTGAGAAAGCTGCTGCGGCCCGACGTTACACTTTTACAAAAACAATCATTAGTTCAATAGAAACGGCAGTAATTTATTCAGTAGGACACCTTATCCATGTAAACGATTATTGTGACATCTGAATTAATTAATTATCTGCAATACACTGCGTGTGTGTGTGATGTTAAATGTTTGAACCGAGGTTAACTTTTAAAGTGTCAGGCAATGGGTGGGTATTTTCGCCGTCCTCCCATGGTCTTAGATTGATCTGAAGTGCGTGTGCGTGTTCGTGTGGGTGAAAGTTTAACAAATGTATAACTCTCGTTTCAGCTCTCTGGTGCTCCCTGCTGGCAGTATGACTATACCGTCCGAATGTATCACAAAAATAGTTTAGAGAGACGTTGTCAGTCTTTATATGTTGCCTAAATTCTCCC
This sequence comes from Pollachius pollachius, assembly GCF_949987615.1. NCBI lineage: Eukaryota > Metazoa > Chordata > Actinopteri > Gadiformes > Gadidae > Pollachius > Pollachius pollachius. The sequence continues at coordinate 7,523,536 of NC_136940.1, forward strand.
AAACGGTTGGCAGTAAAGATCAGGTCACGGTAGGCCACGGAGGCAATGAGCTCGAGTTAAAAAAGAAAAAGCTTACAGCACCTGGTATTCCCAGGCGGTCTCCCATCCAAGTACTAACCAGGCCCGACCCTGCTTAGCTTCCGAGATCAGACGAGATCGGGCGTGTTCAGGGTGGTATGGCCGTAAGCAATTATTGCTGCCGCAAAACCAGGTTTTATACAGGAGCACATAAGGAGTGAGAAAGCTGCTGCGGCCCGATGTTACACTTTTACAAAAACAATCATTAGTTCAATAGAAACGGCAGTAATTTATTCAGTAGGACACCTTATCCATGTAAACGATTATTGTGACATCTGAATTAATTAATTATCTGCAATACACTGCGTGTGTGTGTGATGTTAAATGTTTGAACCGAGGTTAACTTTTAAAGTGTCAGGCAATGGGTGGGTATTTTCGCCGTCCTCCCATGGTCTTAGATTGATCTGAAGTGCGTGTGCGTGTTCGTGTGGGTGAAAGTTTAACAAATGTATTACTCTCGTTTCAGCTCTCTGGTGCTCCCTGCTGGCAGTATGACTATACCGTCCGTATGTATCACAAAAATAGTTTAGAGAGACGTTGTCAGTCTTTGTATGTTGCCTAAATTCTCCCAAACGGTTGGCAGTAAAGATCAGGTCACGGTAGGCCACGGAGGCAATGAGCTCGAGTTAAAAAAGAAAAAGCTTACAGCACCTGGTATTCCCAGGCGGTCTCCCATCCAAGTACTAACCAGGCCCGACCCTGCTTAGCTTCCGAGATCAGACGAGATCGGGCGTGTTCAGGGTGGTATGGCCGTAAGCAATTATTGCTGCCGCAAAACCAGCTTTTATACAGGAGCACATAAGGAGTGAGAAAGCTGCTGCGGCCCGACGTTACACTTTTACAAAAACAATCATTAGTTCAATAGAAACGGCAGATATTTATTCAGTAGGACTCCTTATCCATGTAAACGATTATTGTGACATCTGAATTAATTAATTATATGCAATACACTGCGTGTGTGTGTGATGTTAAATGATTGTACCAAGGTTAACGGTTAAACTGTCTGAGATTTGGTGGGTATTTTCCAGTGGTGTTTTCTCCCGGAGGCCAAGGGAAGCCAGGCTTCCCTGTTTATTACACATCCAATAAAAACATTTATATTTACAGTTTTGGTGGTTCTTTGGTGCTGTGTTGCTGTCATTTCTTCCACATTTTCTCGTCTCATTGAGCATTTCAAAATGCACGAAACAGCGCCCCTCTACATTTTCAATAGTGAATACGCGGTAATACACGACATTGCACACAGTATGTCCGTGAGGAAGCCAGCCCGAGATGGCATCCCTTGGTGAAGATGAAAATAAGGATTAACCAACCAGGTGAGGCTACCGTCATGACACTGCCCTCCTGTGATTAGTCAGCAGGGTGCCAAGGGAAGCCACCGGGCCCTTGGCTTCACACCAATCAAATCAAAGCATCAACGTTAACGTAAACAAATAGCTGGAGATTAGGACGTTTGCATTTTTATCATATTATCTATAAGCAAGTGCGGTTATGGAGGGTTGAGATTTAGAGTATTTAGTCAAATTTAACCAAACTGCCACATGGGCAGCAACTAAAAATTAAATCTGACTGCAGGCCAATGCCGAAGCTTCAGCTGCGTGTGGAGAGAAAGAAGAGTGGTTATCGCACTTTCAATGAGGAGAACTATGTCTTCACCGAGTGGCTAGCTGGTAGCACTAAACTGCAGCTACTATTTTGCTGGCCATGTCTTCTTTTTGACAAAGATTCATACTCCCTGAACAATCCCTGGGTCTCTTATTGACCTCCTCGCCACCCTGAAAGACAGGAGAATGGCCTTCCTCTACAAACAGGGTGAGTAAAGTACACACCTCCCGGTGCGGCATTACTGTTCCCTGAGCTGTCCGTTAATTATTTTTTGTGTTATTATATTTCTAATTGTGCATTGATTGCCTGGAATAAGTTGCATTGGTCAATCAAATGAAGTTGTTTTTATCGCGGTCTTTAACGCTGAGAATCAGCACCAGGTACAGCAGGAATCACCTGAACAGATGCGGCTGTGGTTGTTTATAGCCGCTTGTTCTGGGTTGTCTTGTGTTGTCTTTTAAGTAGTGTTGTATGAGGAACATTGTTTAGGAGGACTGTGTGTGTGTGTGTGTGTGTGTGTGGGTGTGTGGGTGTGTGTGTGTGTGAGAGAGAGAGAGAGAGAGAGAGAGAGAGAGAGAGAGAGAGAGAGAGAGAGAGAGAGAGAGAGAGAGAGAGAGAGAGAGAGAGAGAGAGAGAGAGAGAGAGAGAGCGTGTGTCTGTCAGATAACAGGCGTGTGTAAATCTTGGTTAAATTACCAGGCGCTCAAATAGCTCTTGTAGTTACATTTAATCGATACAAGCTGCGACGTACTTTTTTCTGTCTCCCACCTTCAAAAAAGCATGTCGATTAAAGGTTTTGTCTCATTTGGCTTCCTCAAAAGGAATCCCCACGCCACGCCACTGGTATTTTCGCCGTCCTCCCATGGTCTTAGATTGATCTGAAGTGCGTGTGCGTGTTCGTGTGGGTGAAAGTTTAACAAATGTATAACTCTCGTTTCAGCTCTCTGGTGCTCCCTGCTGGCAGTATGACTATACCGTCCGAATGTATCACAAAAATAGTTTAGAGAGACGTTGTCAGTCTTTATATGTTGCCTAAATTCTCCCAAACGGTTGGCAGTAAAGATCAGGTCACGGTAGGCCACGGAGGCAATGAGCTCGAGTTAAAAAAGAAAAAGCTTACAGCACCTGGTATTCCCAGGCGGTCTCCCATCCAAGTACTAACCAGGCCCGACCCTGCTTAGCTTCCGAGATCAGACGAGATCGGGCGTGTTCAGGGTGGTATGGCCGTAAGCAATTATTGCTGCCGCAAAACCAGCTTTTATACAGGAGCACATAAGGAGTGAGAAAGCTGCTGCGGCCCGACGTTACACTTTTACAAAAACAATCATTAGTTCAATAGAAACGGCAGTTATTTATTCAGTAGGACACCTTATCCATGTAAACGATTATTGTGACATCTGAATTAATTAATTATCTGCAATACACTGCGTGTGTGTGTGTGATGTTAAATGTTTGAACCGAGGTTAACTTTTAAAGTGTCAGGCAATGGAGGGTATTTTCGCCGTCCTCCCATGGTCTTAGATTGATCTGAAGTGCGTGTGCGTGTTCGTGTGGGTGAAAGTTTAACAAATGTATTACTCTCGTTTCAGCTCTCTGGTGCTCCCTGCTGGCAGTATGACTATACCGTCCGTATGTATCACAAAAATAGTTTAGAGAGACGTTGTCAGTCTTTGTATGTTGCCTAAATTCTCCCAAACGGTTGGCAGTAAAGATCAGGTCACGGTAGGCCACGGAGGCAATGAGCTCGAGTTAAAAAAGAAAAAGCTTACAGCACCTGGTATTCCCAGGCGGTCTCCCATCCAAGTACTAACCAGGCCCGACCCTGCTTAGCTTCCGAGATCAGACGAGATCGGGCGTGTTCAGGGTGGTATGGCCGTAAGCAATTATTGCTGCCGCAAAACCAGCTTTTATACAGGAGCACATAAGGAGTGAGAAAGCTGCTGCGGCCCGACGTTACACTTTTACAAAAACAATCATTAGTTCAATAGAAACGGCAGTAATTTATTCAGTAGGACTCCTTATCCATGTAAACGATTATTGTGACATCTGAATTAATTAATTATATGCAATACACTGCGTGTGTGTGTGATGTTAAATGATTGTACCAATGTTAACGGTTAAACTGTCTGAGATTTGGTGGGTATTTTCCAGTGGTGTTTTCTCCCGGAGGCCAAGGGAAGCCAGGTTTCCCTGTTTATTACACATCCAATAAAAACATTTATATTTACAGTTTTGGTGGTTCTTTGGTGCTGTGTTGCTGTCATTTCTTCCACATTTTCTCGTCTCATTGAGCATTTCAAAATGCGCGAAACAGCGCCCCTCTACATTTTCAATAGTGAATACGCGGTAATACACGACATTGCACACAGTATGTCCGTGAGGAAGCCAGCCTGAGATGGCATCCCTTGGTGAAGATGAAAATAAGGATTAACCAACCAGGTGAGGCTACCGTCATGACACTGCCCTCCTGTGATTAGTCAGCAGGGTGCCAAGGGAAGCCACCGGGCCCTTGGCTTCACACCAATCAAATCAAAGCATCAACGTTAACGTAAACAAATAGCTGGAGATTAGGACGTTTGCATTTTTATCATATTATCTATAAGCAAGTGCGGTTATGGAGGGTTGAGATTTAGAGTATTTAGTCAAATTTAACCAAACTGCCACATGGGCAGCAACTAAAAATTAAATCTGACTGCAGGCCAATGCCGAAGCTTCAGCTGCGTGTGGAGAGAAAGAAGAGTGGTTATCGCACTTTCAATGAGGAGAACTATGTCTTCACCGAGTGGCTAGCTGGTAGCACTAAACTGCAGCTACTATTTTGCTGGCCATGTCTTCTTTTTGACAAAGATTCATACTCCCTGAACAATCCCTGGGTCTCTTATTGACCTCCTCGCCACCCTGAAAGACAGGAGAATGGCCTTCCTCTACAAACAGGGTGAGTAAAGTACACACCTCCCGGTGCGGCATTACTGTTCCCTGAGCTGTCCGTTAATTATTTTTTGTGTTATTATATTTCTAATTGTGCATTGATTGCCTGGAATAAGTTGCATTGGTCAATCAAATGAAGTTGTTTTTATCGCGGTCTTTAACGCTGAGAATCAGCACCAGGTACAGCAGGGCTCACCTGAACAGATGCGGCTGTGGTTGTTTATAGCCGCTTGTTCTGGGTTGTCTTGTGTTGTCTTTTAAGTAGTGTTGTATGAGGAACATTGTTTAGGAGGACTGTGTGTGTGTGTGTGTGGGTGTGTGTGTGTGTGTGTGTGTGTGTGAGAGAGAGAGAGAGAGAGAGAGAGAGAGAGAGAGAGAGAGCGTGTGTCTGTCAGATAACAGGCGTGTGTAAATCTTGGTTAAATTACCAGGCGCTCAAATAGCTCTTGTAGTTACATTTAATCGATACAAGCTGCGACGTACTTTTTTCTGTCTCCCACCTTCAAAAAAGCATGTCGATTAAAGGTTTTGTCTCATTTGGCTTCCTCAAAAGGAATCCCCACGCCACGCCACTGGTATTTTCGCCGTCCTCCCATGGTCTTAGATTGATCTGAAGTGCGTGTGCGTGTTCGTGTGGGTGAAAGTTTAACAAATGTATAACTCTCGTTTCAGCTCTCTGGTGCTCCCTGCTGGCAGTATGACTATACCGTCCGAATGTATCACAAAAATAGTTTAGAGAGACGTTGTCAGTCTTTATATGTTGCCTAAATTCTCCCAAACGGTTGGCAGTAAAGATCAGGTTACGGTAGGCCACGGAGGCAATGAGCTCGAGTTAAAAAAGAAAAAGCTTACAGCACCTGGTATTCCCAGGCGGTCTCCCATCCAAGTACTAACCAGGCCCGACCCTGCTTAGCTTCCGAGATCAGACGAGATCGGGCGTGTTCAGGGTGGTATGGCCGTAAGCAATTATTGCTGCCGCAAAACCAGCTTTTAAACAGGAACACATAAGGAGTGAGAAAGCTGCTGCGGCCCGACGTTACACTTTTACAAAAACAATCATTAGTTCAATAGAAACGGCAGTAATTTATTCAGTAGGACACCTTATCCATGTAAACGATTATTGTGACATCTGAATTAATTAATTATCTGCAATACACTGCGTGTGTGTGTGATGTTAAATGTTTGAACCGAGGTTAACTTTTAAAGTGTCAGGCAATGGGTGGGTATTTTCGCCGTCCTCCCATGGTCTTAGATTGATCTGAAGTGCGTGTGCGTGTTCGTGTGGGTGAAAGTTTAACAAATGTATAACTCTCGTTTCAGCTCTCTGGTGCTCCCTGCTGGCAGTATGACTATACCGTCCGAATGTATCACAAAAATAGTTTAGAGAGACGTTGTCAGTCTTTATATGTTGCCTAAATTCTCCCAAACGGTTGGCAGTAAAGATCAGGTCACGGTAGGCCACGGAGGCAATGAGCTCGAGTTAAAAAAGAAAAAGCTTACAGCACCTGGTATTCCCAGGCGGTCTCCCATCCAAGTACTAACCAGGCCCGACCCTGCTTAGCTTCCGAGATCAGACGAGATCGGGCGTGTTCAGGGTGGTATGGCCGTAAGCAATTATTGCTGCCGCAAAACCAGCTTTTATACAGGAGCACATAAGGAGTGAGAAAGCTGCTGCGGCCCGACGTTACACTTTTACAAAAACAATCATTAGTTCAATAGAAACGGCAGTAATTTATTCAGTAGGACACCTTATCCATGTAAACGATTATTGTGACATCTGAATTAATTAATTATCTGCAATACACTGCGTGTGTGTGTGATGTTAAATGTTTGAACCGAGGTTAACTTTTAAAGTGTCAGGCAATGGGTGGGTATTTTCGCCGTCCTCCCATGGTCTTAGATTGATCTGAAGTGCGTGTGCGTGTTCGTGTGGGTGAAAGTTTAACAAATGTATTACTCTCGTTTCAGCTCTCTGGTGCTCCCTGCTGGCAGTATGACTATACCGTCCGTATGTATCACAAAAATAGTTTAGAGAGACGTTGTCAGTCTTTGTATGTTGCCTAAATTCTCCCAAACGGTTGGCAGTAAAGATCAGGTCACGGTAGGCCACGGAGGCAATGAGCTCGAGTTAAAAAAGAAAAAGCTTACAGCACCTGGTATTCCCAGGCGGTCTCCCATCCAAGTACTAACCAGGCCCGACCCTGCTTAGCTTCCGAGATCAGACGAGATCGGGCGTGTTCAGGGTGGTATGGCCGTAAGCAATTATTGCTGCCGCAAAACCAGCTTTTATACAGGAGCACATAAGGAGTGAGAAAGCTGCTGCGGCCCGACGTTACACTTTTACAAAAACAATCATTAGTTCAATAGAAACGGCAGATATTTATTCAGTAGGACTCCTTATCCATGTAAACGATTATTGTGACATCTGAATTAATTAATTATATGCAATACACTGCGTGTGTGTGTGATGTTAAATGATTGTACCAAGGTTAACGGTTAAACTGTCTGAGATTTGGTGGGTATTTTCCAGTGGTGTTTTCTCCCGGAGGCCAAGGGAAGCCAGGCTTCCCTGTTTATTACACATCCAATAAAAACATTTATATTTACAGTTTTGGTGGTTCTTTGGTGCTGTGTTGCTGTCATTTCTTCCACATTTTCTCGTCTCATTGAGCATTTCAAAATGCACGAAACAGCGCCCCTCTACATTTTCAATAGTGAATACGCGGTAATACACGACATTGCACACAGTATGTCCGTGAGGAAGCCAGCCCGAGATGGCATCCCTTGGTGAAGATGAAAATAAGGATTAACCAACCAGGTGAGGCTACCGTCATGACACTGCCCTCCTGTGATTAGTCAGCAGGGTGCCAAGGGAAGCCACCGGGCCCTTGGCTTCACACCAATCAAATCAAAGCATCAACGTTAACGTAAACAAATAGCTGGAGATTAGGACGTTTGCATTTTTATCATATTATCTATAAGCAAGTGCGGTTATGGAGGGTTGAGATTTAGAGTATTTAGTCAAATTTAACCAAACTGCCACATGGGCAGCAACTAAAAATTAAATCTGACTGCAGGCCAATGCCGAAGCTTCAGCTGCGTGTGGAGAGAAAGAAGAGTGGTTATCGCACTTTCAATGAGGAGAACTATGTCTTCACCGAGTGGCTAGCTGGTAGCACTAAACTGCAGCTACTATTTTGCTGGCCATGTCTTCTTTTTGACAAAGATTCATACTCCCTGAACAATCCCTGGGTCTCTTATTGACCTCCTCGCCACCCTGAAAGACAGGAGAATGGCCTTCCTCTACAAACAGGGTGAGTAAAGTACACACCTCCCGGTGCGGCATTACTGTTCCCTGAGCTGTCCGTTAATTATTTTTTGTGTTATTATATTTCTAATTGTGCATTGATTGCCTGGAATAAGTTGCATTGGTCAATCAAATGAAGTTGTTTTTATCGCGGTCTTTAACGCTGAGAATCAGCACCAGGTACAGCAGGAATCACCTGAACAGATGCGGCTGTGGTTGTTTATAGCCGCTTGTTCTGGGTTGTCTTGTGTTGTCTTTTAAGTAGTGTTGTATGAGGAACATTGTTTAGGAGGACTGTGTGTGTGTGTGTGTGTGTGTGGGTGTGTGGGTGTGTGTGTGTGTGAGAGAGAGAGAGAGAGAGAGAGAGAGAGAGAGAGAGAGAGAGAGAGAGAGAGAGAGAGAGAGAGAGAGAGAGAGAGAGAGAGAGAGAGAGAGAGAGAGAGAGAGAGAGAGAGCGTGTGTCTGTCAGATAACAGGCGTGTGTAAATCTTGGTTAAATTACCAGGCGCTCAAATAGCTCTTGTAGTTACATTTAATCGATACAAGCTGCGACGTACTTTTTTCTGTCTCCCACCTTCAAAAAAGCATGTCGATTAAAGGTTTTGTCTCATTTGGCTTCCTCAAAAGGAATCCCCACGCCACGCCACTGGTATTTTCGCCGTCCTCCCATGGTCTTAGATTGATCTGAAGTGCGTGTGCGTGTTCGTGTGGGTGAAAGTTTAACAAATGTATAACTCTCGTTTCAGCTCTCTGGTGCTCCCTGCTGGCAGTATGACTATACCGTCCGAATGTATCACAAAAATAGTTTAGAGAGACGTTGTCAGTCTTTATATGTTGCCTAAATTCTCCCAAACGGTTGGCAGTAAAGATCAGGTCACGGTAGGCCACGGAGGCAATGAGCTCGAGTTAAAAAAGAAAAAGCTTACAGCACCTGGTATTCCCAGGCGGTCTCCCATCCAAGTACTAACCAGGCCCGACCCTGCTTAGCTTCCGAGATCAGACGAGATCGGGCGTGTTCAGGGTGGTATGGCCGTAAGCAATTATTGCTGCCGCAAAACCAGCTTTTATACAGGAGCACATAAGGAGTGAGAAAGCTGCTGCGGCCCGACGTTACACTTTTACAAAAACAATCATTAGTTCAATAGAAACGGCAGTTATTTATTCAGTAGGACACCTTATCCATGTAAACGATTATTGTGACATCTGAATTAATTAATTATCTGCAATACACTGCGTGTGTGTGTGTGATGTTAAATGTTTGAACCGAGGTTAACTTTTAAAGTGTCAGGCAATGGGTGGGTATTTTCGCCGTCCTCCCATGGTCTTAGATTGATCTGAAGTGCGTGTGCGTGTTCGTGTGGGTGAAAGTTTAACAAATGTATTACTCTCGTTTCAGCTCTCTGGTGCTCCCTGCTGGCAGTATGACTATACCGTCCGTATGTATCACAAAAATAGTTTAGAGAGACGTTGTCAGTCTTTGTATGTTGCCTAAATTCTCCCAAACGGTTGGCAGTAAAGATCAGGTCACGGTAGGCCACGGAGGCAATGAGCTCGAGTTAAAAAAGAAAAAGCTTACAGCACCTGGTATTCCCAGGCGGTCTCCCATCCAAGTACTAACCAGGCCCGACCCTGCTTAGCTTCCGAGATCAGACAAGATCGGGCGTGTTCAGGGTGGTATGGCCGTAAGCAATTATTGCTGCCGCAAAACCAGGTTTTATACAGGAGCACATAAGGAGTGAGAAAGCTGCTGCGGCCCGACGTTACACTTTTACAAAAACAATCATTAGTTCAATAGAAACGGCAGTAATTTATTCAGTAGGACTCCTTATCCATGTAAACGATTATTGTGACATCTGAATTAATTAATTATATGCAATACACTGCGTGTGTGTGTGATGTTAAATGATTGTACCAAGGTTAACGGTTAAACTGTCTGAGATTTGGTGGGTATTTTCCAGTGGTGTTTTCTCCCGGAGGCCAAGGGAAGCCAGGTTTCCCTGTTTATTACACATCCAATAAAAACATTTATATTTACAGTTTTGGTGGTTCTTTGGTGCTGTGTTGCTGTCATTTCTTCCACATTTTCTCGTCTCATTGAGCATTTCAAAATGCGCGAAACAGCGCCCCTCTACATTTTCAATAGTGAATACGCGGTAATACACGACATTGCACACAGTATGTCCGTGAGGAAGCCAGCCTGAGATGGCATCCCTTGGTGAAGATGAAAATAAGGATTAACCAACCAGGTGAGGCTACCGTCATGACACTGCCCTCCTGTGATTAGTCAGCAGGGTGCCAAGGGAAGCCACCGGGCCCTTGGCTTCACACCAATCAAATCAAAGCATCAACGTTAACGTAAACAAATAGCTGGAGATTAGGACGTTTGCATTTTTATCATATTATCTATAAGCAAGTGCGGTTATGGAGGGTTGAGATTTAGAGTATTTAGTCAAATTTAACCAAACTGCCACATGGGCAGCAACTAAAAATTAAATCTGACTGCAGGCCAATGCCGAAGCTTCAGCTGCGTGTGGAGAGAAAGAAGAGTGGTTATCGCACTTTCAATGAGGAGAACTATGTCTTCACCGAGTGGCTAGCTGGTAGCACTAAACTGCAGCTACTATTTTGCTGGCCATGTCTTCTTTTTGACAAAGATTCATACTCCCTGAACAATCCCTGGGTCTCTTATTGACCTCCTCGCCACCCTGAAAGACAGGAGAATGGCCTTCCTCTACAAACAGGGTGAGTAAAGTACACACCTCCCGGTGCGGCATTACTGTTCCCTGAGCTGTCCGTTAATTATTTTTTGTGTTATTATATTTCTAATTGTGCATTGATTGCCTGGAATAAGTTGCATTGGTCAATCAAATGAAGTTGTTTTTATCGCGGTCTTTAACGCTGAGAATCAGCACCAGGTACAGCAGGGCTCACCTGAACAGATGCGGCTGTGGTTGTTTATAGCCGCTTGTTCTGGGTTGTCTTGTGTTGTCTTTTAAGTAGTGTTGTATGAGGAACATTGTTTAGGAGGACTGTGTGTGTGTGTGTGTGGGTGTGTGTGTGTGTGTGTGTGAGAGAGAGAGAGAGAGAGAGAGAGAGAGAGAGAGAGAGAGAGAGAGAGAGAGAGAGAGAGAGAGAGCGTGTGTCTGTCAGATAACAGGCATGTGTAAATCTTGGTTAAATTACCAGGCGCTCAAATAGCTCTTGTAGTTACATTTAATCGATACAAGCTGCGACGTACTTTTTTCTGTCTCCCACCTTCAAAAAAGCATGTCGATTAAAGGTTTTGTCTCATTTGGCTTCCTCAAAAGGAATCCCCACGCCACGCCACTGGTATTTTCGCCGTCCTCCCATGGTCTTAGATTGATCTGAAGTGCGTGTGCGTGTTCGTGTGGGTGAAAGTTTAACAAATGTATAACTCTCGTTTCAGCTCTCTGGTGCTCCCTGCTGGCAGTATGACTATACCGTCCGAATGTATCACAAAAATAGTTTAGAGAGACGTTGTCAGTCTTTATATGTTGCCTAAATTCTCCCAAACGGTTGGCAGTAAAGATCAGGTCACGGTAGGCCACGGAGGCAATGAGCTCGAGTTAAAAAAGAAAAAGCTTACAGCACCTGGTATTCCCAGGCGGTCTCCCATCCAAGTACTAACCAGGCCCGACCCTGCTTAGCTTCCGAGATCAGACGAGATCGGGCGTGTTCAGGGTGGTATGGCCGTAAGCAATTATTGCTGCCGCAAAACCAGCTTTTATACAGGAGCACATAAGGAGTGAGAAAGCTGCTGCGGCCCGACGTTACACTTTTACAAAAACAATCATTAGTTCAATAGAAACGGCAGTAATTTATTCAGTAGGACACCTTATCCATGTAAACGATTATTGTGACATCTGAATTAATTAATTATCTGCAATACACTGCGTGTGTGTGTGATGTTAAATGTTTGAACCGAGGTTAACTTTTAAAGTGTCAGGCAATGGGTGGGTATTTTCGCCGTCCTCCCATGGTCTTAGATTGATCTGATGGTGCGTGTGCGTGTTCGTGTGGGTGAAAGTTTAACAAATGTATTACTCTCGTTTCAGCTCTCTGGTGCTCCCTGCTGGCAGTATGACTATACCGTCCGTATGTATCACAAAAATAGTTTAGAGAGACGTTGTCAGTCTTTGTATGTTGCCTAAATTCTCCCAAACGGTTGGCAGTAAAGATCAGGTCACGGTAGGCCACGGAGGCAATGAGCTCGAGTTAAAAAAGAAAAAGCTTACAGCACCTGGTATTCCCAGGCGGTCTCCCATCCAAGTACTAACCAGGCCCGACCCTGCTTAGCTTCCGAGATCAGACGAGATCGGGCGTGTTCAGGGTGGTATGGCCGTAAGCAATTATTGCTGCCGCAAAACCAGCTTTTATACAGGAGCACATAAGGAGTGAGAAAGCTGCTGCGGCCCGACGTTACACTTTTACAAAAACAATCATTAGTTCAATAGAAACGGCAGTAATTTATTCAGTAGGACACCTTATCCATGTAAACGATTATTGTGACATCTGAATTAATTAATTATCTGCAATACACTGCGTGTGTGTGTGTGATGTTAAATGTTTGAACCGAGGTTAACTTTTAAAGTGTCAGGCAATGGGTGGGTATTTTCGCCGTCCTCCCATGGTCTTAGATTGATCTGAAGTGCGTGTGCGTGTTCGTGTGGGTGAAAGTTTAACAAATGTATTACTCTCGTTTCAGCTCTCTGGTGCTCCCTGCTGGCAGTATGACTATACCGTCCGTATGTATCACAAAAATAGTTTAGAGAGACGTTGTCAGTCTTTGTATGTTGCCTAAATTCTCCCAAACGGTTGGCAGTAAAGATCAGGTCACGGTAGGCCACGGAGGCAATGAGCTCGAGTTAAAAAAGAAAAAGCTTACAGCACCTGGTATTCCCAGGCGGTCTCCCATCCAAGTACTAACCAGGCCCGACCCTGCTTAGCTTCCGAGATCAGACGAGATCGGGCGTGTTCAGGGTGGTATGGCCGTAAGCAATTATTGCTGCCGCAAAACCAGCTTTTATACAGGAGCACATAAGGAGTGAGAAAGCTGCTGCGGCCCGACGTTACACTTTTACAAAAACAATCATTAGTTCAATAGAAACGGCAGTAATTTATTCAGTAGGACTCCTTATCCATGTAAACGATTATTGTGACATCTGAATTAATTAATTATATGCAATACACTGCGTGTGTGTGTGATGTTAAATGATTGTACCAAGGTTAACGGTTAAACTGTCTGAGATTTGGTGGGTATTTTCCAGTGGTGTTTTCTCCCGGAGGCCAAGGGAAGCCAGGTTTCCCTGTTTATTACACATCCAATAAAAACATTTATATTTACAGTTTTGGTGGTTCTTTGGTGCTGTGTTGCTGTCATTTCTTCCACATTTTCTCGTCTCATTGAGCATTTCAAAATGCGCGAAACAGCGCCCCTCTACATTTTCAATAGTGAATACGCGGTAATACACGACATTGCACACAGTATGTCCGTGAGGAAGCCAGCCTGAGATGGCATCCCTTGGTGAAGATGAAAATAAGGATTAACCAACCAGGTGAGGCTACCGTCATGACACTGCCCTCCTGTGATTAGTCAGCAGGGTGCCAAGGGAAGCCACCGGGCCCTTGGCTTCACACCAATCAAATCAAAGCATCAACGTTAACGTAAACAAATAGCTGGAGATTAGGACGTTTGCATTTTTATCATATTATCTATAAGCAAGTGCGGTTATGGAGGGTTGAGATTTAGAGTATTTAGTCAAATTTAACCAAACTGCCACATGGGCAGCAACTAAAAATTAAATCTGACTGCAGGCCAATGCCGAAGCTTCAGCTGCGTGTGGAGAGAAAGAAGAGTGGTTATCGCACTTTCAATGAGGAGAACTATGTCTTCACCGAGTGGCTAGCTGGTAGCACTAAACTGCAGCTACTATTTTGCTGGCCATGTCTTCTTTTTGACAAAGATTCATACTCCCTGAACAATCCCTGGGTCTCTTATTGACCTCCTCGCCACCCTGAAAGACAGGAGAATGGCCTTCCTCTACAAACAGGGTGAGTAAAGTACACACCTCCCGGTGCGGCATTACTGTTCCCTGAGCTGTCCGTTAATTATTTTTTGTGTTATTATATTTCTAATTGTGCATTGATTGCCTGGAATAAGTTGCATTGGTCAATCAAATGAAGTTGTTTTTATCGCGGTCTTTAACGCTGAGAATCAGCACCAGGTACAGCAGGGCTCACCTGAACAGATGCGGCTGTGGTTGTTTATAGCCGCTTGTTCTGGGTTGTCTTGTGTTGTCTTTTAAGTAGTGTTGTATGAGGAACATTGTTTAGGAGGACTGTGTGTGTGTGTGTGTGGGTGTGTGTGTGTGTGTGTGTGTGTGTGAGAGAGAGAGAGAGAGAGAGAGAGAGAGAGAGAGAGAGAGAGAGAGCGTGTGTCTGTCAGATAACAGGCGTGTGTAAATCTTGGTTAAATTACCAAGCGCTCAAATAGCTCTTGTAGTTACATTTAATCGATACAAGCTGCGACGTACTTTTTTCTGTCTCCCACCTTCAAAAAAGCATGTCGATTAAAGGTTTTGTCTCATTTGGCTTCCTCAAAAGGAATCCCCACGCCACGCCACTGGTATTTTCGCCGTCCTCCCATGGTCTTAGATTGATCTGAAGTGCGTGTGCGTGTTCGTGTGGGTGAAAGTTTAACAAATGTATAACTCTCGTTTCAGCTCTCTGGTGCTCCCTGCTGGCAGTATGACTATACCGTCCGAATGTATCACAAAAATAGTTTAGAGAGACGTTGTCAGTCTTTATATGTTGCCTAAATTCTCCCAAACGGTTGGCAGTAAAGATCAGGTCACGGTAGGCCACGGAGGCAATGAGCTCGAGTTAAAAAAGAAAAAGCTTACAGCACCTGGTATTCCCAGGCGGTCTCCCATCCAAGTACTAACCAGGCCCGACCCTGCTTAGCTTCCGAGATCAGACGAGATCGGGCGTGTTCAGGGTGGTATGGCCGTAAGCAATTATTGCTGCCGCAAAACCAGCTTTTATACAGGAGCACATAAGGAGTGAGAAAGCTGCTGCGGCCCGACGTTACACTTTTACAAAAACAATCATTAGTTCAATAGAAACGGCACTAATTTATTCAGTAGGACACCTTATCCATGTAAACGATTATTGTGACATCTGAATTAATTAATTATCTGCAATACACTGCGTGTGTGTGTGATGTTAAATGTTTGAACCGAGGTTAACTTTTAAAGTGTCAGGCAATGGGTGGGTATTTTCGCCGTCCTCCCATGGTCTTAGATTGATCTGAAGTGCGTGTGCGTGTTCGTGTGGGTGAAAGTTTAACAAATGTATTACTCTCGTTTCAGCTCTCTGGTGCTCCCTGCTGGCAGTATGACTATACCGTCCGTATGTATCACAAAAATAGTTTAGAGAGACGTTGTCAGTCTTTATATGTTACCTAAATTCTCCCAAACGGTTGGCAGTAAAGATCAGGTCACGGTAGGCCACGGAGGCAATGAGCTCGAGTTAAAAAAGAAAAAGCTTACAGCACCTGGTATTCCCAGGCGGTCTCCCATCCAAGTACTAACCAGGCCCGACCCTGCTTAGCTTCCGAGATCAGACGAGATCGGGCGTGTTCAGGGTGGTATGGCCGTAAGCAATTATTGCTGCCGCAAAACCAGCTTTTATACAGGAGCACATAAGGAGTGAGAAAGCTGCTGCGGCCCGACGTTACACTTTTACAAAAACAATCATTAGTTCAATAGAAACGGCAGTAATTTATTCAGTAGGACACCTTATCCATGTAAACGATTATTGTGACATCTGAATTAATTAATTATCTGCAATACACTGCGTGTGTATGTGATGTTAAATGTTTGAACCGAGGTTAACTTTTAAAGTGTCAGGCAATGGGTGGGTATTTTCGCCGTCCTCCCATGGTCTTAGATTGATCTGATGGTGCGTGTGCGTGTTCGTGTGGGTGAAAGTTTAACAAATGTATTACTCTCGTTTCAGCTCTCTGGTGCTCCCTGCTGGCAGTATGACTATACCGTCCGTATGTATCACAAAAATAGTTTAGAGAGACGTTGTCAGTCTTTGTATGTTGCCTAAATTCTCCCAAACGGTTGGCAGTAAAGATCAGGTCACGGTAGGCCACGGAGGCAATGAGCTCGAGTTAAAAAAGAAAAAGCTTACAGCACCTGGTATTCCCAGGCGGTCTCCCATCCAAGTACTAACCAGGCCCGACCCTGCTTAGCTTCCGAGATCAGACGAGATCGGGCGTGTTCAGGGTGGTATGGCCGTAAGCAATTATTGCTGCCGCAAAACCAGCTTTTATACAGGAGCACATAAGGAGTGAGAAAGCTGCTGCGGCCCGACGTTACACTTTTACAAAAACAATCATTAGTTCAATAGAAACGGCAGTAATTTATTCAGTAGGACACCTTATCCATGTAAACGATTATTGTGACATCTGAATTAATTAATTATCTGCAATACACTGCGTGTGTGTGTGTGATGTTAAATGTTTGAACCGAGGTTAACTTTTAAAGTGTCAGGCAATGGGTGGGTATTTTCGCCGTCCTCCCATGGTCTTAGATTGATCTGAAGTGCGTGTGCGTGTTCGTGTGGGTGAAAGTTTAACAAATGTATAACTCTCGTTTCAGCTCTCTGGTGCTCCCTGCTGGCAGTATGACTATACCGTCCGTATGTATCACAAAAATAGTTTAGAGAGACGTTGTCAGTCTTTGTATGTTGCCTAAATTCTCCCAAACGGTTGGCAGTAAAGATCAGGTCACGGTAGGCCACGGAGGCAATGAGCTCGAGTTAAAAAAGAAAAAGCTTACAGCACCTGGTATTCCCAGGCGGTCTCCCATCCAAGTACTAACCAGGCCCGACCCTGCTTAGCTTCCGAGATCAGACGAGATCGGGCGTGTTCAGGGTGGTATGGCCGTAAGCAATTATTGCTGCCGCAAAACCAGCTTTTATACAGGAGCACATAAGGAGTGAGAAAGCTGCTGCGGCCCGACGTTACACTTTTACAAAAACAATCATTAGTTCAATAGAAACGGCAGTAATTTATTCAGTAGGACTCCTTATCCATGTAAACGATTATTGTGACATCTGAATTAATTAATTATATGCAATACACTGCGTGTGTGTGTGATGTTAAATGATTGTACCAAGGTTAACGGTTAAACTGTCTGAGATTTGGTGGGTATTTTCCAGTGGTGTTTTCTCCCGGAGGCCAAGGGAAGCCAGGTTTCCCTGTTTATTACACATCCAATAAAAACATTTATATTTACAGTTTTGGTGGTTCTTTGGTGCTGTGTTGCTGTCATTTCTTCCACATTTTCTCGTCTCATTGAGCATTTCAAAATGCGCGAAACAGCGCCCCTCTACATTTTCAATAGTGAATACGCGGTAATACACGACATTGCACACAGTATGTCCGTGAGGAAGCCAGCCTGAGATGGCATCCCTTGGTGAAGATGAAAATAAGGATTAACCAACCAGGTGAGGCTACCGTCATGACACTGCCCTCCTGTGATTAGTCAGCAGGGTGCCAAGGGAAGCCACCGGGCCCTTGGCTTCACACCAATCAAATCAAAGCATCAACGTTAACGTAAACAAATAGCTGGAGATTAGGACGTTTGCATTTTTATCATATTATCTATAAGCAAGTGCGGTTATGGAGGGTTGAGATTTAGAGTATTTAGTCAAATTTAACCAAACTGCCACATGGGCAGCAACTAAAAATTAAATCTGACTGCAGGCCAATGCCGAAGCTTCAGCTGCGTGTGGAGAGAAAGAAGAGTGGTTATCGCACTTTCAATGAGGAGAACTATGTCTTCACCGAGTGGCTAGCTGGTAGCACTAAACTGCAGCTACTATTTTGCTGGCCATGTCTTCTTTTTGAAAAAGATTCATACTCCCTGAACAATCCCTGGGTCTCTTATTGACCTCCTCGCCACCCTGAAAGACAGGAGAATGGCCTTCCTCTACAAACAGGGTGAGTAAAGTACACACCTCCCGGTGCGGCATTACTGTTCCCTGAGCTGTCCGTTAATTATTTTTTGTGTTATTATATTTCTAATTGTGCATTGATTGCCTGGAATAAGTTGCATTGGTCAATCAAATGAAGTTGTTTTTATCGCGGTCTTTAACGCTGAGAATCAGCACCAGGTACAGCAGGGCTCACCTGAACAGATGCGGCTGTGGTTGTTTATAGCCGCTTGTTCTGGGTTGTCTTGTGTTGTCTTTTAAGTAGTGTTGTATGAGGAACATTGTTTAGGAGGACTGTGTGTGTGTGTGTGTGGGTGTGTGTGTGTGTGTGTGTGTGTGTGTGTGTGTGAGAGAGAGAGAGAGAGAGAGAGAGAGAGAGAGAGAGAGAGAGAGAGAGAGAGAGAGCGTGTGTCTGTCAGATAACAGGCGTGTGTAAATCTTGGTTAAATTACCAGGCGCTCAAATAGCTCTTGTAGTTACATTTAATCGATACAAGCTGCGACGTACTTTTTTCTGTCTCCCACCTTCAAAAAAGCATGTCGATTAAAGGTTTTGTCTCATTTGGCTTCCTCAAAAGGAATCCCCACGCCACGCCACTGGTAATTTCGCCGTCCTCCCATGGTCTTAGATTGATCTGAAGTGCGTGTGCGTGTTCGTGTGGGTGAAAGTTTAACAAATGTATAACTCTCGTTTCAGCTCTCTGGTGCTCCCTGCTGGCAGTATGACTATACCGTCCGAATGTATCACAAAAATAGTTTAGAGAGACGTTGTCAGTCTTTATATGTTGCCTAAATTCTCCCAAACGGTTGGCAGTAAAGATCAGGTCACGGTAGGCCACGGAGGCAATGAGCTCGAGTTAAAAAAGAAAAAGCTTACAGCACCTGGTATTCCCAGGCGGTCTCCCATCCAAGTACTAACCAGGCCCGACCCTGCTTAGCTTCCGAGATCAGACGAGATCGGGCGTGTTCAGGGTGGTATGGCCGTAAGCAATTATTGCTGCCGCAAAACCAGCTTTTATACAGGAGCACATAAGGAGTGAGAAAGCTGCTGCGGCCCGACGTTACACTTTTACAAAAACAATCATTAGTTCAATAGAAACGGCAGTTATTTATTCAGTAGGACACCTTATCCATGTAAACGATTATTGTGACATCTGAATTAATTAATTATCTGCAATACACTGCGTGTGTGTGTGTGATGTTAAATGTTTGAACCGAGGTTAACTTTTAAAGTGTCAGGCAATGGGTGGGTATTTTCGCCGTCCTCCCATGGTCTTAGATTGATCTGAAGTGCGTGTGCGTGTTCGTGTGGGTGAAAGTTTAACAAATGTATTACTCTCGTTTCAGCTCTCTGGTGCTCCCTGCTGGCAGTATGACTATACCGTCCGTATGTATCACAAAAATAGTTTAGAGAGACGTTGTCAGTCTTTGTATGTTGCCTAAATTCTCCCAAACGGTTGGCAGTAAAGATCAGGTCACGGTAGGCCACGGAGGCAATGAGCTCGAGTTAAAAAAGAAAAAGCTTACAGCACCTGGTATTCCCAGGCGGTCTCCCATCCAAGTACTAACCAGGCCCGACCCTGCTTAGCTTCCGAGATCAGACGAGATCGGGCGTGTTCAGGGTGGTATGGCCGTAAGCAATTATTGCTGCCGCAAAACCAGGTTTTATACAGGAGCACATAAGGAGTGAGAAAGCTGCTGCGGCCCGACGTTACACTTTTACAAAAACAATCATTAGTTCAATAGAAACGGCAGTAATTTATTCAGTAGGACTCCTTATCCATGTAAACGATTATTGTGACATCTGAATTAATTAATTATATGCAATACACTGCGTGTGTGTGTGATGTTAAATGATTGTACCAAGGTTAACGGTTAAACTGTCTGAGATTTGGTGGGTATTTTCCAGTGGTGTTTTCTCCCGGAGGCCAAGGGAAGCCAGGTTTCCCTGTTTATTACACATCCAATAAAAACATTTATATTTACAGTTTTGGTGGTTCTTTGGTGCTGTGTTGCTGTCATTTCTTCCACATTTTCTCGTCTCATTGAGCATTTCAAAATGCGCGAAACAGCGCCCCTCTACATTTTCAATAGTGAATACGCGGTAATACACGACATTGCACACAGTATGTCCGTGAGGAAGCCAGCCTGAGATGGCATCCCTTGGTGAAGATGAAAATAAGGATTAACCAACCAGGTGAGGCTACCGTCATGACACTGCCCTCCTGTGATTAGTCAGCAGGGTGCCAAGGGAAGCCACCGGGCCCTTGGCTTCACACCAATCAAATCAAAGCATCAACGTTAACGTAAACAAATAGCTGGAGATTAGGACGTTTGCATTTTTATCATATTATCTATAAGCAAGTGCGGTTATGGAGGGTTGAGATTTAGAGTATTTAGTCAAATTTAACCAAACTGCCACATGGGCAGCAACTAAAAATTAAATCTGACTGCAGGCCAATGCCGAAGCTTCAGCTGCGTGTGGAGAGAAAGAAGAGTGGTTATCGCACTTTCAATGAGGAGAACTATGTCTTCACCGAGTGGCTAGCTGGTAGCACTAAACTGCAGCTACTATTTTGCTGGCCATGTCTTCTTTTTGACAAAGATTCATACTCCCTGAACAATCCCTGGGTCTCTTATTGACCTCCTCGCCACCCTGAAAGACAGGAGAATGGCCTTCCTCTACAAACAGGGTGAGTAAAGTACACACCTCCCGGTGCGGCATTACTGTTCCCTGAGCTGTCCGTTAATTATTTTTTGTGTTATTATATTTCTAATTGTGCATTGATTGCCTGGAATAAGTTGCATTGGTCAATCAAATGAAGTTGTTTTTATCGCGGTCTTTAACGCTGAGAATCAGCACCAGGTACAGCAGGGCTCACCTGAACAGATGCGGCTGTGGTTGTTTATAGCCGCTTGTTCTGGGTTGTCTTGTGTTGTCTTTTAAGTAGTGTTGTATGAGGAACATTGTTTAGGAGGACTGTGTGTGTGTGTGTGTGGGTGTGTGTGTGTGTGTGTGTGTGTGTGTGAGAGAGAGAGAGAGAGAGAGAGAGAGAGAGAGAGAGAGAGAGAGAGAGAGAGAGAGAGAGAGAGAGAGAGAGAGAGAGCGTGTGTCTGTCAGATAACAGGCGTGTGTAAATCTTGGTTAAATTACCAAGCGCTCAAATAGCTCTTGTAGTTACATTTAATCGATACAAGCTGCGACGTACTTTTTTCTGTCTCCCACCTTCAAAAAAGCATGTCGATTAAAGGTTTTGTCTCATTTGGCTTCCTCAAAAGGAATCCCCACGCCACGCCACTGGTATTTTCGCCGTCCTCCCATGGTCTTAGATTGATCTGAAGTGCGTGTGCGTGTTCGTGTGGGTGAAAGTTTAACAAATGTATAACTCTCGTTTCAGCTCTCTGGTGCTCCCTGCTGGCAGTATGACTATACCGTCCGAATGTATCACAAAAATAGTTTAGAGAGACGTTGTCAGTCTTTATATGTTGCCTAAATTCTCCCAAACGGTTGGCAGTAAAGATCAGGTCACGGTAGGCCACGGAGGCAATGAGCTCGAGTTAAAAAAGAAAAAGCTTACAGCACCTGGTATTCCCAGGCGGTCTCCCATCCAAGTACTAACCAGGCCCGACCCTGCTTAGCTTCCGAGATCAGACGAGATCGGGCGTGTTCAGGGTGGTATGGCCGTAAGCAATTATTGCTGCCGCAAAACCAGCTTTTATACAGGAGCACATAAGGAGTGAGAAAGCTGCTGCGGCCCGACGTTACACTTTTACAAAAACAATCATTAGTTCAATAGAAACGGCAGTTATTTATTCAGTAGGACACCTTATCCATGTAAACGATTATTGTGACATCTGAATTAATTAATTATCTGCAATACACTGCGTGTGTGTGTGTGATGTTAAATGTTTGAACCGAGGTTAACTTTTAAAGTGTCAGGCAATGGGTGGGTATTTTCGCCGTCCTCCCATGGTCTTAGATTGATCTGAAGTGCGTGTGCGTGTTCGTGTGGGTGAAAGTTTAACAAATGTATTACTCTCGTTTCAGCTCTCTGGTGCTCCCTGCTGGCAGTATGACTATACCGTCCGTATGTATCACAAAAATAGTTTAGAGAGACGTTGTCAGTCTTTATATGTTACCTAAATTCTCCCAAACGGTTGGCAGTAAAGATCAGGTCACGGTAGGCCACGGAGGCAATGAGCTCGAGTTAAAAAAGAAAAAGCTTACAGCACCTGGTATTCCCAGGCGGTCTCCCATCCAAGTACTAACCAGGCCCGACCCTGCTTAGCTTCCGAGATCAGACGAGATCGGGCGTGTTCAGGGTGGTATGGCCGTAAGCAATTATTGCTGCCGCAAAACCAGCTTTTATACAGGAGCACATAAGGAGTGAGAAAGCTGCTGCGGCCCGACGTTACACTTTTACAAAAACAATCATTAGTTCAATAGAAACGGCAGTAATTTATTCAGTAGGACACCTTATCCATGTAAACGATTATTGTGACATCTGAATTAATTAATTATCTGCAATACACTGCGTGTGTGTGTGATGTTAAATGTTTGAACCGAGGTTAACTTTTAAAGTGTCAGGCAATGGGTGGGTATTTTCGCCGTCCTCCCATGGTCTTAGATTGATCTGATGGTGCGTGTGCGTGTTCGTGTGGGTGAAAGTTTAACAAATGTATTACTCTCGTTTCAGCTCTCTGGTGCTCCCTGCTGGCAGTATGACTATACCGTCCGTATGTATCACAAAAATAGTTTAGAGAGACGTTGTCAGTCTTTGTATGTTGCCTAAATTCTCCCAAACGGTTGGCAGTAAAGATCAGGTCACGGTAGGCCACGGAGGCAATGAGCTCGAGTTAAAAAAGAAAAAGCTTACAGCACCTGGTATTCCCAGGCGGTCTCCCATCCAAGTACTAACCAGGCCCGACCCTGCTTAGCTTCCGAGATCAGACGAGATCGGGCGTGTTCAGGGTGGTATGGCCGTAAGCAATTATTGCTGCCGCAAAACCAGCTTTTATACAGGAGCACATAAGGAGTGAGAAAGCTGCTGCGGCCCGACGTTACACTTTTACAAAAACAATCATTAGTTCAATAGAAACGGCAGTAATTTATTCAGTAGGACACCTTATCCATGTAAACGATTATTGTGACATCTGAATTAATTAATTATCTGCAATACACTGCGTGTGTGTGTGTGATGTTAAATGTTTGAACCGAGGTTAACTTTTAAAGTGTCAGGCAATGGGTGGGTATTTTCGCCGTCCTCCCATGGTCTTAGATTGATCTGAAGTGCGTGTGCGTGTTCGTGTGGGTGAAAGTTTAACAAATGTATAACTCTCGTTTCAGCTCTCTGGTGCTCCCTGCTGGCAGTATGACTATACCGTCCGTATGTATCACAAAAATAGTTTAGAGAGACGTTGTCAGTCTTTGTATGTTGCCTAAATTCTCCCAAACGGTTGGCAGTAAAGATCAGGTCACGGTAGGCCACGGAGGCAATGAGCTCGAGTTAAAAAAGAAAAAGCTTACAGCACCTGGTATTCCCAGGCGGTCTCCCATCCAAGTACTAACCAGGCCCGACCCTGCTTAGCTTCCGAGATCAGACGAGATCGGGCGTGTTCAGGGTGGTATGGCCGTAAGCAATTATTGCTGCCGCAAAACCAGGTTTTATACAGGAGCACATAAGGAGTGAGAAAGCTGCTGCGGCCCGACGTTACACTTTTACAAAAACAATCATTAGTTCAATAGAAACGGCAGTAATTTATTCAGTAGGACTCCTTATCCATGTAAACGATTATTGTGACATCTGAATTGATTAATTATATGCAATACACTGCGTGTGTGTGTGATGTTAAATGATTGTACCAAGGTTAACGGTTAAACTGTCTGAGATTTGGTGGGTATTTTCCAGTGGTGTTTTCTCCCGGAGGCCAAGGGAAGCCAGGTTTCCCTGTTTATTACACATCCAATAAAAACATTTATATTTACAGTTTTGGTGGTTCTTTGGTGCTGTGTTGCTGTCATTTCTTCCACATTTTCTCGTCTCATTGAGCATTTCAAAATGCGCGAAACAGCGCCCCTCTACATTTTCAATAGTGAATACGCGGTAATACACGACATTGCACACAGTATGTCCGTGAGGAAGCCAGCCCGAGATGGCATCCCTTGGTGAAGATGAAAATAAGGATTAACCAACCAGGTGAGGCTACCGTCATGACACTGCCCTCCTGTGATTAGTCAGCAGGGTGCCAAGGGAAGCCACCGGGCCCTTGGCTTCACACCAATCAAATCAAAGCATCAACGTTAACGTAAACAAATAGCTGGAGATTAGGACGTTTGCATTTTTATCATATTATCTATAAGCAAGTGCGGTTATGGAGGGTTGAGATTTAGAGTATTTAGTCAAATTTAACCAAACTGCCACATGGGCAGCAACTAAAAATTAAATCTGACTGCAGGCCAATGCCGAAGCTTCAGCTGCGTGTGGAGAGAAAGAAGAGTGGTTATCGCACTTTCAATGAGGAGAACTATGTCTTCACCGAGTGGCTAGCTGGTAGCACTAAACTGCAGCTACTATTTTGCTGGCCATGTCTTCTTTTTGACAAAGATTCATACTCCCTGAACAATCCCTGGGTCTCTTATTGACCTCCTCGCCACCCTGAAAGACAGGAGAATGGCCTTCCTCTACAAACAGGGTGAGTAAAGTACACACCTCCCGGTGCGGCATTACTGTTCCCTGAGCTGTCCGTTAATTATTTTTTGTGTTATTATATTTCTAATTGTGCATTGATTGCCTGGAATAAGTTGCATTGGTCAATCAAATGAAGTTGTTTTTATCGCGGTCTTTAACGCTGAGAATCAGCACCAGGTACAGCAGGGCTCACCTGAACAGATGCGGCTGTGGTTGTTTATAGCCGCTTGTTCTGGGTTGTCTTGTGTTGTCTTTTAAGTAGTGTTGTATGAGGAACATTGTTTAGGAGGACTGTGTGTGTGTGTGTGTGGGTGTGTGTGTGTGTGTGTGTGTGTGTGAGAGAGAGAGAGAGAGAGAGAGAGAGAGAGAGAGAGAGAGAGAGCGTGTGTCTGTCAGATAACAGGCGTGTGTAAATCTTGGTTAAATTACCAAGCGCTCAAATAGCTCTTGTAGTTACATTTAATCGATACAAGCTGCGACGTACTTTTTTCTGTCTCCCACCTTCAAAAAAGCATGTCGATTAAAGGTTTTGTCTCATTTGGCTTCCTCAAAAGGAATCCCCACGCCACGCCACTGGTATTTTCGCCGTCCTCCCATGGTCTTAGATTGATCTGAAGTGCGTGTGCGTGTTCGTGTGGGTGAAAGTTTAACAAATGTATAACTCTCGTTTCAGCTCTCTGGTGCTCCCTGCTGGCAGTATGACTATACCGTCCGAATGTATCACAAAAATAGTTTAGAGAGACGTTGTCAGTCTTTATATGTTGCCTAAATTCTCCCAAACGGTTGGCAGTAAAGATCAGGTCACGGTAGGCCACGGAGGCAATGAGCTCGAGTTAAAAAAGAAAAAGCTTACAGCACCTGGTATTCCCAGGCGGTCTCCCATCCAAGTACTAACCAGGCCCGACCCTGCTTAGCTTCCGAGATCAGACGAGATCGGGCGTGTTCAGGGTGGTATGGCCGTAAGCAATTATTGCTGCCGCAAAACCAGCTTTTATACAGGAGCACATAAGGAGTGAGAAAGCTGCTGCGGCCCGACGTTACACTTTTACAAAAACAATCATTAGTTCAATAGAAACGGCAGTAATTTATTCAGTAGGACACCTTATCCATGTAAACGATTATTGTGACATCTGAATTAATTAATTATCTGCAATACACTGCGTGTGTGTGTGATGTTAAATGTTTGAACCGAGGTTAACTTTTAAAGTGTCAGGCAATGGGTGGGTATTTTCGCCGTCCTCCCATGGTCTTAGATTGATCTGATGGTGCGTGTGCGTGTTCGTGTGGGTGAAAGTTTAACAAATGTATTTCTCTCGTTTCAGCTCTCTGGTGCTCCCTGCTGGCAGTATGACTATACCGTCCGTATGTATCACAAAAATAGTTTAGAGAGACGTTGTCAGTCTTTGTATGTTGCCTAAATTCTCCCAAACGGTTGGCAGTAAAGATCAGGTCACGGTAGGCCACGGAGGCAATGAGCTCGAGTTAAAAAAGAAAAAGCTTACAGCACCTGGTATTCCCAGGCGGTCTCCCATCCAAGTACTAACCAGGCCCGACCCTGCTTAGCTTCCGAGATCAGACGAGATCGGGCGTTTTCAGGGTGGTATGGCCGTAAGCAATTATTGCTGCCGCAAAACCAGCTTTTATACAGGAGCACATAAGGAGTGAGAAAGCTGCTGCGGCCCGACGTTACACTTTTACAAAAACAATCATTAGTTCAATAGAAACGGCAGTAATTTATTCAGTAGGACACCTTATCCATGTAAACGATTATTGTGACATCTGAATTAATTAATTATCTGCAATACACTGCGTGTGTGTGTGTGACGTTAAATGTTTGAACCGAGGTTAACTTTTAAAGTGTCAGGCAATGGGTGGGTATTTTCGCCGTCCTCCCATGGTCTTAGATTGATCTGAAGTGCGTGTGCGTGTTCGTGTGGGTGAAAGTTTAACAAATGTATTACTCTCGTTTCAGCTCTCTGGTGCTCCCTGCTGGCAGTATGACTATACCGTCCGAATGTATCACAAAAATAGTTTAGAGAGACGTTGTCAGTCTTTATATGTTGCCTAAATTCTCCCAAACGGTTGGCAGTAAAGATCAGGTCACGGTAGGCCACGGAGGCAATGAGCTCGAGTTAAAAAAGAAAAAGCTTACAGCACCTGGTATTCCCAGGCGGTCTCCCATCCAAGTACTAACCAGGCCCGACCCTGCTTAGCTTCCGAGATCAGACGAGATCGGGCGTGTTCAGGGTGGTATGGCCGTAAGCAATTATTGCTGCCGCAAAACCAGCTTTTATACAGGAGCACATAAGGAGTGAGAAAGCTGCTGCGGCCCGACGTTACACTTTTACAAAAACAATCATTAGTTCAATAGAAACGGCAGTAATTTATTCAGTAGGACACCTTATCCATGTAAACGATTATTGTGACATCTGAATTAATTAATTATCTGCAATACACTGCGTGTGTGTGTGATGTTAAATGTTTGAACCGAGGTTAACTTTTAAAGTGTCAGGCAATGGGTGGGTATTTTCGCCGTCCTCCCATGGTCTTAGATTGATCTGAAGTGCGTGTGCGTGTTCGTGTGGGTGAAAGTTTAACAAATGTATAACTCTCGTTTCAGCTCTCTGGTGCTCCCTGCTGGCAGTATGACTATACCGTCCGAATGTATCACAAAAATAGTTTAGAGAGACGTTGTCAGTCTTTATATGTTGCCTAAATTCTCCCAAACGGTTGGCAGTAAAGATCAGGTCACGGTAGGCCACGGAGGCAATGAGCTCGAGTTAAAAAAGAAAAAGCTTACAGCACCTGGTATTCCCAGGCGGTCTCCCATCCAAGTACTAACCAGGCCCGACCCTGCTTAGCTTCCGAGATCAGACGAGATCGGGCGTGTTCAGGGTGGTATGGCCGTAAGCAATTATTGCTGCCGCAAAACCAGCTTTTATACAGGAGCACATAAGGAGTGAGAAAGCTGCTGCGGCCCGACGTTACACTTTTACAAAAACAATCATTAGTTCAATAGAAACGGCAGTAATTTATTCAGTAGGACTCCTTATCCATGTAAACGATTATTGTGACATCTGAATTAATTAATTATATGCAATACACTGCGTGTGTGTGTGATGTTAAATGATTGTACCAAGGTTAACGGTTAAACTGTCTGAGATTTGGTGGGTATTTTCCAGTGGTGTTTTCTCCCGGAGGCCAAGGGAAGCCAGGTTTCCCTGTTTATTACACATCCAATAAAAACATTTATATTTACAGTTTTGGTGGTTCTTTGGTGCTGTGTTGCTGTCATTTCTTCCACATTTTCTCGTCTCATTGAGCATTTCAAAATGCGCGAAACAGCGCCCCTCTACATTTTCAATAGTGAATACGCGGTAATACACGACATTGCACACAGTATGTCCGTGAGGAAGCCAGCCCGAGATGGCATCCCTTGGTGAAGATGAAAATAAGGATTAACCAACCAGGTGAGGCTACCGTCATGACACTGCCCTCCTGTGATTAGTCAGCAGGGTGCCAAGGGAAGCCACCGGGCCCTTGGCTTCACACCAATCAAATCAAAGCATCAACGTTAACGTAAACAAATAGCTGGAGATTAGGACGTTTGCATTTTTATCATATTATCTATAAGCAAGTGCGGTTATGGAGGGTTGAGATTTAGAGTATTTAGTCAAATTTAACCAAACTGCCACATGGGCAGCAACTAAAAATTAAATCTGACTGCAGGCCAATGCCGAAGCTTCAGCTGCGTGTGGAGAGAAAGAAGCGTGGTTATCGCACTTTCAATGAGGAGAACTATGTCTTCACCGAGTGGCTAGCTGGTAGCACTAAACTGCAGCTACTATTTTGCTGGCCATGTCTTCTTTTTGACAAAGATTCATACTCCCTGAACAATCCCTGGGTCTCTTATTGACCTCCTCGCCACCCTGAAAGACAGGAGAATGGCCTTCCTCTACAAACAGGGTGAGTAAAGTACACACCTCCCGGTGCGGCATTACTGTTCCCTGAGCTGTCCGTTAATTATTTTTTGTGTTATTATATTTCTAATTGTGCATTGATTGCCTGGAATAAGTTGCATTGGTCAATCAAATGAAGTTGTTTTTATCGCGGTCTTTAACGCTGAGAATCAGCACCAGGTACAGCAGGGCTCACCTGAACAGATGCGGCTGTGGTTGTTTATAGCCGCTTGTTCTGGGTTGTCTTGTGTTGTCTTTTAAGTAGTGTTGTATGAGGAACATTGTTTAGGAGGACTGTGTGTGTGTGTGTGTGTGGGTGTGTGTGTGTGTGTGAGAGAGAGAGAGAGAGAGAGAGAGAGAGAGAGAGAGAGAGAGAGAGAGAGAGAGAGAGAGAGAGAGAGAGAGAGAGAGAGAGAGAGAGAGAGAGAGAGAGAGAGAGAGAGAGAGAGAGAGCGTGTGTCTGTCAGATAACAGGCGTGTGTAAATCTTGGTTAAATTACCAGGCGCTCAAATAGCTCTTGTAGTTACATTTAATCGATACAAGCTGCGACGTACTTTTTTCTGTCTCCCACCTTCAAAAAAGCATGTCGATTAAAGGTTTTGTCTCATTTGGCTTCCTCAAAAGGAATCCCCACGCCACGCCACGCCACTGGTATTTTCGCCGTCCTCCCATGGTCTTAGATTGATCTGAAGTGCGTGTGCGTGTTCGTGTGGGTGAAAGTTTAACAAATGTATTACTCTCGTTTCAGCTCTCTGGTGCTCCCTGCTGGCAGTATGACTATACCGTCCGAATGTATCACAAAAATAGTTTAGAGAGACGTTGTCAGTCTTTATATGTTGCCTAAATTCTCCCAAACGGTTGGCAGTAAAGATCAGGTCACGGTAGGCCACGGAGGCAATGAGCTCGAGTAAAAAGAAAAAGCTTACAGCACCTGGTATTCCCAGGCGGTCTCCCATCCAAGTACTAACCAGGCCCGACCCTGCTTAGCTTCCGAGATCAGACGAGATCGGGCGTGTTCAGGGTGGTATGGCCGTAAGCAATTATTGCTGCCGCAAAACCAGCTTTTATACAGGAGCACATAAGGAGTGAGAAAGCTGCTGCGGCCCGACGTTACACTTTTACAAAAACAATCATTAGTTCAATAGAAACGGCAGTAATTTATTCAGTAGGACACCTTATCCATGTAAACGATTATTGTGACATCTGAATTAATTAATTATCTGCAATACACTGCGTGTGTGTGTGATGTTAAATGTTTGAACCGAGGTTAACTTTTAAAGTGTCAGGCAATGGGTGGGTATTTTCACCGTCCTCCCATGGTCTTAGATTGATCTGAAGTGCGTGTGCGTGTTCGTGTGGGTGAAAGTTTAACAAATGTATAACTCTCGTTTCAGCTCTCTGGTGCTCCCTGCTGGCAGTATGACTATACCGTCCGAATGTATCACAAAAATAGTTTAGAGAGACGTTGTCAGTCTTTATATGTTGCCTAAATTCTCCCAAACGGTTGGCAGTAAAGATCAGGTCACGGTAGGCCACGGAGGCAATGAGCTCGAGTTAAAAAAGAAAAAGCTTACAGCACCTGGTATTCCCAGGCGGTCTCCCATCCAAGTACTAACCAGGCCCGACCCTGCTTAGCTTCCGAGATCAGACGAGATCGGGCGTGTTCAGGGTGGTATGGCCGTAAGCAATTATTGCTGCCGCAAAACCAGCTTTTATACAGGAGCACATAAGGAGTGAGAAAGCTGCTGCGGCCCGATGTTACACTTTTACAAAAACAATCATTAGTTCAATAGAAACGGCAGTAATTTATTCAGTAGGACACCTTATCCATGTAAACGATTATTGTGACATCTGAATTAATTAATTATCTGCAATACACTGCGTGTGTGTGTGTGATGTTAAATGTTTGAACCGAGGTTAACTTTTAAAGTGTCAGGCAATGGGTGGGTATTTTCGCCGTCCTCCCATGGTCTTAGATTGATCTGAAGTGCGTGTGCGTGTTCGTGTGGGTGAAAGTTTAACAAATGTATTACTCTCGTTTCAGCTCTCTGGTGCTCCCTGCTGGCAGTATGACTATACCGTCCGTATGTATCACAAAAATAGTTTAGAGAGACGTTGTCAGTCTTTGTATGTTGCCTAAATTCTCCCAAACGGTTGGCAGTAAAGATCAGGTCACGGTAGGCCACGGAGGCAATGAGCTCGAGTTAAAAAAGAAAAAGCTTACAGCACCTGGTATTCCCAGGCGGTCTCCCATCCAAGTACTAACCAGGCCCGACCCTGCTTAGCTTCCGAGATCAGACGAGATCGGGCGTGTTCAGGGTGGTATGGCCGTAAGCAATTATTGCTGCCGCAAAACCAGGTTTTATACAGGAGCACATAAGGAGTGAGAAAGCTGCTGCGGCCCGACGTTACACTTTTACAAAAACAATCATTAGTTCAATAGAAACGGCAGTAATTTATTCAGTAGGACTCCTTATCCATGTAAACGATTATTGTGACATCTGAATTAATTAATTATATGCAATACACTGCGTGTGTGTGTGATGTTAAATGATTGTACCAAGGTTAACGGTTAAACTGTCTGAGATTTGGTGGGTATTTTCCAGTGGTGTTTTCTCCCGGAGGCCAAGGGAAGCCAGGCTTCCCTGTTTATTACACATCCAATAAAAACATTTATATTTACAGTTTTGGTGGTTCTTTGGTGCTGTGTTGCTGTCATTTCTTCCACATTTTCTCGTCTCATTGAGCATTTCAAAATGCACGAAACAGCGCCCCTCTACATTTTCAATAGTGAATACGCGGTAATACACGACATTGCACACAGTATGTCCGTGAGGAAGCCAGCCCGAGATGGCATCCCTTGGTGAAGATGAAAATAAGGATTAACCAACCAGGTGAGGCTACCGTCATGACACTGCCCTCCTGTGATTAGTCAGCAGGGTGCCAAGGGAAGCCACCGGGCCCTTGGCTTCACACCAATCAAATCAAAGCATCAACGTTAACGTAAACAAATAGCTGGAGATTAGGACGTTTGCATTTTTATCATATTATCTATAAGCAAGTGCGGTTATGGAGGGTTGAGATTTAGAGTATTTAGTCAAATTTAACCAAACTGCCACATGGGCAGCAACTAAAAATTAAATCTGACTGCAGGCCAATGCCGAAGCTTCAGCTGCGTGTGGAGAGAAAGAAGAGTGGTTATCGCACTTTCAATGAGGAGAACTATGTCTTCACCGAGTGGCTAGCTGGTAGCACTAAACTGCAGCTACTATTTTGCTGGCCATGTCTTCTTTTTGACAAAGATTCATACTCCCTGAACAATCCCTGGGTCTCTTATTGACCTCCTCGCCACCCTGAAAGACAGGAGAATGGCCTTCCTCTACAAACAGGGTGAGTAAAGTACACACCTCCCGGTGCGGCATTACTGTTCCCTGAGCTGTCCGTTAATTATTTTTTGTGTTATTATATTTCTAATTGTGCATTGATTGCCTGGAATAAGTTGCATTGGTCAATCAAATGAAGTTGTTTTTATCGCGGTCTTTAACGCTGAGAATCAGCACCAGGTACAGCAGGGCTCACCTGAACAGATGCGGCTGTGGTTGTTTATAGCCGCTTGTTCTGGGTTGTCTTGTGTTGTCTTTTAAGTAGTGTTGTATGAGGAACATTGTTTAGGAGGACTGTGTGTGTGTGTGTGTGTGGGTGTGTGTGTGTGTGAGAGAGAGAGAGAGAGAGAGAGAGAGAGAGAGAGAGAGAGAGAGAGAGAGAGAGAGAGAGAGAGAGAGAGAGAGAGAGAGAGAGAGAGAGAGAGAGAGAGAGAGAGAGAGAGCGTGTGTCTGTCAGATAACAGGCGTGTGTAAATCTTGGTTAAATTACCAGGCGCTCAAATAGCTCTTGTAGTTACATTTAATCGATACAAGCTGCGACGTACTTTTTTCTGTCTCCCACCTTCAAAAAAGCATGTCGATTAAAGGTTTTGTCTCATTTGGCTTCCTCAAAAGGAATCCCCACGCCACGCCACGCCACTGGTATTTTCGCCGTCCTCCCATGGTCTTAGATTGATCTGAAGTGCGTGTGCGTGTTCGTGTGGGTGAAAGTTTAACAAATGTATTACTCTCGTTTCAGCTCTCTGGTGCTCCCTGCTGGCAGTATGACTATACCGTCCGAATGTATCACAAAAATAGTTTAGAGAGACGTTGTCAGTCTTTATATGTTGCCTAAATTCTCCCAAACGGTTGGCAGTAAAGATCAGGTCACGGTAGGCCACGGAGGCAATGAGCTCGAGTTAAAAAAGAAAAAGCTTACAGCACCTGGTATTCCCAGGCGGTCTCCCATCCAAGTACTAACCAGGCCCGACCCTGCTTAGCTTCCGAGATCAGACGAGATCGGGCGTGTTCAGGGTGGTATGGCCGTAAGCAATTATTGCTGCCGCAAAACCAGCTTTTATACAGGAGCACATAAGGAGTGAGAAAGCTGCTGCGGCCCGACGTTACACTTTTACAAAAACAATCATTAGTTCAATAGAAACGGCAGTAATTTATTCAGTAGGACACCTTATCCATGTAAACGATTATTGTGACATCTGAATTAATTAATTATCTGCAATACACTGCGTGTGTGTGTGATGTTAAATGTTTGAACCGAGGTTAACTTTTAAAGTGTCAGGCAATGGGTGGGTATTTTCACCGTCCTCCCATGGTCTTAGATTGATCTGAAGTGCGTGTGCGTGTTCGTGTGGGTGAAAGTTTAACAAATGTATAACTCTCGTTTCAGCTCTCTGGTGCTCCCTGCTGGCAGTATGACTATACCGTCCGAATGTATCACAAAAATAGTTTAGAGAGACGTTGTCAGTCTTTATATGTTGCCTAAATTCTCCCAAACGGTTGGCAGTAAAGATCAGGTCACGGTAGGCCACGGAGGCAATGAGCTCGAGTTAAAAAAGAAAA
Organism: Pollachius pollachius; assembly: GCF_949987615.1. Classification (NCBI taxonomy): domain Eukaryota; kingdom Metazoa; phylum Chordata; class Actinopteri; order Gadiformes; family Gadidae; genus Pollachius; species Pollachius pollachius. The sequence continues at coordinate 7,557,074 of NC_136940.1, forward strand.
AGCTTACAGCACCTGGTATTCCCAGGCGGTCTCCCATCCAAGTACTAACCAGGCCCGACCCTGCTTAGCTTCCGAGATCAGACGAGATCGGGCGTGTTCAGGGTGGTATGGCCGTAAGCAATTATTGCTGCCGCAAAACCAGCTTTTATACAGGAGCACATAAGGAGTGAGAAAGCTGCTGCGGCCCGATGTTACACTTTTACAAAAACAATCATTAGTTCAATAGAAACGGCAGTAATTTATTCAGTAGGACACCTTATCCATGTAAACGATTATTGTGACATCTGAATTAATTAATTATCTGCAATACACTGCGTGTGTGTGTGTGATGTTAAATGTTTGAACCGAGGTTAACTTTTAAAGTGTCAGGCAATGGGTGGGTATTTTCGCCGTCCTCCCATGGTCTTAGATTGATCTGAAGTGCGTGTGCGTGTTCGTGTGGGTGAAAGTTTAACAAATGTATTACTCTCGTTTCAGCTCTCTGGTGCTCCCTGCTGGCAGTATGACTATACCGTCCGTATGTATCACAAAAATAGTTTAGAGAGACGTTGTCAGTCTTTGTATGTTGCCTAAATTCTCCCAAACGGTTGGCAGTAAAGATCAGGTCACGGTAGGCCACGGAGGCAATGAGCTCGAGTTAAAAAAGAAAAAGCTTACAGCACCTGGTATTCCCAGGCGGTCTCCCATCCAAGTACTAACCAGGCCCGACCCTGCTTAGCTTCCGAGATCAGACGAGATCGGGCGTGTTCAGGGTGGTATGGCCGTAAGCAATTATTGCTGCCGCAAAACCAGGTTTTATACAGGAGCACATAAGGAGTGAGAAAGCTGCTGCGGCCCGACGTTACACTTTTACAAAAACAATCATTAGTTCAATAGAAACGGCAGTAATTTATTCAGTAGGACTCCTTATCCATGTAAACGATTATTGTGACATCTGAATTAATTAATTATATGCAATACACTGCGTGTGTGTGTGATGTTAAATGATTGTACCAAGGTTAACGGTTAAACTGTCTGAGATTTGGTGGGTATTTTCCAGTGGTGTTTTCTCCCGGAGGCCAAGGGAAGCCAGGCTTCCCTGTTTATTACACATCCAATAAAAACATTTATATTTACAGTTTTGGTGGTTCTTTGGTGCTGTGTTGCTGTCATTTCTTCCACATTTTCTCGTCTCATTGAGCATTTCAAAATGCACGAAACAGCGCCCCTCTACATTTTCAATAGTGAATACGCGGTAATACACGACATTGCACACAGTATGTCCGTGAGGAAGCCAGCCCGAGATGGCATCCCTTGGTGAAGATGAAAATAAGGATTAACCAACCAGGTGAGGCTACCGTCATGACACTGCCCTCCTGTGATTAGTCAGCAGGGTGCCAAGGGAAGCCACCGGGCCCTTGGCTTCACACCAATCAAATCAAAGCATCAACGTTAACGTAAACAAATAGCTGGAGATTAGGACGTTTGCATTTTTATCATATTATCTATAAGCAAGTGCGGTTATGGAGGGTTGAGATTTAGAGTATTTAGTCAAATTTAACCAAACTGCCACATGGGCAGCAACTAAAAATTAAATCTGACTGCAGGCCAATGCCGAAGCTTCAGCTGCGTGTGGAGAGAAAGAAGAGTGGTTATCGCACTTTCAATGAGGAGAACTATGTCTTCACCGAGTGGCTAGCTGGTAGCACTAAACTGCAGCTACTATTTTGCTGGCCATGTCTTCTTTTTGACAAAGATTCATACTCCCTGAACAATCCCTGGGTCTCTTATTGACCTCCTCGCCACCCTGAAAGACAGGAGAATGGCCTTCCTCTACAAACAGGGTGAGTAAAGTACACACCTCCCGGTGCGGCATTACTGTTCCCTGAGCTGTCCGTTAATTATTTTTTGTGTTATTATATTTCTAATTGTGCATTGATTGCCTGGAATAAGTTGCATTGGTCAATCAAATGAAGTTGTTTTTATCGCGGTCTTTAACGCTGAGAATCAGCACCAGGTACAGCAGGGCTCACCTGAACAGATGCGGCTGTGGTTGTTTATAGCCGCTTGTTCTGGGTTGTCTTGTGTTGTCTTTTAAGTAGTGTTGTATGAGGAACATTGTTTAGGAGGACTGTGTGTGTGTGTGTGTGGGTGTGTGTGTGTGTGTGTGTGTGTGAGAGAGAGAGAGAGAGAGAGAGAGAGAGAGAGAGAGAGAGAGAGAGAGAGAGAGAGAGAGAGAGAGCGTGTGTCTGTCAGATAACAGGCGTGTGTAAATCTTGGTTAAATTACCAGGCGCTCAAATAGCTCTTGTAGTTACATTTAATCGATACAAGCTGCGACGTACTTTTTTCTGTCTCCCACCTTCAAAAAAGCATGTCGATTAAAGGTTTTGTCTCATTTGGCTTCCTCAAAAGGAATCCCCACGCCACGCCACGCCACTGGTATTTTCGCCGTCCTCCCATGGTCTTAGATTGATCTGAAGTGCGTGTGCGTGTTCGTGTGGGTGAAAGTTTAACAAATGTTACTCTCGTTTCAGCTCTCTGGTGCTCCCTGCTGGCAGTATGACTATACCGTCCGAATGTATCACAAAAATAGTTTAGAGAGACGTTGTCAGTCTTTATATGTTGCCTAAATTCTCCCAAACGGTTGGCAGTAAAGATCAGGTCACGGTAGGCCACGGAGGCAATGAGCTCGAGTTAAAAAAGAAAAAGCTTACAGCACCTGGTATTCCCAGGCGGTCTCCCATCCAAGTACTAACCAGGCCCGACCCTGCTTAGCTTCCGAGATCAGACGAGATCGGGCGTGTTCAGGGTGGTATGGCCGTAAGCAATTATTGCTGCCGCAAAACCAGCTTTTATACAGGAGCACATAAGGAGTGAGAAAGCTGCTGCGGCCCGACGTTACACTTTTACAAAAACAATCATTAGTTCAATAGAAACGGCAGTAATTTATTCAGTAGGACACCTTATCCATGTAAACGATTATTGTGACATCTGAATTAATTAATTATCTGCAATACACTGCGTGTGTGTGTGATGTTAAATGTTTGAACCGAGGTTAACTTTTAAAGTGTCAGGCAATGGGTGGGTATTTTCGCCGTCCTCCCATGGTCTTAGATTGATCTGAAGTGCGTGTGCGTGTTCGTGTGGGTGAAAGTTGAACAAATGTATAACTCTCGTTTCAGCTCTCTGGTGCTCCCTGCTGGCAGTATGACTAAACCGTCCGAATGTATCACAAAAATAGTTTAGAGAGACGTTGTCAGTCTTTATATGTTGCCTAAATTCTCCCAAACGGTTGGCAGTAAAGATCAGGTCACGGTAGGCCACGGAGGCAATGAGCTCGAGTTAAAAAAGAAAAAGCTTACAGCACCTGGTATTCCCAGGCGGTCTCCCATCCAAGTACTAACCAGGCCCGACCCTGCTTAGCTTCCGAGATCAGACGAGATCGGGCGTGTTCAGGGTGGTATGGCCGTAAGCAATTATTGCTGCCGCAAAACCAGCTTTTATACAGGAGCACATAAGGAGTGAGAAAGCTGCTGCGGCCCGACGTTACACTTTTACAAAAACAATCATTAGTTCAATAGAAACGGCAGTAATTTATTCAGTAGGACTCCTTATCCATGTAAACGATTATTGTGACATCTGAATTGATTAATTATATGCAATACACTGCGTGTGTGTGTGATGTTAAATGATTGTACCAAGGTTAACGGTTAAACTGTCTGAGATTTGGTGGGTATTTTCCAGTGGTGTTTTCTCCCGGAGGCCAAGGGAAGCCAGGTTTCCCTGTTTATTACACATCCAATAAAAACATTTATATTTACAGTTTTGGTGGTTCTTTGGTGCTGTGTTGCTGTCATTTCTTCCACATTTTCTCGTCTCATTGAGCATTTCAAAATGCGCGAAACAGCGCCCCTCTACATTTTCAATAGTGAATACGCGGTAATACACGACATTGCACACAGTATGTCCGTGAGGAAGCCAGCCCGAGATGGCATCCCTTGGTGAAGATGAAAATAAGGATTAACCAACCAGGTGAGGCTACCGTCATGACACTGCCCTCCTGTGATTAGTCAGCAGGGTGCCAAGGGAAGCCACCGGGCCCTTGGCTTCACACCAATCAAATCAAAGCATCAACGTTAACGTAAACAAATAGCTGGAGATTAGGACGTTTGCATTTTTATCATATTATCTATAAGCAAGTGCGGTTATGGAGGGTTGAGATTTAGAGTATTTAGTCAAATTTAACCAAACTGCCACATGGGCAGCAACTAAAAATTAAATCTGACTGCAGGCCAATGCCGAAGCTTCAGCTGCGTGTGGAGAGAAAGAAGAGTGGTTATCGCACTTTCAATGAGGAGAACTATGTCTTCACCGAGTGGCTAGCTGGTAGCACTAAACTGCAGCTACTATTTTGCTGGCCATGTCTTCTTTTTGACAAAGATTCATACTCCCTGAACAATCCCTGGGTCTCTTATTGACCTCCTCGCCACCCTGAAAGACAGGAGAATGGCCTTCCTCTACAAACAGGGTGAGTAAAGTACACACCTCCCGGTGCGGCATTACTGTTCCCTGAGCTGTCCGTTAATTATTTTTTGTGTTATTATATTTCTAATTGTGCATTGATTGCCTGGAATAAGTTGCATTGGTCAATCAAATGAAGTTGTTTTTATCGCGGTCTTTAACGCTGAGAATCAGCACCAGGTACAGCAGGGCTCACCTGAACAGATGCGGCTGTGGTTGTTTATAGCCGCTTGTTCTGGGTTGTCTTGTGTTGTCTTTTAAGTAGTGTTGTATGAGGAACATTGTTTAGGAGGACTGTGTGTGTGTGTGTGTGGGTGTGTGTGTGTGTGTGTGTGTGTGTGAGAGAGAGAGAGAGAGAGAGAGAGAGAGAGAGAGAGAGAGAGAGAGAGCGTGTGTCTGTCAGATAACAGGCGTGTGTAAATCTTGGTTAAATTACCAAGCGCTCAAATAGCTCTTGTAGTTACATTTAATCGATACAAGCTGCGACGTACTTTTTTCTGTCTCCCACCTTCAAAAAAGCATGTCGATTAAAGGTTTTGTCTCATTTGGCTTCCTCAAAAGGAATCCCCACGCCACGCCACTGGTATTTTCGCCGTCCTCCCATGGTCTTAGATTGATCTGAAGTGCGTGTGCGTGTTCGTGTGGGTGAAAGTTTAACAAATGTATAACTCTCGTTTCAGCTCTCTGGTGCTCCCTGCTGGCAGTATGACTATACCGTCCGAATGTATCACAAAAATAGTTTAGAGAGACGTTGTCAGTCTTTATATGTTGCCTAAATTCTCCCAAACGGTTGGCAGTAAAGATCAGGTCACGGTAGGCCACGGAGGCAATGAGCTCGAGTTAAAAAAGAAAAAGCTTACAGCACCTGGTATTCCCAGGCGGTCTCCCATCCAAGTACTAACCAGGCCCGACCCTGCTTAGCTTCCGAGATCAGACGAGATCGGGCGTGTTCAGGGTGGTATGGCCGTAAGCAATTATTGCTGCCGCAAAACCAGGTTTTATACAGGAGCACATAAGGAGTGAGAAAGCTGCTGCGGCCCGACGTTACACTTTTACAAAAACAATCATTAGTTCAATAGAAACGGCACTAATTTATTCAGTAGGACACCTTATCCATGTAAACGATTATTGTGACATCTGAATTAATTAATTATCTGCAATACACTGCGTGTGTGTGTGATGTTAAATGTTTGAACCGAGGTTAACTTTTAAAGTGTCAGGCAATGGGTGGGTATTTTCGCCGTCCTCCCATGGTCTTAGATTGATCTGAAGTGCGTGTGCGTGTTCGTGTGAGTGAAAGTTTAACAAATGTATTACTCTCGTTTCAGCTCTCTGGTGCTCCCTGCTGGCAGTATGACTATACCGTCCGAATGTATCACAAAAATAGTTTAGAGAGACGTTGTCAGTCCTTATATGTTGCCTAAATTCTCCCAAACGGTTGGCAGTAAAGATCAGGTCACGGTAGGCCACGGAGGCAATGAGCACGAGTTAAAAAAGAAAAAGCTTACAGCACCTGGTATTCCCAGGCGGTCTCCCATCCAAGTACTAACCAGGCCCGACCCTGCTTAGCTTCCGAGATCAGACGAGATCGGGCGTGTTCAGGGTGGTATGGCCGTAAGCAATTATTGCTGCCGCAAAACCAGCTTTTATACAGGAGCACATAAGGAGTGAGAAAGCTGCTGCGGCCCGACGTTACACTTTTACAAAAACAATCATTAGTTCAATAGAAACGGCAGTAATTTATTCAGTAGGACACCTTATCCATGTAAACGATTATTGTGACATCTGAATTAATTAATTATCTGCAATACACTGCGTGTGTGTGTGATGTTAAATGTTTGAACCGAGGTTAACTTTTAAAGTGTCAGGCAATGGGTGGGTATTTTCGCCGTCCTCCCATGGTCTTAGATTGATCTGAAGTGCGTGTGCGTGTTCGTGTGGGTGAAAGTTTAACAAATGTATAACTCTCGTTTCAGCTCTCTGGTGCTCCCTGCTGGCAGTATGACTATACCGTCCGAATGTATCACAAAAATAGTTTAGAGAGACGTTGTCAGTCTTTATATGTTGCCTAAATTCTCCCAAACGGTTGGCAGTAAAGATCAGGTCACGGTAGGCCACGGAGGCAATGAGCTCGAGTTAAAAAAGAAAAAGCTTACAGCACCTGGTATTCCCAGGCGGTCTCCCATCCAAGTACTAACCAGGCCCGACCCTGCTTAGCTTCCGAGATCAGACGAGATCGGGCGTGTTCAGGGTGGTATGGCCGTAAGCAATTATTGCTGCCGCAAAACCAGCTTTTATACAGGAGCACATAAGGAGTGAGAAAGCTGCTGCGGCCCGACGTTACACTTTTACAAAAACAATCATTAGTTCAATAGAAACGGCAGTAATTTATTCAGTAGGACACCTTATCCATGTAAACGATTATTGTGACATCTGAATTAATTAATTATCTGCAATACACTGCGTGTGTGTGTGATGTTAAATGTTTGAACCGAGGTTAACTTTTAAAGTGTCAGGCAATGGGTGGGTATTTTCGCCGTCCTCCCATGGTCTTAGATTGATCTGATGGTGCGTGTGCGTGTTCGTGTGGGTGAAAGTTTAACAAATGTATTTCTCTCGTTTCAGCTCTCTGGTGCTCCCTGCTGGCAGTATGACTATACCGTCCGAATGTATCACAAAAATAGTTTAGAGAGACGTTGTCAGTCTTTGTATGTTGCCTAAATTCTCCCAAACGGTTGGCAGTAAAGATCAGGTCACGGTAGGCCACGGAGGCAATGAGCTCGAGTTAAAAAAGAAAAAGCTTACAGCACCTGGTATTCCCAGGCGGTCTCCCATCCAAGTACTAACCAGGCCCGACCCTGCTTAGCTTCCGAGATCAGACGAGATCGGGCGTTTTCAGGGTGGTATGGCCGTAAGCAATTATTGCTGCCGCAAAACCAGCTTTTATACAGGAGCACATAAGGAGTGAGAAAGCTGCTGCGGCCCGACGTTACACTTTTACAAAAACAATCATTAGTTCAATAGAAACGGCAGTAATTTATTCAGTAGGACACCTTATCCATGTAAACGATTATTGTGACATCTGAATTAATTAATTATCTGCAATACACTGCGTGTGTGTGTGTGACGTTAAATGTTTGAACCGAGGTTAACTTTTAAAGTGTCAGGCAATGGGTGGGTATTTTCGCCGTCCTCCCATGGTCTTAGATTGATCTGAAGTGCGTGTGCGTGTTCGTGTGGGTGAAAGTTTAACAAATGTATTACTCTCGTTTCAGCTCTCTGGTGCTCCCTGCTGGCAGTATGACTATACCGTCCGAATGTATCACAAAAATAGTTTAGAGAGACGTTGTCAGTCTTTATATGTTGCCTAAATTCTCCCAAACGGTTGGCAGTAAAGATCAGGTCACGGTAGGCCACGGAGGCAATGAGCTCGAGTTAAAAAAGAAAAAGCTTACAGCACCTGGTATTCCCAGGCGGTCTCCCATCCAAGTACTAACCAGGCCCGACCCTGCTTAGCTTCCGAGATCAGACGAGATCGGGCGTGTTCAGGGTGGTATGGCCGTAAGCAATTATTGCTGCCGCAAAACCAGGTTTTATACAGGAGCACATAAGGAGTGAGAAAGCTGCTGCGGCCCGACGTTACACTTTTACAAAAACAATCATTAGTTCAATAGAAACGGCAGTAATTTATTCAGTAGGACACCTTATCCATGTAAACGATTATTGTGACATCTGAATTAATTAATTATCTGCAATACACTGCGTGTGTGTGTGATGTTAAATGTTTGAACCGAGGTTAACTTTTAAAGTGTCAGGCAATGGGTGGGTATTTTCGCCGTCCTCCCATGGTCTTAGATTGATCTGAAGTGCGTGTGCGTGTTCGTGTGGGTGAAAGTTTAACAAATGTATAACTCTCGTTTCAGCTCTCTGGTGCTCCCTGCTGGCAGTATGACTATACCGTCCGAATGTATCACAAAAATAGTTTAGAGAGACGTTGTCAGTCTTTATATGTTGCCTAAATTCTCCCAAACGGTTGGCAGTAAAGATCAGGTCACGGTAGGCCACGGAGGCAATGAGCTCGAGTTAAAAAAGAAAAAGCTTACAGCACCTGGTATTCCCAGGCGGTCTCCCATCCAAGTACTAACCAGGCCCGACCCTGCTTAGCTTCCGAGATCAGACGAGATCGGGCGTGTTCAGGGTGGTATGGCCGTAAGCAATTATTGCTGCCGCAAAACCAGCTTTTATACAGGAGCACATAAGGAGTGAGAAAGCTGCTGCGGCCCGACGTTACACTTTTACAAAAACAATCATTAGTTCAATAGAAACGGCAGTAATTTATTCAGTAGGACTCCTTATCCATGTAAACGATTATTGTGACATCTGAATTAATTAATTATATGCAATACACTGCGTGTGTGTGTGATGTTAAATGATTGTACCAAGGTTAACGGTTAAACTGTCTGAGATTTGGTGGGTATTTTCCAGTGGTGTTTTCTCCCGGAGGCCAAGGGAAGCCAGGTTTCCCTGTTTATTACACATCCAATAAAAACATTTATATTTACAGTTTTGGTGGTTCTTTGGTGCTGTGTTGCTGTCATTTCTTCCACATTTTCTCGTCTCATTGAGCATTTCAAAATGCGCGAAACAGCGCCCCTCTACATTTTCAATAGTGAATACGCGGTAATACACGACATTGCACACAGTATGTCCGTGAGGAAGCCAGCCCGAGATGGCATCCCTTGGTGAAGATGAAAATAAGGATTAACCAACCAGGTGAGGCTACCGTCATGACACTGCCCTCCTGTGATTAGTCAGCAGGGTGCCAAGGGAAGCCACCGGGCCCTTGGCTTCACACCAATCAAATCAAAGCATCAACGTTAACGTAAACAAATAGCTGGAGATTAGGACGTTTGCATTTTTATCATATTATCTATAAGCAAGTGCGGTTATGGAGGGTTGAGATTTAGAGTATTTAGTCAAATTTAACCAAACTGCCACATGGGCAGCAACTAAAAATTAAATCTGACTGCAGGCCAATGCCGAAGCTTCAGCTGCGTGTGGAGAGAAAGAAGAGTGGTTATCGCACTTTCAATGAGGAGAACTATGTCTTCACCGAGTGGCTAGCTGGTAGCACTAAACTGCAGCTACTATTTTGCTGGCCATGTCTTCTTTTTGACAAAGATTCATACTCCCTGAACAATCCCTGGGTCTCTTATTGACCTCCTCGCCACCCTGAAAGACAGGAGAATGGCCTTCCTCTACAAACAGGGTGAGTAAAGTACACACCTCCCGGTGCGGCATTACTGTTCCCTGAGCTGTCCGTTAATTATTTTTTGTGTTATTATATTTCTAATTGTGCATTGATTGCCTGGAATAAGTTGCATTGGTCAATCAAATGAAGTTGTTTTTATCGCGGTCTTTAACGCTGAGAATCAGCACCAGGTACAGCAGGGCTCACCTGAACAGATGCGGCTGTGGTTGTTTATAGCCGCTTGTTCTGGGTTGTCTTGTGTTGTCTTTTAAGTAGTGTTGTATGAGGAACATTGTTTAGGAGGACTGTGTGTGTGTGTGTGTGGGTGTGTGTGTGTGTGTGTGTGTGTGAGAGAGAGAGAGAGAGAGAGAGAGAGAGAGAGAGAGAGAGAGAGAGAGAGAGAGAGAGAGAGCGTGTGTCTGTCAGATAACAGGCGTGTGTAAATCTTGGTTAAATTACCAGGCGCTCAAATAGCTCTTGTAGTTACATTTAATCGATACAAGCTGCGACGTACTTTTTTCTGTCTCCCACCTTCAAAAAAGCATGTCGATTAAAGGTTTTGTCTCATTTGGCTTCCTCAAAAGGAATCCCCACGCCACGCCACGCCACTGGTATTTTCGCCGTCCTCCCATGGTCTTAGATTGATCTGAAGTGCGTGTGCGTGTTCGTGTGGGTGAAAGTTTAACAAATGTATTACTCTCGTTTCAGCTCTCTGGTGCTCCCTGCTGGCAGTATGACTATACCGTCCGAATGTATCACAAAAATAGTTTAGAGAGACGTTGTCAGTCTTTATATGTTGCCTAAATTCTCCCAAACGGTTGGCAGTAAAGATCAGGTCACGGTAGGCCACGGAGGCAATGAGCTCGAGTTAAAAAAGAAAAAGCTTACAGCACCTGGTATTCCCAGGCGGTCTCCCATCCAAGTACTAACCAGGCCCGACCCTGCTTAGCTTCCGAGATCAGACGAGATCGGGCGTGTTCAGGGTGGTATGGCCGTAAGCAATTATTGCTGCCGCAAAACCAGCTTTTATACAGGAGCACATAAGGAGTGAGAAAGCTGCTGCGGCCCGACGTTACACTTTTACAAAAACAATCATTAGTTCAATAGAAACGGCAGTAATTTATTCAGTAGGACACCTTATCCATGTAAACGATTATTGTGACATCTGAATTAATTAATTATCTGCAATACACTGCGTGTGTGTGTGATGTTAAATGTTTGAACCGAGGTTAACTTTTAAAGTGTCAGGCAATGGGTGGGTATTTTCGCCGTCCTCCCATGGTCTTAGATTGATCTGAAGTGCGTGTGCGTGTTCGTGTGGGTGAAAGTTGAACAAATGTATAACTCTCGTTTCAGCTCTCTGGTGCTCCCTGCTGGCAGTATGACTAAACCGTCCGAATGTATCACAAAAATAGTTTAGAGAGACGTTGTCAGTCTTTATATGTTGCCTAAATTCTCCCAAACGGTTGGCAGTAAAGATCAGGTCACGGTAGGCCACGGAGGCAATGAGCTCGAGTTAAAAAAGAAAAAGCTTACAGCACCTGGTATTCCCAGGCGGTCTCCCATCCAAGTACTAACCAGGCCCGACCCTGCTTAGCTTCCGAGATCAGACGAGATCGGGCGTGTTCAGGGTGGTATGGCCGTAAGCAATTATTGCTGCCGCAAAACCAGCTTTTATACAGGAGCACATAAGGAGTGAGAAAGCTGCTGCGGCCCGACGTTACACTTTTACAAAAACAATCATTAGTTCAATAGAAACGGCAGTAATTTATTCAGTAGGACTCCTTATCCATGTAAACGATTATTGTGACATCTGAATTGATTAATTATATGCAATACACTGCGTGTGTGTGTGATGTTAAATGATTGTACCAAGGTTAACGGTTAAACTGTCTGAGATTTGGTGGGTATTTTCCAGTGGTGTTTTCTCCCGGAGGCCAAGGGAAGCCAGGTTTCCCTGTTTATTACACATCCAATAAAAACATTTATATTTACAGTTTTGGTGGTTCTTTGGTGCTGTGTTGCTGTCATTTCTTCCACATTTTCTCGTCTCATTGAGCATTTCAAAATGCGCGAAACAGCGCCCCTCTACATTTTCAATAGTGAATACGCGGTAATACACGACATTGCACACAGTATGTCCGTGAGGAAGCCAGCCCGAGATGGCATCCCTTGGTGAAGATGAAAATAAGGATTAACCAACCAGGTGAGGCTACCGTCATGACACTGCCCTCCTGTGATTAGTCAGCAGGGTGCCAAGGGAAGCCACCGGGCCCTTGGCTTCACACCAATCAAATCAAAGCATCAACGTTAACGTAAACAAATAGCTGGAGATTAGGACGTTTGCATTTTTATCATATTATCTATAAGCAAGTGCGGTTATGGAGGGTTGAGATTTAGAGTATTTAGTCAAATTTAACCAAACTGCCACATGGGCAGCAACTAAAAATTAAATCTGACTGCAGGCCAATGCCGAAGCTTCAGCTGCGTGTGGAGAGAAAGAAGAGTGGTTATCGCACTTTCAATGAGGAGAACTATGTCTTCACCGAGTGGCTAGCTGGTAGCACTAAACTGCAGCTACTATTTTGCTGGCCATGTCTTCTTTTTGACAAAGATTCATACTCCCTGAACAATCCCTGGGTCTCTTATTGACCTCCTCGCCACCCTGAAAGACAGGAGAATGGCCTTCCTCTACAAACAGGGTGAGTAAAGTACACACCTCCCGGTGCGGCATTACTGTTCCCTGAGCTGTCCGTTAATTATTTTTTGTGTTATTATATTTCTAATTGTGCATTGATTGCCTGGAATAAGTTGCATTGGTCAATCAAATGAAGTTGTTTTTATCGCGGTCTTTAACGCTGAGAATCAGCACCAGGTACAGCAGGGCTCACCTGAACAGATGCGGCTGTGGTTGTTTATAGCCGCTTGTTCTGGGTTGTCTTGTGTTGTCTTTTAAGTAGTGTTGTATGAGGAACATTGTTTAGGAGGACTGTGTGTGTGTGTGTGTGGGTGTGTGTGTGTGTGTGTGTGTGTGTGAGAGAGAGAGAGAGAGAGAGAGAGAGAGAGAGAGAGAGAGAGAGAGCGTGTGTCTGTCAGATAACAGGCGTGTGTAAATCTTGGTTAAATTACCAAGCGCTCAAATAGCTCTTGTAGTTACATTTAATCGATACAAGCTGCGACGTACTTTTTTCTGTCTCCCACCTTCAAAAAAGCATGTCGATTAAAGGTTTTGTCTCATTTGGCTTCCTCAAAAGGAATCCCCACGCCACGCCACTGGTATTTTCGCCGTCCTCCCATGGTCTTAGATTGATCTGAAGTGCGTGTGCGTGTTCGTGTGGGTGAAAGTTTAACAAATGTATAACTCTCGTTTCAGCTCTCTGGTGCTCCCTGCTGGCAGTATGACTATACCGTCCGAATGTATCACAAAAATAGTTTAGAGAGACGTTGTCAGTCTTTATATGTTGCCTAAATTCTCCCAAACGGTTGGCAGTAAAGATCAGGTCACGGTAGGCCACGGAGGCAATGAGCTCGAGTTAAAAAAGAAAAAGCTTACAGCACCTGGTATTCCCAGGCGGTCTCCCATCCAAGTACTAACCAGGCCCGACCCTGCTTAGCTTCCGAGATCAGACGAGATCGGGCGTGTTCAGGGTGGTATGGCCGTAAGCAATTATTGCTGCCGCAAAACCAGCTTTTATACAGGAGCACATAAGGAGTGAGAAAGCTGCTGCGGCCCGATGTTACACTTTTACAAAAACAATCATTAGTTCAATAGAAACGGCAGTAATTTATTCAGTAGGACACCTTATCCATGTAAACGATTATTGTGACATCTGAATTAATTAATTATCTGCAATACACTGCGTGTGTGTGTGTGATGTTAAATGTTTGAACCGAGGTTAACTTTTAAAGTGTCAGGCAATGGGTGGGTATTTTCGCCGTCCTCCCATGGTCTTAGATTGATCTGAAGTGCGTGTGCGTGTTCGTGTGGGTGAAAGTTTAACAAATGTATTACTCTCGTTTCAGCTCTCTGGTGCTCCCTGCTGGCAGTATGACTATACCGTCCGAATGTATCACAAAAATAGTTTAGAGAGACGTTGTCAGTCCTTATATGTTGCCTAAATTCTCCCAAACGGTTGGCAGTAAAGATCAGGTCACGGTAGGCCACGGAGGCAATGAGCACGAGTTAAAAAAGAAAAAGCTTACAGCACCTGGTATTCCCAGGCGGTCTCCCATCCAAGTACTAACCAGGCCCGACCCTGCTTAGCTTCCGAGATCAGACGAGATCGGGCGTGTTCAGGGTGGTATGGCCGTAAGCAATTATTGCTGCCGCAAAACCAGCTTTTATACAGGAGCACATAAGGAGTGAGAAAGCTGCTGCGGCCCGACGTTACACTTTTACAAAAACAATCATTAGTTCAATAGAAACGGCAGTAATTTATTCAGTAGGACACCTTATCCATGTAAACGATTATTGTGACATCTGAATTAATTAATTATCTGCAATACACTGCGTGTGTGTGTGATGTTAAATGTTTGAACCGAGGTTAACTTTTAAAGTGTCAGGCAATGGGTGGGTATTTTCGCCGTCCTCCCATGGTCTTAGATTGATCTGAAGTGCGTGTGCGTGTTCGTGTGGGTGAAAGTTTAACAAATGTATAACTCTCGTTTCAGCTCTCTGGTGCTCCCTGCTGGCAGTATGACTATACCGTCCGAATGTATCACAAAAATAGTTTAGAGAGACGTTGTCAGTCTTTATATGTTGCCTAAATTCTCCCAAACGGTTGGCAGTAAAGATCAGGTCACGGTAGGCCACGGAGGCAATGAGCTCGAGTTAAAAAAGAAAAAGCTTACAGCACCTGGTATTCCCAGGCGGTCTCCCATCCAAGTACTAACCAGGCCCGACCCTGCTTAGCTTCCGAGATCAGACGAGATCGGGCGTGTTCAGGGTGGTATGGCCGTAAGCAATTATTGCTGCCGCAAAACCAGCTTTTATACAGGAGCACATAAGGAGTGAGAAAGCTGCTGCGGCCCGACGTTACACTTTTACAAAAACAATCATTAGTTCAATAGAAACGGCAGTAATTTATTCAGTAGGACACCTTATCCATGTAAACGATTATTGTGACATCTGAATTAATTAATTATCTGCAATACACTGCGTGTGTGTGTGATGTTAAATGTTTGAACCGAGGTTAACTTTTAAAGTGTCAGGCAATGGGTGGGTATTTTCGCCGTCCTCCCATGGTCTTAGATTGATCTGATGGTGCGTGTGCGTGTTCGTGTGGGTGAAAGTTTAACAAATGTATTTCTCTCGTTTCAGCTCTCTGGTGCTCCCTGCTGGCAGTATGACTATACCGTCCGAATGTATCACAAAAATAGTTTAGAGAGACGTTGTCAGTCTTTGTATGTTGCCTAAATTCTCCCAAACGGTTGGCAGTAAAGATCAGGTCACGGTAGGCCACGGAGGCAATGAGCTCGAGTTAAAAAAGAAAAAGCTTACAGCACCTGGTATTCCCAGGCGGTCTCCCATCCAAGTACTAACCAGGCCCGACCCTGCTTAGCTTCCGAGATCAGACGAGATCGGGCGTTTTCAGGGTGGTATGGCCGTAAGCAATTATTGCTGCCGCAAAACCAGCTTTTATACAGGAGCACATAAGGAGTGAGAAAGCTGCTGCGGCCCGACGTTACACTTTTACAAAAACAATCATTAGTTCAATAGAAACGGCAGTAATTTATTCAGTAGGACACCTTATCCATGTAAACGATTATT
Organism: Pollachius pollachius; assembly: GCF_949987615.1. NCBI lineage: Eukaryota > Metazoa > Chordata > Actinopteri > Gadiformes > Gadidae > Pollachius > Pollachius pollachius. Next base: position 7,572,597 of record NC_136940.1, read on the forward strand.
GTGACATCTGAATTAATTAATTATCTGCAATACACTGCGTGTGTGTGTGATGTTAAATGTTTGAACCGAGGTTAACTTTTAAAGTGTCAGGCAATGGGTGGGTATTTTCGCCGTCCTCCCATGGTCTTAGATTGATCTGAAGTGCGTGTGCGTGTTCGTGTGGGTGAAAGTTTAACAAATGTATAACTCTCGTTTCAGCTCTCTGGTGCTCCCTGCTGGCAGTATGACTATACCGTCCGAATGTATCACAAAAATAGTTTAGAGAGACGTTGTCAGTCTTTATATGTTGCCTAAATTCTCCCAAACGGTTGGCAGTAAAGATCAGGTCACGGTAGGCCACGGAGGCAATGAGCTCGAGTTAAAAAAGAAAAAGCTTACAGCACCTGGTATTCCCAGGCGGTCTCCCATCCAAGTACTAACCAGGCCCGACCCTGCTTAGCTTCCGAGATCAGACGAGATCGGGCGTGTTCAGGGTGGTATGGCCGTAAGCAATTATTGCTGCCGCAAAACCAGGTTTTATACAGGAGCACATAAGGAGTGAGAAAGCTGCTGCGGCCCGACGTTACACTTTTACAAAAACAATCATTAGTTCAATAGAAACGGCAGTAATTTATTCAGTAGGACTCCTTATCCATGTAAACGATTATTGTGACATCTGAATTAATTAATTATATGCAATACACTGCGTGTGTGTGTGATGTTAAATGATTGTACCAAGGTTAACGGTTAAACTGTCTGAGATTTGGTGGGTATTTTCCAGTGGTGTTTTCTCCCGGAGGCCAAGGGAAGCCAGGTTTCCCTGTTTATTACACATCCAATAAAAACATTTATATTTACAGTTTTGGTGGTTCTTTGGTGCTGTGTTGCTGTCATTTCTTCCACATTTTCTCGTCTCATTGAGCATTTCAAAATGCGCGAAACAGCGCCCCTCTACATTTTCAATAGTGAATACGCGGTAATACACGACATTGCACACAGTATGTCCGTGAGGAAGCCAGCCCGAGATGGCATCCCTTGGTGAAGATGAAAATAAGGATTAACCAACCAGGTGAGGCTACCGTCATGACACTGCCCTCCTGTGATTAGTCAGCAGGGTGCCAAGGGAAGCCACCGGGCCCTTGGCTTCACACCAATCAAATCAAAGCATCAACGTTAACGTAAACAAATAGCTGGAGATTAGGACGTTTGCATTTTTATCATATTATCTATAAGCAAGTGCGGTTATGGAGGGTTGAGATTTAGAGTATTTAGTCAAATTTAACCAAACTGCCACATGGGCAGCAACTAAAAATTAAATCTGACTGCAGGCCAATGCCGAAGCTTCAGCTGCGTGTGGAGAGAAAGAAGCGTGGTTATCGCACTTTCAATGAGGAGAACTATGTCTTCACCGAGTGGCTAGCTGGTAGCACTAAACTGCAGCTACTATTTTGCTGGCCATGTCTTCTTTTTGACAAAGATTCATACTCCCTGAACAATCCCTGGGTCTCTTATTGACCTCCTCGCCACCCTGAAAGACAGGAGAATGGCCTTCCTCTACAAACAGGGTGAGTAAAGTACACACCTCCCGGTGCGGCATTACTGTTCCCTGAGCTGTCCGTTAATTATTTTTTGTGTTATTATATTTCTAATTGTGCATTGATTGCCTGGAATAAGTTGCATTGGTCAATCAAATGAAGTTGTTTTTATCGCGGTCTTTAACGCTGAGAATCAGCACCAGGTACAGCAGGGCTCACCTGAACAGATGCGGCTGTGGTTGTTTATAGCCGCTTGTTCTGGGTTGTCTTGTGTTGTCTTTTAAGTAGTGTTGTATGAGGAACATTGTTTAGGAGGACTGTGTGTGTGTGTGTGTGTGGGTGTGTGTGTGTGTGTGTGAGAGAGAGAGAGAGAGAGAGAGAGAGAGAGAGAGAGAGAGAGAGAGAGAGAGAGAGAGAGAGAGAGAGAGAGAGAGAGAGAGAGAGAGAGAGAGAGAGAGAGAGAGAGAGCGTGTGTCTGTCAGATAACAGGCGTGTGTAAATCTTGGTTAAATTACCAGGCGCTCAAATAGCTCTTGTAGTTACATTTAATCGATACAAGCTGCGACGTACTTTTTTCTGTCTCCCACCTTCAAAAAAGCATGTCGATTAAAGGTTTTGTCTCATTTGGCTTCCTCAAAAGGAATCCCCACGCCACGCCACGCCACTGGTATTTTCGCCGTCCTCCCATGGTCTTAGATTGATCTGAAGTGCGTGTGCGTGTTCGTGTGGGTGAAAGTTTAACAAATGTATTACTCTCGTTTCAGCTCTCTGGTGCTCCCTGCTGGCAGTATGACTATACCGTCCGAATGTATCACAAAAATAGTTTAGAGAGACGTTGTCAGTCTTTATATGTTGCCTAAATTCTCCCAAACGGTTGGCAGTAAAGATCAGGTCACGGTAGGCCACGGAGGCAATGAGCTCGAGTTAAAAAAGAAAAAGCTTACAGCACCTGGTATTCCCAGGCGGTCTCCCATCCAAGTACTAACCAGGCCCGACCCTGCTTAGCTTCCGAGATCAGACGAGATCGGGCGTGTTCAGGGTGGTATGGCCGTAAGCAATTATTGCTGCCGCAAAACCAGCTTTTATACAGGAGCACATAAGGAGTGAGAAAGCTGCTGCGGCCCGACGTTACACTTTTACAAAAACAATCATTAGTTCAATAGAAACGGCAGTAATTTATTCAGTAGGACACCTTATCCATGTAAACGATTATTGTGACATCTGAATTAATTAATTATCTGCAATACACTGCGTGTGTGTGTGATGTTAAATGTTTGAACCGAGGTTAACTTTTAAAGTGTCAGGCAATGGGTGGGTATTTTCACCGTCCTCCCATGGTCTTAGATTGATCTGAAGTGCGTGTGCGTGTTCGTGTGGGTGAAAGTTTAACAAATGTATAACTCTCGTTTCAGCTCTCTGGTGCTCCCTGCTGGCAGTATGACTATACCGTCCGAATGTATCACAAAAATAGTTTAGAGAGACGTTGTCAGTCTTTATATGTTGCCTAAATTCTCCCAAACGGTTGGCAGTAAAGATCAGGTCACGGTAGGCCACGGAGGCAATGAGCTCGAGTTAAAAAAGAAAAAGCTTACAGCACCTGGTATTCCCAGGCGGTCTCCCATCCAAGTACTAACCAGGCCCGACCCTGCTTAGCTTCCGAGATCAGACGAGATCGGGCGTGTTCAGGGTGGTATGGCCGTAAGCAATTATTGCTGCCGCAAAACCAGCTTTTATACAGGAGCACATAAGGAGTGAGAAAGCTGCTGCGGCCCGATGTTACACTTTTACAAAAACAATCATTAGTTCAATAGAAACGGCAGTAATTTATTCAGTAGGACACCTTATCCATGTAAACGATTATTGTGACATCTGAATTAATTAATTATCTGCAATACACTGCGTGTGTGTGTGTGATGTTAAATGTTTGAACCGAGGTTAACTTTTAAAGTGTCAGGCAATGGGTGGGTATTTTCGCCGTCCTCCCATGGTCTTAGATTGATCTGAAGTGCGTGTGCGTGTTCGTGTGGGTGAAAGTTTAACAAATGTATTACTCTCGTTTCAGCTCTCTGGTGCTCCCTGCTGGCAGTATGACTATACCGTCCGTATGTATCACAAAAATAGTTTAGAGAGACGTTGTCAGTCTTTGTATGTTGCCTAAATTCTCCCAAACGGTTGGCAGTAAAGATCAGGTCACGGTAGGCCACGGAGGCAATGAGCTCGAGTTAAAAAAGAAAAAGCTTACAGCACCTGGTATTCCCAGGCGGTCTCCCATCCAAGTACTAACCAGGCCCGACCCTGCTTAGCTTCCGAGATCAGACGAGATCGGGCGTGTTCAGGGTGGTATGGCCGTAAGCAATTATTGCTGCCGCAAAACCAGCTTTTATACAGGAGCACATAAGGAGTGAGAAAGCTGCTGCGGCCCGACGTTACACTTTTACAAAAACAATCATTAGTTCAATAGAAACGGCAGTAATTTATTCAGTAGGACTCCTTATCCATGTAAACGATTATTGTGACATCTGAATTAATTAATTATATGCAATACACTGCGTGTGTGTGTGATGTTAAATGATTGTACCAAGGTTAACGGTTAAACTGTCTGAGATTTGGTGGGTATTTTCCAGTGGTGTTTTCTCCCGGAGGCCAAGGGAAGCCAGGCTTCCCTGTTTATTACACATCCAATAAAAACATTTATATTTACAGTTTTGGTGGTTCTTTGGTGCTGTGTTGCTGTCATTTCTTCCACATTTTCTCGTCTCATTGAGCATTTCAAAATGCACGAAACAGCGCCCCTCTACATTTTCAATAGTGAATACGCGGTAATACACGACATTGCACACAGTATGTCCGTGAGGAAGCCAGCCCGAGATGGCATCCCTTGGTGAAGATGAAAATAAGGATTAACCAACCAGGTGAGGCTACCGTCATGACACTGCCCTCCTGTGATTAGTCAGCAGGGTGCCAAGGGAAGCCACCGGGCCCTTGGCTTCACACCAATCAAATCAAAGCATCAACGTTAACGTAAACAAATAGCTGGAGATTAGGACGTTTGCATTTTTATCATATTATCTATAAGCAAGTGCGGTTATGGAGGGTTGAGATTTAGAGTATTTAGTCAAATTTAACCAAACTGCCACATGGGCAGCAACTAAAAATTAAATCTGACTGCAGGCCAATGCCGAAGCTTCAGCTGCGTGTGGAGAGAAAGAAGAGTGGTTATCGCACTTTCAATGAGGAGAACTATGTCTTCACCGAGTGGCTAGCTGGTAGCACTAAACTGCAGCTACTATTTTGCTGGCCATGTCTTCTTTTTGACAAAGATTCATACTCCCTGAACAATCCCTGGGTCTCTTATTGACCTCCTCGCCACCCTGAAAGACAGGAGAATGGCCTTCCTCTACAAACAGGGTGAGTAAAGTACACACCTCCCGGTGCGGCATTACTGTTCCCTGAGCTGTCCGTTAATTATTTTTTGTGTTATTATATTTCTAATTGTGCATTGATTGCCTGGAATAAGTTGCATTGGTCAATCAAATGAAGTTGTTTTTATCGCGGTCTTTAACGCTGAGAATCAGCACCAGGTACAGCAGGGCTCACCTGAACAGATGCGGCTGTGGTTGTTTATAGCCGCTTGTTCTGGGTTGTCTTGTGTTGTCTTTTAAGTAGTGTTGTATGAGGAACATTGTTTAGGAGGACTGTGTGTGTGTGTGTGTGGGTGTGTGTGTGTGTGTGTGTGTGTGAGAGAGAGAGAGAGAGAGAGAGAGAGAGAGAGAGAGAGAGAGAGAGAGAGAGAGAGAGAGAGAGAGCGTGTGTCTGTCAGATAACAGGCGTGTGTAAATCTTGGTTAAATTACCAGGCGCTCAAATAGCTCTTGTAGTTACATTTAATCGATACAAGCTGCGACGTACTTTTTTCTGTCTCCCACCTTCAAAAAAGCATGTCGATTAAAGGTTTTGTCTCATTTGGCTTCCTCAAAAGGAATCCCCACGCCACGCCACGCCACTGGTATTTTCGCCGTCCTCCCATGGTCTTAGATTGATCTGAAGTGCGTGTGCGTGTTCGTGTGGGTGAAAGTTTAACAAATGTATTACTCTCGTTTCAGCTCTCTGGTGCTCCCTGCTGGCAGTATGACTATACCGTCCGAATGTATCACAAAAATAGTTTAGAGAGACGTTGTCAGTCTTTATATGTTGCCTAAATTCTCCCAAACGGTTGGCAGTAAAGATCAGGTCACGGTAGGCCACGGAGGCAATGAGCTCGAGTTAAAAAAGAAAAAGCTTACAGCACCTGGTATTCCCAGGCGGTCTCCCATCCAAGTACTAACCAGGCCCGACCCTGCTTAGCTTCCGAGATCAGACGAGATCGGGCGTGTTCAGGGTGGTATGGCCGTAAGCAATTATTGCTGCCGCAAAACCAGCTTTTATACAGGAGCACATAAGGAGTGAGAAAGCTGCTGCGGCCCGACGTTACACTTTTACAAAAACAATCATTAGTTCAATAGAAACGGCAGTAATTTATTCAGTAGGACACCTTATCCATGTAAACGATTATTGTGACATCTGAATTAATTAATTATCTGCAATACACTGCGTGTGTGTGTGATGTTAAATGTTTGAACCGAGGTTAACTTTTAAAGTGTCAGGCAATGGGTGGGTATTTTCGCCGTCCTCCCATGGTCTTAGATTGATCTGAAGTGCGTGTGCGTGTTCGTGTGGGTGAAAGTTGAACAAATGTATAACTCTCGTTTCAGCTCTCTGGTGCTCCCTGCTGGCAGTATGACTAAACCGTCCGAATGTATCACAAAAATAGTTTAGAGAGACGTTGTCAGTCTTTATATGTTGCCTAAATTCTCCCAAACGGTTGGCAGTAAAGATCAGGTCACGGTAGGCCACGGAGGCAATGAGCTCGAGTTAAAAAAGAAAAAGCTTACAGCACCTGGTATTCCCAGGCGGTCTCCCATCCAAGTACTAACCAGGCCCGACCCTGCTTAGCTTCCGAGATCAGACGAGATCGGGCGTGTTCAGGGTGGTATGGCCGTAAGCAATTATTGCTGCCGCAAAACCAGCTTTTATACAGGAGCACATAAGGAGTGAGAAAGCTGCTGCGGCCCGACGTTACACTTTTACAAAAACAATCATTAGTTCAATAGAAACGGCAGTAATTTATTCAGTAGGACTCCTTATCCATGTAAACGATTATTGTGACATCTGAATTAATTAATTATATGCAATACACTGCGTGTGTGTGTGATGTTAAATGATTGTACCAAGGTTAACGGTTAAACTGTCTGAGATTTGGTGGGTATTTTCCAGTGGTGTTTTCTCCCGGAGGCCAAGGGAAGCCAGGTTTCCCTGTTTATTACACATCCAATAAAAACATTTATATTTACAGTTTTGGTGGTTCTTTGGTGCTGTGTTGCTGTCATTTCTTCCACATTTTCTCGTCTCATTGAGCATTTCAAAATGCGCGAAACAGCGCCCCTCTACATTTTCAATAGTGAATACGCGGTAATACACGACATTGCACACAGTATGTCCGTGAGGAAGCCAGCCTGAGATGGCATCCCTTGGTGAAGATGAAAATAAGGATTAACCAACCAGGTGAGGCTACCGTCATGACACTGCCCTCCTGTGATTAGTCAGCAGGGTGCCAAGGGAAGCCACCGGGCCCTTGGCTTCACACCAATCAAATCAAAGCATCAACGTTAACGTAAACAAATAGCTGGAGATTAGGACGTTTGCATTTTTATCATATTATCTATAAGCAAGTGCGGTTATGGAGGGTTGAGATTTAGAGTATTTAGTCAAATTTAACCAAACTGCCACATGGGCAGCAACTAAAAATTAAATCTGACTGCAGGCCAATGCCGAAGCTTCAGCTGCGTGTGGAGAGAAAGAAGAGTGGTTATCGCACTTTCAATGAGGAGAACTATGTCTTCACCGAGTGGCTAGCTGGTAGCACTAAACTGCAGCTACTATTTTGCTGGCCATGTCTTCTTTTTGACAAAGATTCATACTCCCTGAACAATCCCTGGGTCTCTTATTGACCTCCTCGCCACCCTGAAAGACAGGAGAATGGCCTTCCTCTACAAACAGGGTGAGTAAAGTACACACCTCCCGGTGCGGCATTACTGTTCCCTGAGCTGTCCGTTAATTATTTTTTGTGTTATTATATTTCTAATTGTGCATTGATTGCCTGGAATAAGTTGCATTGGTCAATCAAATGAAGTTGTTTTTATCGCGGTCTTTAACGCTGAGAATCAGCACCAGGTACAGCAGGGCTCACCTGAACAGATACGGCTGTGGTTGTTTATAGCCGCTTGTTCTGGGTTGTCTTGTGTTGTCTTTTAAGTAGTGTTGTATGAGGAACATTGTTTAGGAGGACTGTGTGTGTGTGTGTGTGTGGGTGTGTGTGTGTGTGTGTGTGAGAGAGAGAGAGAGAGAGAGAGAGAGAGAGAGAGAGAGAGAGAGAGAGAGAGAGCGTGTGTCTGTCAGATAACAGGCGTGTGTAAATCTTGGTTAAATTACCAGGCGCTCAAATAGCTCTTGTAGTTACATTTAATCGATACAAGCTGCGACGTACTTTTTTCTGTCTCCCACCTTCAAAAAAGCATGTCGATTAAAGGTTTTGTCTCATTTGGCTTCCTCAAAAGGAATCCCCACGCCACGCCACTGGTATTTTCGCCGTCCTCCCATGGTCTTAGATTGATCTGAAGTGCGTGTGCGTGTTCGTGTGGGTGAAAGTTTAACAAATGTATAACTCTCGTTTCAGCTCTCTGGTGCTCCCTGCTGGCAGTATGACTATACCGTCCGAATGTATCACAAAAATAGTTTAGAGAGACGTTGTCAGTCTTTATATGTTGCCTAAATTCTCCCAAACGGTTGGCAGTAAAGATCAGGTCACGGTAGGCCACGGAGGCAATGAGCTCGAGTTAAAAAAGAAAAAGCTTACAGCACCTGGTATTCCCAGGCGGTCTCCCATCCAAGTACTAACCAGGCCCGACCCTGCTTAGCTTCCGAGATCAGACGAGATCGGGCGTGTTCAGGGTGGTATGGCCGTAAGCAATTATTGCTGCCGCAAAACCAGCTTTTATACAGGAGCACATAAGGAGTGAGAAAGCTGCTGCGGCCCGATGTTACACTTTTACAAAAACAATCATTAGTTCAATAGAAACGGCAGTAATTTATTCAGTAGGACACCTTATCCATGTAAACGATTATTGTGACATCTGAATTAATTAATTATCTGCAATACACTGCGTGTGTGTGTGATGTTAAATGTTTGAACCGAGGTTAACTTTTAAAGTGTCAGGCAATGGGTGGGTATTTTCGCCGTCCTCCCATGGTCTTAGATTGATCTGAAGTGCGTGTGCGTGTTCGTGTGGGTGAAAGTTTAACAAATGTATTACTCTCGTTTCAGCTCTCTGGTGCTCCCTGCTGGCAGTATGACTATACCGTCCGTATGTATCACAAAAATAGTTTAGAGAGACGTTGTCAGTCTTTATATGTTGCCTAAATTCTCCCAAACGGTTGGCAGTAAAGATCAGGTCACGGTAGGCCACGGAGGCAATGAGCTCGAGTTAAAAAAGAAAAAGCTTACAGCACCTGGTATTCCCAGGCGGTCTCCCATCCAAGTACTAACCAGGCCCGACCCTGCTTAGCTTCCGAGATCAGACGAGATCGGGCGTGTTCAGGGTGGTATGGCCGTAAGCAATTATTGCTGCCGCAAAACCAGCTTTTATACAGGAGCACATAAGGAGTGAGAAAGCTGCTGCGGCCCGATGTTACACTTTTACAAAAACAATCATTAGTTCAATAGAAACGGCAGTAATTTATTCAGTAGGACACCTTATCCATGTAAACGATTATTGTGACATCTGAATTAATTAATTATCTGCAATACACTGCGTGTGTGTGTGATGTTAAATGTTTGAACCGAGGTTAACTTTTAAAGTGTCAGGCAATGGGTGGGTATTTTCGCCGTCCTCCCATGGTCTTAGATTGATCTGAAGTGCGTGTGCGTGTTCGTGTGGGTGAAAGTTTAACAAATGTATTACTCTCGTTTCAGCTCTCTGGTGCTCCCTGCTGGCAGTATGACTATACCGTCCGTATGTATCACAAAAATAGTTTAGAGAGACGTTGTCAGTCTTTATATGTTGCCTAAATTCTCCCAAACGGTTGGCAGTAAAGATCAGGTCACGGTAGGCCACGGAGGCAATGAGCTCGAGTTAAAAAAGAAAAAGCTTACAGCACCTGGTATTCCCAGGCGGTCTCCCATCCAAGTACTAACCAGGCCCGACCCTGCTTAGCTTCCGAGATCAGACGAGATCGGGCGTGTTCAGGGTGGTATGGCCGTAAGCAATTATTGCTGCCGCAAAACCAGCTTTTATACAGGAGCACATAAGGAGTGAGAAAGCTGCTGCGGCCCGATGTTACACTTTTACAAAAACAATCATTAGTTCAATAGAAACGGCAGTAATTTATTCAGTAGGACACCTTATCCATGTAAACGATTATTGTGACATCTGAATTAATTAATTATCTGCAATACACTGCGTGTGTGTGTGATGTTAAATGTTTGAACCGAGGTTAACTTTTAAAGTGTCAGGCAATGGGTGGGTATTTTCGCCGTCCTCCCATGGTCTTAGATTGATCTGAAGTGCGTGTGCGTGTTCGTGTGGGTGAAAGTTGAACAAATGTATAACTCTCGTTTCAGCTCTCTGGTGCTCCCTGCTGGCAGTATGACTAAACCGTCCGAATGTATCACAAAAATAGTTTAGAGAGACGTTGTCAGTCTTTATATGTTGCCTAAATTCTCCCAAACGGTTGGCAGTAAAGATCAGGTCACGGTAGGCCACGGAGGCAATGAGCTCGAGTTAAAAAAGAAAAAGCTTACAGCACCTGGTATTCCCAGGCGGTCTCCCATCCAAGTACTAACCAGGCCCGACCCTGCTTAGCTTCCGAGATCAGACGAGATCGGGCGTGTTCAGGGTGGTATGGCCGTAAGCAATTATTGCTGCCGCAAAACCAGCTTTTATACAGGAGCACATAAGGAGTGAGAAAGCTGCTGCGGCCCGACGTTACACTTTTACAAAAACAATCATTAGTTCAATAGAAACGGCAGTAATTTATTCAGTAGGACTCCTTATCCATGTAAACGATTATTGTGACATCTGAATTGATTAATTATATGCAATACACTGCGTGTGTGTGTGATGTTAAATGATTGTACCAAGGTTAACGGTTAAACTGTCTGAGATTTGGTGGGTATTTTCCAGTGGTGTTTTCTCCCGGAGGCCAAGGGAAGCCAGGTTTCCCTGTTTATTACACATCCAATAAAAACATTTATATTTACAGTTTTGGTGGTTCTTTGGTGCTGTGTTGCTGTCATTTCTTCCACATTTTCTCGTCTCATTGAGCATTTCAAAATGCGCGAAACAGCGCCCCTCTACATTTTCAATAGTGAATACGCGGTAATACACGACATTGCACACAGTATGTCCGTGAGGAAGCCAGCCCGAGATGGCATCCCTTGGTGAAGATGAAAATAAGGATTAACCAACCAGGTGAGGCTACCGTCATGACACTGCCCTCCTGTGATTAGTCAGCAGGGTGCCAAGGGAAGCCACCGGGCCCTTGGCTTCACACCAATCAAATCAAAGCATCAACGTTAACGTAAACAAATAGCTGGAGATTAGGACGTTTGCATTTTTATCATATTATCTATAAGCAAGTGCGGTTATGGAGGGTTGAGATTTAGAGTATTTAGTCAAATTTAACCAAACTGCCACATGGGCAGCAACTAAAAATTAAATCTGACTGCAGGCCAATGCCGAAGCTTCAGCTGCGTGTGGAGAGAAAGAAGAGTGGTTATCGCACTTTCAATGAGGAGAACTATGTCTTCACCGAGTGGCTAGCTGGTAGCACTAAACTGCAGCTACTATTTTGCTGGCCATGTCTTCTTTTTGACAAAGATTCATACTCCCTGAACAATCCCTGGGTCTCTTATTGACCTCCTCGCCACCCTGAAAGACAGGAGAATGGCCTTCCTCTACAAACAGGGTGAGTAAAGTACACACCTCCCGGTGCGGCATTACTGTTCCCTGAGCTGTCCGTTAATTATTTTTTGTGTTATTATATTTCTAATTGTGCATTGATTGCCTGGAATAAGTTGCATTGGTCAATCAAATGAAGTTGTTTTTATCGCGGTCTTTAACGCTGAGAATCAGCACCAGGTACAGCAGGGCTCACCTGAACAGATGCGGCTGTGGTTGTTTATAGCCGCTTGTTCTGGGTTGTCTTGTGTTGTCTTTTAAGTAGTGTTGTATGAGGAACATTGTTTAGGAGGACTGTGTGTGTGTGTGTGTGGGTGTGTGTGTGTGTGTGTGTGTGTGTGAGAGAGAGAGAGAGAGAGAGAGAGAGAGAGAGAGAGAGAGAGAGAGAGCGTGTGTCTGTCAGATAACAGGCGTGTGTAAATCTTGGTTAAATTACCAAGCGCTCAAATAGCTCTTGTAGTTACATTTAATCGATACAAGCTGCGACGTACTTTTTTCTGTCTCCCACCTTCAAAAAAGCATGTCGATTAAAGGTTTTGTCTCATTTGGCTTCCTCAAAAGGAATCCCCACGCCACGCCACTGGTATTTTCGCCGTCCTCCCATGGTCTTAGATTGATCTGAAGTGCGTGTGCGTGTTCGTGTGGGTGAAAGTTTAACAAATGTATAACTCTCGTTTCAGCTCTCTGGTGCTCCCTGCTGGCAGTATGACTATACCGTCCGAATGTATCACAAAAATAGTTTAGAGAGACGTTGTCAGTCTTTATATGTTGCCTAAATTCTCCCAAACGGTTGGCAGTAAAGATCAGGTCACGGTAGGCCACGGAGGCAATGAGCTCGAGTTAAAAAAGAAAAAGCTTACAGCACCTGGTATTCCCAGGCGGTCTCCCATCCAAGTACTAACCAGGCCCGACCCTGCTTAGCTTCCGAGATCAGACGAGATCGGGCGTGTTCAGGGTGGTATGGCCGTAAGCAATTATTGCTGCCGCAAAACCAGGTTTTATACAGGAGCACATAAGGAGTGAGAAAGCTGCTGCGGCCCGACGTTACACTTTTACAAAAACAATCATTAGTTCAATAGAAACGGCACTAATTTATTCAGTAGGACACCTTATCCATGTAAACGATTATTGTGACATCTGAATTAATTAATTATCTGCAATACACTGCGTGTGTGTGTGATGTTAAATGTTTGAACCGAGGTTAACTTTTAAAGTGTCAGGCAATGGGTGGGTATTTTCGCCGTCCTCCCATGGTCTTAGATTGATCTGAAGTGCGTGTGCGTGTTCGTGTGAGTGAAAGTTTAACAAATGTATTACTCTCGTTTCAGCTCTCTGGTGCTCCCTGCTGGCAGTATGACTATACCGTCCGAATGTATCACAAAAATAGTTTAGAGAGACGTTGTCAGTCCTTATATGTTGCCTAAATTCTCCCAAACGGTTGGCAGTAAAGATCAGGTCACGGTAGGCCACGGAGGCAATGAGCACGAGTTAAAAAAGAAAAAGCTTACAGCACCTGGTATTCCCAGGCGGTCTCCCATCCAAGTACTAACCAGGCCCGACCCTGCTTAGCTTCCGAGATCAGACGAGATCGGGCGTGTTCAGGGTGGTATGGCCGTAAGCAATTATTGCTGCCGCAAAACCAGCTTTTATACAGGAGCACATAAGGAGTGAGAAAGCTGCTGCGGCCCGACGTTACACTTTTACAAAAACAATCATTAGTTCAATAGAAACGGCAGTAATTTATTCAGTAGGACACCTTATCCATGTAAACGATTATTGTGACATCTGAATTAATTAATTATCTGCAATACACTGCGTGTGTGTGTGATGTTAAATGTTTGAACCGAGGTTAACTTTTAAAGTGTCAGGCAATGGGTGGGTATTTTCGCCGTCCTCCCATGGTCTTAGATTGATCTGAAGTGCGTGTGCGTGTTCGTGTGGGTGAAAGTTTAACAAATGTATAACTCTCGTTTCAGCTCTCTGGTGCTCCCTGCTGGCAGTATGACTATACCGTCCGAATGTATCACAAAAATAGTTTAGAGAGACGTTGTCAGTCTTTATATGTTGCCTAAATTCTCCCAAACGGTTGGCAGTAAAGATCAGGTCACGGTAGGCCACGGAGGCAATGAGCTCGAGTTAAAAAAGAAAAAGCTTACAGCACCTGGTATTCCCAGGCGGTCTCCCATCCAAGTACTAACCAGGCCCGACCCTGCTTAGCTTCCGAGATCAGACGAGATCGGGCGTGTTCAGGGTGGTATGGCCGTAAGCAATTATTGCTGCCGCAAAACCAGCTTTTATACAGGAGCACATAAGGAGTGAGAAAGCTGCTGCGGCCCGACGTTACACTTTTACAAAAACAATCATTAGTTCAATAGAAACGGCAGTAATTTATTCAGTAGGACACCTTATCCATGTAAACGATTATTGTGACATCTGAATTAATTAATTATCTGCAATACACTGCGTGTGTGTGTGATGTTAAATGTTTGAACCGAGGTTAACTTTTAAAGTGTCAGGCAATGGGTGGGTATTTTCGCCGTCCTCCCATGGTCTTAGATTGATCTGATGGTGCGTGTGCGTGTTCGTGTGGGTGAAAGTTTAACAAATGTATTTCTCTCGTTTCAGCTCTCTGGTGCTCCCTGCTGGCAGTATGACTATACCGTCCGTATGTATCACAAAAATAGTTTAGAGAGACGTTGTCAGTCTTTGTATGTTGCCTAAATTCTCCCAAACGGTTGGCAGTAAAGATCAGGTCACGGTAGGCCACGGAGGCAATGAGCTCGAGTTAAAAAAGAAAAAGCTTACAGCACCTGGTATTCCCAGGCGGTCTCCCATCCAAGTACTAACCAGGCCCGACCCTGCTTAGCTTCCGAGATCAGACGAGATCGGGCGTTTTCAGGGTGGTATGGCCGTAAGCAATTATTGCTGCCGCAAAACCAGCTTTTATACAGGAGCACATAAGGAGTGAGAAAGCTGCTGCGGCCCGACGTTACACTTTTACAAAAACAATCATTAGTTCAATAGAAACGGCAGTAATTTATTCAGTAGGACACCTTATCCATGTAAACGATTATTGTGACATCTGAATTAATTAATTATCTGCAATACACTGCGTGTGTGTGTGTGACGTTAAATGTTTGAACCGAGGTTAACTTTTAAAGTGTCAGGCAATGGGTGGGTATTTTCGCCGTCCTCCCATGGTCTTAGATTGATCTGAAGTGCGTGTGCGTGTTCGTGTGGGTGAAAGTTTAACAAATGTATTACTCTCGTTTCAGCTCTCTGGTGCTCCCTGCTGGCAGTATGACTATACCGTCCGAATGTATCACAAAAATAGTTTAGAGAGACGTTGTCAGTCTTTATATGTTGCCTAAATTCTCCCAAACGGTTGGCAGTAAAGATCAGGTCACGGTAGGCCACGGAGGCAATGAGCTCGAGTTAAAAAAGAAAAAGCTTACAGCACCTGGTATTCCCAGGCGGTCTCCCATCCAAGTACTAACCAGGCCCGACCCTGCTTAGCTTCCGAGATCAGACGAGATCGGGCGTGTTCAGGGTGGTATGGCCGTAAGCAATTATTGCTGCCGCAAAACCAGGTTTTATACAGGAGCACATAAGGAGTGAGAAAGCTGCTGCGGCCCGACGTTACACTTTTACAAAAACAATCATTAGTTCAATAGAAACGGCAGTAATTTATTCAGTAGGACACCTTATCCATGTAAACGATTATTGTGACATCTGAATTAATTAATTATCTGCAATACACTGCGTGTGTGTGTGATGTTAAATGTTTGAACCGAGGTTAACTTTTAAAGTGTCAGGCAATGGGTGGGTATTTTCGCCGTCCTCCCATGGTCTTAGATTGATCTGAAGTGCGTGTGCGTGTTCGTGTGGGTGAAAGTTTAACAAATGTATAACTCTCGTTTCAGCTCTCTGGTGCTCCCTGCTGGCAGTATGACTATACCGTCCGAATGTATCACAAAAATAGTTTAGAGAGACGTTGTCAGTCTTTATATGTTGCCTAAATTCTCCCAAACGGTTGGCAGTAAAGATCAGGTCACGGTAGGCCACGGAGGCAATGAGCTCGAGTTAAAAAAGAAAAAGCTTACAGCACCTGGTATTCCCAGGCGGTCTCCCATCCAAGTACTAACCAGGCCCGACCCTGCTTAGCTTCCGAGATCAGACGAGATCGGGCGTGTTCAGGGTGGTATGGCCGTAAGCAATTATTGCTGCCGCAAAACCAGCTTTTATACAGGAGCACATAAGGAGTGAGAAAGCTGCTGCGGCCCGACGTTACACTTTTACAAAAACAATCATTAGTTCAATAGAAACGGCAGTAATTTATTCAGTAGGACTCCTTATCCATGTAAACGATTATTGTGACATCTGAATTGATTAATTATATGCAATACACTGCGTGTGTGTGTGATGTTAAATGATTGTACCAAGGTTAACGGTTAAACTGTCTGAGATTTGGTGGGTATTTTCCAGTGGTGTTTTCTCCCGGAGGCCAAGGGAAGCCAGGTTTCCCTGTTTATTACACATCCAATAAAAACATTTATATTTACAGTTTTGGTGGTTCTTTGGTGCTGTGTTGCTGTCATTTCTTCCACATTTTCTCGTCTCATTGAGCATTTCAAAATGCGCGAAACAGCGCCCCTCTACATTTTCAATAGTGAATACGCGGTAATACACGACATTGCACACAGTATGTCCGTGAGGAAGCCAGCCCGAGATGGCATCCCTTGGTGAAGATGAAAATAAGGATTAACCAACCAGGTGAGGCTACCGTCATGACACTGCCCTCCTGTGATTAGTCAGCAGGGTGCCAAGGGAAGCCACCGGGCCCTTGGCTTCACACCAATCAAATCAAAGCATCAACGTTAACGTAAACAAATAGCTGGAGATTAGGACGTTTGCATTTTTATCATATTATCTATAAGCAAGTGCGGTTATGGAGGGTTGAGATTTAGAGTATTTAGTCAAATTTAACCAAACTGCCACATGGGCAGCAACTAAAAATTAAATCTGACTGCAGGCCAATGCCGAAGCTTCAGCTGCGTGTGGAGAGAAAGAAGCGTGGTTATCGCACTTTCAATGAGGAGAACTATGTCTTCACCGAGTGGCTAGCTGGTAGCACTAAACTGCAGCTACTATTTTGCTGGCCATGTCTTCTTTTTGACAAAGATTCATACTCCCTGAACAATCCCTGGGTCTCTTATTGACCTCCTCGCCACCCTGAAAGACAGGAGAATGGCCTTCCTCTACAAACAGGGTGAGTAAAGTACACACCTCCCGGTGCGGCATTACTGTTCCCTGAGCTGTCCGTTAATTATTTTTTGTGTTATTATATTTCTAATTGTGCATTGATTGCCTGGAATAAGTTGCATTGGTCAATCAAATGAAGTTGTTTTTATCGCGGTCTTTAACGCTGAGAATCAGCACCAGGTACAGCAGGGCTCACCTGAACAGATGCGGCTGTGGTTGTTTATAGCCGCTTGTTCTGGGTTGTCTTGTGTTGTCTTTTAAGTAGTGTTGTATGAGGAACATTGTTTAGGAGGACTGTGTGTGTGTGTGTGTGTGGGTGTGTGTGTGTGTGAGAGAGAGAGAGAGAGAGAGAGAGAGAGAGAGAGAGAGAGAGAGAGAGAGAGAGAGAGAGAGAGAGAGAGAGAGAGAGAGAGAGAGAGAGAGAGAGAGAGAGAGCGTGTGTCTGTCAGATAACAGGCGTGTGTAAATCTTGGTTAAATTACCAGGCGCTCAAATAGCTCTTGTAGTTACATTTAATCGATACAAGCTGCGACGTACTTTTTTCTGTCTCCCACCTTCAAAAAAGCATGTCGATTAAAGGTTTTGTCTCATTTGGCTTCCTCAAAAGGAATCCCCACGCCACGCCACGCCACTGGTATTTTCGCCGTCCTCCCATGGTCTTAGATTGATCTGAAGTGCGTGTGCGTGTTCGTGTGGGTGAAAGTTTAACAAATGTATTACTCTCGTTTCAGCTCTCTGGTGCTCCCTGCTGGCAGTATGACTATACCGTCCGAATGTATCACAAAAATAGTTTAGAGAGACGTTGTCAGTCTTTATATGTTGCCTAAATTCTCCCAAACGGTTGGCAGTAAAGATCAGGTCACGGTAGGCCACGGAGGCAATGAGCTCGAGTTAAAAAAGAAAAAGCTTACAGCACCTGGTATTCCCAGGCGGTCTCCCATCCAAGTACTAACCAGGCCCGACCCTGCTTAGCTTCCGAGATCAGACGAGATCGGGCGTGTTCAGGGTGGTATGGCCGTAAGCAATTATTGCTGCCGCAAAACCAGCTTTTATACAGGAGCACATAAGGAGTGAGAAAGCTGCTGCGGCCCGACGTTACACTTTTACAAAAACAATCATTAGTTCAATAGAAACGGCAGTAATTTATTCAGTAGGACACCTTATCCATGTAAACGATTATTGTGACATCTGAATTAATTAATTATCTGCAATACACTGCGTGTGTGTGTGATGTTAAATGTTTGAACCGAGGTTAACTTTTAAAGTGTCAGGCAATGGGTGGGTATTTTCACCGTCCTCCCATGGTCTTAGATTGATCTGAAGTGCGTGTGCGTGTTCGTGTGGGTGAAAGTTTAACAAATGTATAACTCTCGTTTCAGCTCTCTGGTGCTCCCTGCTGGCAGTATGACTATACCGTCCGAATGTATCACAAAAATAGTTTAGAGAGACGTTGTCAGTCTTTATATGTTGCCTAAATTCTCCCAAACGGTTGGCAGTAAAGATCAGGTCACGGTAGGCCACGGAGGCAATGAGCTCGAGTTAAAAAAGAAAAAGCTTACAGCACCTGGTATTCCCAGGCGGTCTCCCATCCAAGTACTAACCAGGCCCGACCCTGCTTAGCTTCCGAGATCAGACGAGATCGGGCGTGTTCAGGGTGGTATGGCCGTAAGCAATTATTGCTGCCGCAAAACCAGCTTTTATACAGGAGCACATAAGGAGTGAGAAAGCTGCTGCGGCCCGATGTTACACTTTTACAAAAACAATCATTAGTTCAATAGAAACGGCAGTAATTTATTCAGTAGGACACCTTATCCATGTAAACGATTATTGTGACATCTGAATTAATTAATTATCTGCAATACACTGCGTGTGTGTGTGTGATGTTAAATGTTTGAACCGAGGTTAACTTTTAAAGTGTCAGGCAATGGGTGGGTATTTTCGCCGTCCTCCCATGGTCTTAGATTGATCTGAAGTGCGTGTGCGTGTTCGTGTGGGTGAAAGTTTAACAAATGTATTACTCTCGTTTCAGCTCTCTGGTGCTCCCTGCTGGCAGTATGACTATACCGTCCGTATGTATCACAAAAATAGTTTAGAGAGACGTTGTCAGTCTTTGTATGTTGCCTAAATTCTCCCAAACGGTTGGCAGTAAAGATCAGGTCACGGTAGGCCACGGAGGCAATGAGCTCGAGTTAAAAAAGAAAAAGCTTACAGCACCTGGTATTCCCAGGCGGTCTCCCATCCAAGTACTAACCAGGCCCGACCCTGCTTAGCTTCCGAGATCAGACGAGATCGGGCGTGTTCAGGGTGGTATGGCCGTAAGCAATTATTGCTGCCGCAAAACCAGCTTTTATACAGGAGCACATAAGGAGTGAGAAAGCTGCTGCGGCCCGACGTTACACTTTTACAAAAACAATCATTAGTTCAATAGAAACGGCAGTAATTTATTCAGTAGGACTCCTTATCCATGTAAACGATTATTGTGACATCTGAATTAATTAATTATATGCAATACACTGCGTGTGTGTGTGATGTTAAATGATTGTACCAAGGTTAACGGTTAAACTGTCTGAGATTTGGTGGGTATTTTCCAGTGGTGTTTTCTCCCGGAGGCCAAGGGAAGCCAGGCTTCCCTGTTTATTACACATCCAATAAAAACATTTATATTTACAGTTTTGGTGGTTCTTTGGTGCTGTGTTGCTGTCATTTCTTCCACATTTTCTCGTCTCATTGAGCATTTCAAAATGCACGAAACAGCGCCCCTCTACATTTTCAATAGTGAATACGCGGTAATACACGACATTGCACACAGTATGTCCGTGAGGAAGCCAGCCCGAGATGGCATCCCTTGGTGAAGATGAAAATAAGGATTAACCAACCAGGTGAGGCTACCGTCATGACACTGCCCTCCTGTGATTAGTCAGCAGGGTGCCAAGGGAAGCCACCGGGCCCTTGGCTTCACACCAATCAAATCAAAGCATCAACGTTAACGTAAACAAATAGCTGGAGATTAGGACGTTTGCATTTTTATCATATTATCTATAAGCAAGTGCGGTTATGGAGGGTTGAGATTTAGAGTATTTAGTCAAATTTAACCAAACTGCCACATGGGCAGCAACTAAAAATTAAATCTGACTGCAGGCCAATGCCGAAGCTTCAGCTGCGTGTGGAGAGAAAGAAGAGTGGTTATCGCACTTTCAATGAGGAGAACTATGTCTTCACCGAGTGGCTAGCTGGTAGCACTAAACTGCAGCTACTATTTTGCTGGCCATGTCTTCTTTTTGACAAAGATTCATACTCCCTGAACAATCCCTGGGTCTCTTATTGACCTCCTCGCCACCCTGAAAGACAGGAGAATGGCCTTCCTCTACAAACAGGGTGAGTAAAGTACACACCTCCCGGTGCGGCATTACTGTTCCCTGAGCTGTCCGTTAATTATTTTTTGTGTTATTATATTTCTAATTGTGCATTGATTGCCTGGAATAAGTTGCATTGGTCAATCAAATGAAGTTGTTTTTATCGCGGTCTTTAACGCTGAGAATCAGCACCAGGTACAGCAGGGCTCACCTGAACAGATGCGGCTGTGGTTGTTTATAGCCGCTTGTTCTGGGTTGTCTTGTGTTGTCTTTTAAGTAGTGTTGTATGAGGAACATTGTTTAGGAGGACTGTGTGTGTGTGTGTGTGGGTGTGTGTGTGTGTGTGTGTGTGTGAGAGAGAGAGAGAGAGAGAGAGAGAGAGAGAGAGAGAGAGAGAGAGAGAGAGAGAGAGAGAGAGAGCGTGTGTCTGTCAGATAACAGGCGTGTGTAAATCTTGGTTAAATTACCAGGCGCTCAAATAGCTCTTGTAGTTACATTTAATCGATACAAGCTGCGACGTACTTTTTTCTGTCTCCCACCTTCAAAAAAGCATGTCGATTAAAGGTTTTGTCTCATTTGGCTTCCTCAAAAGGAATCCCCACGCCACGCCACGCCACTGGTATTTTCGCCGTCCTCCCATGGTCTTAGATTGATCTGAAGTGCGTGTGCGTGTTCGTGTGGGTGAAAGTTTAACAAATGTATTACTCTCGTTTCAGCTCTCTGGTGCTCCCTGCTGGCAGTATGACTATACCGTCCGAATGTATCACAAAAATAGTTTAGAGAGACGTTGTCAGTCTTTATATGTTGCCTAAATTCTCCCAAACGGTTGGCAGTAAAGATCAGGTCACGGTAGGCCACGGAGGCAATGAGCTCGAGTTAAAAAAGAAAAAGCTTACAGCACCTGGTATTCCCAGGCGGTCTCCCATCCAAGTACTAACCAGGCCCGACCCTGCTTAGCTTCCGAGATCAGACGAGATCGGGCGTGTTCAGGGTGGTATGGCCGTAAGCAATTATTGCTGCCGCAAAACCAGCTTTTATACAGGAGCACATAAGGAGTGAGAAAGCTGCTGCGGCCCGACGTTACACTTTTACAAAAACAATCATTAGTTCAATAGAAACGGCAGTAATTTATTCAGTAGGACACCTTATCCATGTAAACGATTATTGTGACATCTGAATTAATTAATTATCTGCAATACACTGCGTGTGTGTGTGATGTTAAATGTTTGAACCGAGGTTAACTTTTAAAGTGTCAGGCAATGGGTGGGTATTTTCGCCGTCCTCCCATGGTCTTAGATTGATCTGAAGTGCGTGTGCGTGTTCGTGTGGGTGAAAGTTGAACAAATGTATAACTCTCGTTTCAGCTCTCTGGTGCTCCCTGCTGGCAGTATGACTAAACCGTCCGAATGTATCACAAAAATAGTTTAGAGAGACGTTGTCAGTCTTTATATGTTGCCTAAATTCTCCCAAACGGTTGGCAGTAAAGATCAGGTCACGGTAGGCCACGGAGGCAATGAGCTCGAGTTAAAAAAGAAAAAGCTTACAGCACCTGGTATTCCCAGGCGGTCTCCCATCCAAGTACTAACCAGGCCCGACCCTGCTTAGCTTCCGAGATCAGACGAGATCGGGCGTGTTCAGGGTGGTATGGCCGTAAGCAATTATTGCTGCCGCAAAACCAGCTTTTATACAGGAGCACATAAGGAGTGAGAAAGCTGCTGCGGCCCGACGTTACACTTTTACAAAAACAATCATTAGTTCAATAGAAACGGCAGTAATTTATTCAGTAGGACTCCTTATCCATGTAAACGATTATTGTGACATCTGAATTAATTAATTATATGCAATACACTGCGTGTGTGTGTGATGTTAAATGATTGTACCAAGGTTAACGGTTAAACTGTCTGAGATTTGGTGGGTATTTTCCAGTGGTGTTTTCTCCCGGAGGCCAAGGGAAGCCAGGTTTCCCTGTTTATTACACATCCAATAAAAACATTTATATTTACAGTTTTGGTGGTTCTTTGGTGCTGTGTTGCTGTCATTTCTTCCACATTTTCTCGTCTCATTGAGCATTTCAAAATGCGCGAAACAGCGCCCCTCTACATTTTCAATAGTGAATACGCGGTAATACACGACATTGCACACAGTATGTCCGTGAGGAAGCCAGCCTGAGATGGCATCCCTTGGTGAAGATGAAAATAAGGATTAACCAACCAGGTGAGGCTACCGTCATGACACTGCCCTCCTGTGATTAGTCAGCAGGGTGCCAAGGGAAGCCACCGGGCCCTTGGCTTCACACCAATCAAATCAAAGCATCAACGTTAACGTAAACAAATAGCTGGAGATTAGGACGTTTGCATTTTTATCATATTATCTATAAGCAAGTGCGGTTATGGAGGGTTGAGATTTAGAGTATTTAGTCAAATTTAACCAAACTGCCACATGGGCAGCAACTAAAAATTAAATCTGACTGCAGGCCAATGCCGAAGCTTCAGCTGCGTGTGGAGAGAAAGAAGAGTGGTTATCGCACTTTCAATGAGGAGAACTATGTCTTCACCGAGTGGCTAGCTGGTAGCACTAAACTGCAGCTACTATTTTGCTGGCCATGTCTTCTTTTTGACAAAGATTCATACTCCCTGAACAATCCCTGGGTCTCTTATTGACCTCCTCGCCACCCTGAAAGACAGGAGAATGGCCTTCCTCTACAAACAGGGTGAGTAAAGTACACACCTCCCGGTGCGGCATTACTGTTCCCTGAGCTGTCCGTTAATTATTTTTTGTGTTATTATATTTCTAATTGTGCATTGATTGCCTGGAATAAGTTGCATTGGTCAATCAAATGAAGTTGTTTTTATCGCGGTCTTTAACGCTGAGAATCAGCACCAGGTACAGCAGGGCTCACCTGAACAGATACGGCTGTGGTTGTTTATAGCCGCTTGTTCTGGGTTGTCTTGTGTTGTCTTTTAAGTAGTGTTGTATGAGGAACATTGTTTAGGAGGACTGTGTGTGTGTGTGTGTGTGGGTGTGTGTGTGTGTGTGTGTGAGAGAGAGAGAGAGAGAGAGAGAGAGAGAGAGAGAGAGAGAGAGAGCGTGTGTCTGTCAGATAACAGGCGTGTGTAAATCTTGGTTAAATTACCAGGCGCTCAAATAGCTCTTGTAGTTACATTTAATCGATACAAGCTGCGACGTACTTTTTTCTGTCTCCCACCTTCAAAAAAGCATGTCGATTAAAGGTTTTGTCTCATTTGGCTTCCTCAAAAGGAATCCCCACGCCACGCCACTGGTATTTTCGCCGTCCTCCCATGGTCTTAGATTGATCTGAAGTGCGTGTGCGTGTTCGTGTGGGTGAAAGTTTAACAAATGTATAACTCTCGTTTCAGCTCTCTGGTGCTCCCTGCTGGCAGTATGACTATACCGTCCGAATGTATCACAAAAATAGTTTAGAGAGACGTTGTCAGTCTTTATATGTTGCCTAAATTCTCCCAAACGGTTGGCAGTAAAGATCAGGTCACGGTAGGCCACGGAGGCAATGAGCTCGAGTTAAAAAAGAAAAAGCTTACAGCACCTGGTATTCCCAGGCGGTCTCCCATCCAAGTACTAACCAGGCCCGACCCTGCTTAGCTTCCGAGATCAGACGAGATCGGGCGTGTTCAGGGTGGTATGGCCGTAAGCAATTATTGCTGCCGCAAAACCAGCTTTTATACAGGAGCACATAAGGAGTGAGAAAGCTGCTGCGGCCCGATGTTACACTTTTACAAAAACAATCATTAGTTCAATAGAAACGGCAGTAATTTATTCAGTAGGACACCTTATCCATGTAAACGATTATTGTGACATCTGAATTAATTAATTATCTGCAATACACTGCGTGTGTGTGTGATGTTAAATGTTTGAACCGAGGTTAACTTTTAAAGTGTCAGGCAATGGGTGGGTATTTTCGCCGTCCTCCCATGGTCTTAGATTGATCTGAAGTGCGTGTGCGTGTTCGTGTGGGTGAAAGTTTAACAAATGTATTACTCTCGTTTCAGCTCTCTGGTGCTCCCTGCTGGCAGTATGACTATACCGTCCGTATGTATCACAAAAATAGTTTAGAGAGACGTTGTCAGTCTTTATATGTTGCCTAAATTCTCCCAAACGGTTGGCAGTAAAGATCAGGTCACGGTAGGCCACGGAGGCAATGAGCTCGAGTTAAAAAAGAAAAAGCTTACAGCACCTGGTATTCCCAGGCGGTCTCCCATCCAAGTACTAACCAGGCCCGACCCTGCTTAGCTTCCGAGATCAGACGAGATCGGGCGTGTTCAGGGTGGTATGGCCGTAAGCAATTATTGCTGCCGCAAAACCAGCTTTTATACAGGAGCACATAAGGAGTGAGAAAGCTGCTGCGGCCCGATGTTACACTTTTACAAAAACAATCATTAGTTCAATAGAAACGGCAGTAATTTATTCAGTAGGACACCTTATCCATGTAAACGATTATTGTGACATCTGAATTAATTAATTATCTGCAATACACTGCGTGTGTGTGTGATGTTAAATGTTTGAACCGAGGTTAACTTTTAAAGTGTCAGGCAATGGGTGGGTATTTTCGCCGTCCTCCCATGGTCTTAGATTGATCTGAAGTGCGTGTGCGTGTTCGTGTGGGTGAAAGTTGAACAAATGTATAACTCTCGTTTCAGCTCTCTGGTGCTCCCTGCTGGCAGTATGACTAAACCGTCCGAATGTATCACAAAAATAGTTTAGAGAGACGTTGTCAGTCTTTATATGTTGCCTAAATTCTCCCAAACGGTTGGCAGTAAAGATCAGGTCACGGTAGGCCACGGAGGCAATGAGCTCGAGTTAAAAAAGAAAAAGCTTACAGCACCTGGTATTCCCAGGCGGTCTCCCATCCAAGTACTAACCAGGCCCGACCCTGCTTAGCTTCCGAGATCAGACGAGATCGGGCGTGTTCAGGGTGGTATGGCCGTAAGCAATTATTGCTGCCGCAAAACCAGCTTTTATACAGGAGCACATAAGGAGTGAGAAAGCTGCTGCGGCCCGACGTTACACTTTTACAAAAACAATCATTAGTTCAATAGAAACGGCAGTAATTTATTCAGTAGGACTCCTTATCCATGTAAACGATTATTGTGACATCTGAATTAATTAATTATATGCAATACACTGCGTGTGTGTGTGATGTTAAATGATTGTACCAAGGTTAACGGTTAAACTGTCTGAGATTTGGTGGGTATTTTCCAGTGGTGTTTTCTCCCGGAGGCCAAGGGAAGCCAGGTTTCCCTGTTTATTACACATCCAATAAAAACATTTATATTTACAGTTTTGGTGGTTCTTTGGTGCTGTGTTGCTGTCATTTCTTCCACATTTTCTCGTCTCATTGAGCATTTCAAAATGCGCGAAACAGCGCCCCTCTACATTTTCAATAGTGAATACGCGGTAATACACGACATTGCACACAGTATGTCCGTGAGGAAGCCAGCCTGAGATGGCATCCCTTGGTGAAGATGAAAATAAGGATTAACCAACCAGGTGAGGCTACCGTCATGACACTGCCCTCCTGTGATTAGTCAGCAGGGTGCCAAGGGAAGCCACCGGGCCCTTGGCTTCACACCAATCAAATCAAAGCATCAACGTTAACGTAAACAAATAGCTGGAGATTAGGACGTTTGCATTTTTATCATATTATCTATAAGCAAGTGCGGTTATGGAGGGTTGAGATTTAGAGTATTTAGTCAAATTTAACCAAACTGCCACATGGGCAGCAACTAAAAATTAAATCTGACTGCAGGCCAATGCCGAAGCTTCAGCTGCGTGTGGAGAGAAAGAAGAGTGGTTATCGCACTTTCAATGAGGAGAACTATGTCTTCACCGAGTGGCTAGCTGGTAGCACTAAACTGCAGCTACTATTTTGCTGGCCATGTCTTCTTTTTGACAAAGATTCATACTCCCTGAACAATCCCTGGGTCTCTTATTGACCTCCTCGCCACCCTGAAAGACAGGAGAATGGCCTTCCTCTACAAACAGGGTGAGTAAAGTACACACCTCCCGGTGCGGCATTACTGTTCCCTGAGCTGTCCGTTAATTATTTTTTGTGTTATTATATTTCTAATTGTGCATTGATTGCCTGGAATAAGTTGCATTGGTCAATCAAATGAAGTTGTTTTTATCGCGGTCTTTAACGCTGAGAATCAGCACCAGGTACAGCAGGGCTCACCTGAACAGATACGGCTGTGGTTGTTTATAGCCGCTTGTTCTGGGTTGTCTTGTGTTGTCTTTTAAGTAGTGTTGTATGAGGAACATTGTTTAGGAGGACTGTGTGTGTGTGTGTGTGGGTGTGTGTGTGTGTGTGTGTGAGAGAGAGAGAGAGAGAGAGAGAGAGAGAGAGAGAGAGAGCGTGTGTCTGTCAGATAACAGGCGTGTGTAAATCTTGGTTAAATTACCAGGCGCTCAAATAGCTCTTGTAGTTACATTTAATCGATACAAGCTGCGACGTACTTTTTTCTGTCTCCCACCTTCAAAAAAGCATGTCGATTAAAGGTTTTGTCTCATTTGGCTTCCTCAAAAGGAATCCCCACGCCACGCCACTGGTATTTTCGCCGTCCTCCCATGGTCTTAGATTGATCTGAAGTGCGTGTGCGTGTTCGTGTGGGTGAAAGTTTAACAAATGTATAACTCTCGTTTCAGCTCTCTGGTGCTCCCTGCTGGCAGTATGACTATACCGTCCGAATGTATCACAAAAATAGTTTAGAGAGACGTTGTCAGTCTTTATATGTTGCCTAAATTCTCCCAAACGGTTGGCAGTAAAGATCAGGTCACGGTAGGCCACGGAGGCAATGAGCTCGAGTTAAAAAAGAAAAAGCTTACAGCACCTGGTATTCCCAGGCGGTCTCCCATCCAAGTACTAACCAGGCCCGACCCTGCTTAGCTTCCGAGATCAGACGAGATCGGGCGTGTTCAGGGTGGTATGGCCGTAAGCAATTATTGCTGCCGCAAAACCAGCTTTTATACAGGAGCACATAAGGAGTGAGAAAGCTGCTGCGGCCCGATGTTACACTTTTACAAAAACAATCATTAGTTCAATAGAAACGGCAGTAATTTATTCAGTAGGACACCTTATCCATGTAAACGATTATTGTGACATCTGAATTAATTAATTATCTGCAATACACTGCGTGTGTGTGTGATGTTAAATGTTTGAACCGAGGTTAACTTTTAAAGTGTCAGGCAATGGGTGGGTATTTTCGCCGTCCTCCCATGGTCTTAGATTGATCTGAAGTGCGTGTGCGTGTTCGTGTGGGTGAAAGTTTAACAAATGTATAACTCTCGTTTCAGCTCTCTGGTGCTCCCTGCTGGCAGTATGACTAAACCGTCCGAATGTATCACAAAAATAGTTTAGAGAGACGTTGTCAGTCTTTATATGTTGCCTAAATTCTCCCAAACGGTTGGCAGTAAAGATCAGGTCACGGTAGGCCACGGAGGCAATGAGCTCGAGTTAAAAAAGAAAAAGCTTACAGCACCTGGTATTCCCAGGCGGTCTCCCATCCAAGTACTAACCAGGCCCGACCCTGCTTAGCTTCCGAGATCAGACGAGATCGGGCGTGTTCAGGGTGGTATGGCCGTAAGCAATTATTGCTGCCGCAAAACCAGCTTTTATACAGGAGCACATAAGGAGTGAGAAAGCTGCTGCGGCCCGATGTTACACTTTTACAAAAACAATCTTTAGTTCAATAGAAACGGCAGTAATTTATTCAGTAGGACTCCTTATCCATGTAAACGATTATTGTGACATCTGAATTAATTAATTATATGCAATACACTGCGTGTGTGTGTGATGTTAAATGATTGAACCGAGGTTAACTTTTAAAGTGTCAGGCAATGGGTGGGTATTTTCGCCGTCCTCCCATGGTCTTAGATTGATCTGAAGTGCGTGTGCGTGTTCGTGTGGGTGAAAGTTGAACAAATGTATAACTCTCGTTTCAGCTCTCTGGTGCTCCCTGCTGGCAGTATGACTAAACCGTCCGAATGTATCACAAAAATAGTTTAGAGAGACGTTGTCAGTCTTTATATGTTGCCTAAATTCTCCCAAACGGTTGGCAGTAAAGATCAGGTCACGGTAGGCCACGGAGGCAATGAGCTCGAGTTAAAAAAGAAAAAGCTTACAGCACCTGGTATTCCCAGGCGGTCTCCCATCCAAGTACTAACCAGGCCCGACCCTGCTTAGCTTCCGAGATCAGACGAGATCGGGCGTGTTCAGGGTGGTATGGCCGTAAGCAATTATTGCTGCCGCAAAACCAGGTTTTATACAGGAGCACATAAGGAGTGAGAAAGCTGCTGCGGCCCGACGTTACACTTTTACAAAAACAATCATTAGTTCAATAGAAACGGCAGTAATTTATTCAGTAGGACTCCTTATCCATGTAAACGATTATTGTGACATCTGAATTAATTAATTATATGCAATACACTGCGTGTGTGTGTGATGTTAAATGATTGTACCAAGGTTAACGGTTAAACTGTCTGAGATTTGGTGGGTATTTTCCAGTGGTGTTTTCTCCCGGAGGCCAAGGGAAGCCAGGTTTCCCTGTTTATTACACATCCAATAAAAACATTTATATTTACAGTTTTGGTGGTTCTTTGGTGCTGTGTTGCTGTCATTTCTTCCACATTTTCTCGTCTCATTGAGCATTTCAAAATGCGCGAAACAGCGCCCCTCTACATTTTCAATAGTGAATACGCGGTAATACACGACATTGCACACAGTATGTCCGTGAGGAAGCCAGCCCGAGATGGCATCCCTTGGTGAAGATGAAAATAAGGATTAACCAACCAGGTGAGGCTACCGTCATGACACTGCCCTCCTGTGATTAGTCAGCAGGGTGCCAAGGGAAGCCACCGGGCCCTTGGCTTCACACCAATCAAATCAAAGCATCAACGTTAACGTAAACAAATAGCTGGAGATTAGGACGTTTGCATTTTTATCATATTATCTATAAGCAAGTGCGGTTATGGAGGGTTGAGATTTAGAGTATTTAGTCAAATTTAACCAAACTGCCACATGGGCAGCAACTAAAAATTAAATCTGACTGCAGGCCAATGCCGAAGCTTCAGCTGCGTGTGGAGAGAAAGAAGAGTGGTTATCGCACTTTCAATGAGGAGAACTATGTCTTCACCGAGTGGCTAGCTGGTAGCACTAAACTGCAGCTACTATTTTGCTGGCCATGTCTTCTTTTTGACAAAGATTCATACTCCCTGAACAATCCCTGGGTCTCTTATTGACCTCCTCGCCACCCTGAAAGACAGGAGAATGGCCTTCCTCTACAAACAGGGTGAGTAAAGTACACACCTCCCGGTGCGGCATTACTGTTCCCTGAGCTGTCCGTTAATTATTTTTTGTGTTATTATATTTCTAATTGTGCATTGATTGCCTGGAATAAGTTGCATTGGTCAATCAAATGAAGTTGTTTTTATCGCGGTCTTTAACGCTGAGAATCAGCACCAGGTACAGCAGGGCTCACCTGAACAGATACGGCTGTGGTTGTTTATAGCCGCTTGTTCTGGGTTGTCTTGTGTTGTCTTTTAAGTAGTGTTGTATGAGGAACATTGTTTAGGAGGACTGTGTGTGTGTGTGTGTGGGTGTGTGTGTGTGTGTGTGTGTGAGAGAGAGAGAGAGAGAGAGAGAGAGAGAGAGAGAGAGAGAGAGAGAGAGCGTGTGTCTGTCAGATAACAGGCGTGTGTAAATCTTGGTTAAATTACCAGGCGCTCAAATAGCTCTTGTAGTTACATTTAATCGATACAAGCTGCGACGTACTTTTTTCTGTCTCCCACCTTCAAAAAAGCATGTCGATTAAAGGTTTTGTCTCATTTGGCTTCCTCAAAAGGAATCCCCACGCCACGCCACTGGTATTTTCGCCGTCCTCCCATGGTCTTAGATTGATCTGAAGTGCGTGTGCGTGTTCGTGTGGGTGAAAGTTTAACAAATGTATAACTCTCGTTTCAGCTCTCTGGTGCTCCCTGCTGGCAGTATGACTATACCGTCCGAATGTATCACAAAAATAGTTTAGAGAGACGTTGTCAGTCTTTATATGTTGCCTAAATTCTCCCAAACGGTTGGCAGTAAAGATCAGGTCACGGTAGGCCACGGAGGCAATGAGCTCGAGTTAAAAAAGAAAAAGCTTACAGCACCTGGTATTCCCAGGCGGTCTCCCATCCAAGTACTAACCAGGCCCGACCCTGCTTAGCTTCCGAGATCAGACGAGATCGGGCGTGTTCAGGGTGGTATGGCCGTAAGCAATTATTGCTGCCGCAAAACCAGCTTTTATACAGGAGCACATAAGGAGTGAGAAAGCTGCTGCGGCCCGATGTTACACTTTTACAAAAACAATCATTAGTTCAATAGAAACGGCAGTAATTTATTCAGTAGGACACCTTATCCATGTAAACGATTATTGTGACATCTGAATTAATTAATTATCTGCAATACACTGCGTGTGTGTGTGATGTTAAATGTTTGAACCGAGGTTAACTTTTAAAGTGTCAGGCAATGGGTGGGTATTTTCGCCGTCCTCCCATGGTCTTAGATTGATCTGAAGTGCGTGTGCGTGTTCGTGTGGGTGAAAGTTTAACAAATGTATTACTCTCGTTTCAGCTCTCTGGTGCTCCCTGCTGGCAGTATGACTATACCGTCCGTATGTATCACAAAAATAGTTTAGAGAGACGTTGTCAGTCTTTATATGTTGCCTAAATTCTCCCAAACGGTTGGCAGTAAAGATCAGGTCACGGTAGGCCACGGAGGCAATGAGCTCGAGTTAAAAAAGAAAAAGCTTACAGCACCTGGTATTCCCAGGCGGTCTCCCATCCAAGTACTAACCAGGCCCGACCCTGCTGAGCGTCCGAGATCAGACGAGATCGGGCGTGTTCAGGGTGGTATGGCCGTAAGCAATTATTGCTGCCGCAAAACCAGCTTTTATACAGGAGCACATAAGGAGTGAGAAAGCTGCTGCGGCCCGATGTTACACTTTTACAAAAACAATCTTTAGTTCAATAGAAACGGCAGTAATTTATTCAGTAGGACTCCTTATCCATGTAAACGATTATTGTGACATCTGAATTAATTAATTATATGCAATACACTGCGTGTGTGTGTGATGTTAAATGATTGAACCGAGGTTAACTTTTAAAGTGTCAGGCAATGGGTGGGTATTTTCGCCGTCCTCCCATGGTCTTAGATTGATCTGAAGTGCGTGTGCGTGTTCGTGTGGGTGAAAGTTGAACAAATGTATAACTCTCGTTTCAGCTCTCTGGTGCTCCCTGCTGGCAGTATGACTAAACCGTCCGAATGTATCACAAAAATAGTTTAGAGAGACGTTGTCAGTCTTTATATGTTGCCTAAATTCTCCCAAACGGTTGGCAGTAAAGATCAGGTCACGGTAGGCCACGGAGGCAATGAGCTCGAGTTAAAAAAGAAAAAGCTTACAGCACCTGGTATTCCCAGGCGGTCTCCCATCCAAGTACTAACCAGGCCCGACCCTGCTTAGCTTCCGAGATCAGACGAGATCGGGCGTGTTCAGGGTGGTATGGCCGTAAGCAATTATTGCTGCCGCAAAACCAGGTTTTATACAGGAGCACATAAGGAGTGAGAAAGCTGCTGCGGCCCGACGTTACACTTTTACAAAAACAATCATTAGTTCAATAGAAACGGCAGTAATTTATTCAGTAGGACTCCTTATCCATGTAAACGATTATTGTGACATCTGAATTAATTAATTATATGCAATACACTGCGTGTGTGTGTGATGTTAAATGATTGTACCAAGGTTAACGGTTAAACTGTCTGAGATTTGGTGGGTATTTTCCAGTGGTGTTTTCTCCCGGAGGCCAAGGGAAGCCAGGTTTCCCTGTTTATTACACATCCAATAAAAACATTTATATTTACAGTTTTGGTGGTTCTTTGGTGCTGTGTTGCTGTCATTTCTTCCACATTTTCTCGTCTCATTGAGCATTTCAAAATGCGCGAAACAGCGCCCCTCTACATTTTCAATAGTGAATACGCGGTAATACACGACATTGCACACAGTATGTCCGTGAGGAAGCCAGCCCGAGATGGCATCCCTTGGTGAAGATGAAAATAAGGATTAACCAACCAGGTGAGGCTACCGTCATGACACTGCCCTCCTGTGATTAGTCAGCAGGGTGCCAAGGGAAGCCACCGGGCCCTTGGCTTCACACCAATCAAATCAAAGCATCAACGTTAACGTAAACAAATAGCTGGAGATTAGGACGTTTGCATTTTTATCATATTATCTATAAGCAAGTGCGGTTATGGAGGGTTGAGATTTAGAGTATTTAGTCAAATTTAACCAAACTGCCACATGGGCAGCAACTAAAAATTAAATCTGACTGCAGGCCAATGCCGAAGCTTCAGCTGCGTGTGGAGAGAAAGAAGAGTGGTTATCGCACTTTCAATGAGGAGAACTATGTCTTCACCGAGTGGCTAGCTGGTAGCACTAAACTGCAGCTACTATTTTGCTGGCCATGTCTTCTTTTTGACAAAGATTCATACTCCCTGAACAATCCCTGGGTCTCTTATTGACCTCCTCGCCACCCTGAAAGACAGGAGAATGGCCTTCCTCTACAAACAGGGTGAGTAAAGTACACACCTCCCGGTGCGGCATTACTGTTCCCTGAGCTGTCCGTTAATTATTTTTTGTGTTATTATATTTCTAATTGTGCATTGATTGCCTGGAATAAGTTGCATTGGTCAATCAAATGAAGTTGTTTTTATCGCGGTCTTTAACGCTGAGAATCAGCACCAGGTACAGCAGGGCTCACCTGAACAGATACGGCTGTGGTTGTTTATAGCCGCTTGTTCTGGGTTGTCTTGTGTTGTCTTTTAAGTAGTGTTGTATGAGGAACATTGTTTAGGAGGACTGTGTGTGTGTGTGTGTGGGTGTGTGTGTGTGTGTGTGTGAGAGAGAGAGAGAGAGAGAGAGAGAGAGAGAGAGAGAGAGAGAGAGAGAGAGAGCGTGTGTCTGTCAGATAACAGGCGTGTGTAAATCTTGGTTAAATTACCAGGCGCTCAAATAGCTCTTGTAGTTACATTTAATCGATACAAGCTGCGACGTACTTTTTTCTGTCTCCCACCTTCAAAAAAGCATGTCGATTAAAGGTTTTGTCTCATTTGGCTTCCTCAAAAGGAATCCCCACGCCACGCCACTGGTATTTTCGCCGTCCTCCCATGGTCTTAGATTGATCTGAAGTGCGTGTGCGTGTTCGTGTGGGTGAAAGTTTAACAAATGTATAACTCTCGTTTCAGCTCTCTGGTGCTCCCTGCTGGCAGTATGACTATACCGTCCGAATGTATCACAAAAATAGTTTAGAGAGACGTTGTCAGTCTTTATATGTTGCCTAAATTCTCCCAAACGGTTGGCAGTAAAGATCAGGTCACGGTAGGCCACGGAGGCAATGAGCTCGAGTTAAAAAAGAAAAAGCTTACAGCACCTGGTATTCCCAGGCGGTCTCCCATCCAAGTACTAACCAGGCCCGACCCTGCTTAGCTTCCGAGATCAGACGAGATCGGGCGTGTTCAGGGTGGTATGGCCGTAAGCAATTATTGCTGCCGCAAAACCAGCTTTTATACAGGAGCACATAAGGAGTGAGAAAGCTGCTGCGGCCCGATGTTACACTTTTACAAAAACAATCATTAGTTCAATAGAAACGGCAGTAATTTATTCAGTAGGACACCTTATCCATGTAAACGATTATTGTGACATCTGAATTAATTAATTATCTGCAATA
Source organism: Pollachius pollachius (assembly GCF_949987615.1). Lineage (NCBI taxonomy): Eukaryota > Metazoa > Chordata > Actinopteri > Gadiformes > Gadidae > Pollachius > Pollachius pollachius. The sequence goes on from NC_136940.1 coordinate 7,606,568, forward strand.
CACTGCGTGTGTGTGTGATGTTAAATGTTTGAACCGAGGTTAACTTTTAAAGTGTCAGGCAATGGGTGGGTATTTTCGCCGTCCTCCCATGGTCTTAGATTGATCTGAAGTGCGTGTGCGTGTTCGTGTGGGTGAAAGTTTAACAAATGTATTACTCTCGTTTCAGCTCTCTGGTGCTCCCTGCTGGCAGTATGACTATACCGTCCGTATGTATCACAAAAATAGTTTAGAGAGACGTTGTCAGTCTTTATATGTTGCCTAAATTCTCCCAAACGGTTGGCAGTAAAGATCAGGTCACGGTAGGCCACGGAGGCAATGAGCTCGAGTTAAAAAAGAAAAAGCTTACAGCACCTGGTATTCCCAGGCGGTCTCCCATCCAAGTACTAACCAGGCCCGACCCTGCTGAGCGTCCGAGATCAGACGAGATCGGGCGTGTTCAGGGTGGTATGGCCGTAAGCAATTATTGCTGCCGCAAAACCAGGTTTTATACAGGAGCACATAAGGAGTGAGAAAGCTGCTGCGGCCCGATGTTACACTTTTACAAAAACAATCATTAGTTCAATAGAAACGGCAGTAATTTATTCAGTAGGACACCTTATCCATGTAAACGATTATTGTGACATCTGAATTAATTAATTATCTGCAATACACTGCGTGTGTGTGTGATGTTAAATGTTTGAACCGAGGTTAACTTTTAAAGTGTCAGGCAATGGGTGGGTATTTTCGCCGTCCTCCCATGGTCTTAGATTGATCTGAAGTGCGTGTGCGTGTTCGTGTGGGTGAAAGTTTAACAAATGTATTACTCTCGTTTCAGCTCTCTGGTGCTCCCTGCTGGCAGTATGACTATACCGTCCGTATGTATCACAAAAATAGTTTAGAGAGACGTTGTCAGTCTTTGTATGTTGCCTAAATTCTCCCAAACGGTTGGCAGTAAAGATCAGGTCACGGTAAGCCACGGAGGCAATGAGCTCGAGTTAAAAAAGAAAAAGCTTACAGCACCTGGTATTCCCAGGCGGTCTCCCATCCAAGTACTAACCAGGCCCGACCCTGCTTAGCTTCCGAGATCAGACGAGATCGGGCGTGTTCAGGGTGGTATGGCCGTAAGCAATTATTGCTGCCGCAAAACCAGCTTTTATACAGGAGCACATAAGGAGTGAGAAAGCTGCTGCGGCCCGACGTTACACTTTTACAAAAACAATCATTAGTTCAATAGAAACGGCAGTAATTTATTCAGTAGGACTCCTTATCCATGTAAACGATTATTGTGACATCTGAATTAATTAATTATATGCAATACACTGCGTGTGTGTGTGATGTTAAATGATTGTACCAAGGTTAACGGTTAAACTGTCTGAGATTTGGTGGGTATTTTCCAGTGGTGTTTTCTCCCGGAGGCCAAGGGAAGCCAGGTTTCCCTGTTTATTACACATCCAATAAAAACATTTATATTTACAGTTTTGGTGGTTCTTTGGTGCTGTGTTGCTGTCATTTCTTCCACATTTTCTCGTCTCATTGAGCATTTCAAAATGCGCGAAACAGCGCCCCTCTACATTTTCAATAGTGAATACGCGGTAATACACGACATTGCACACAGTATGTCCGTGAGGAAGCCAGCCCGAGATGGCATCCCTTGGTGAAGATGAAAATAAGGATTAACCAACCAGGTGAGGCTACCGTCATGACACTGCCCTCCTGTGATTAGTCAGCAGGGTGCCAAGGGAAGCCACCGGGCCCTTGGCTTCACGCCAATCAAATCAAAGCATCAACGTTAACGTAAACAAATAGCTGGAGATTAGGACGTTTGCATTTTTATCATATTATCTATAAGCAAGTGCGGTTATGGAGGGTTGAGATTTAGAGTATTTAGTCAAATTTAACCAAACTGCCACATGGGCAGCAACTAAAAATTAAATCTGACTGCAGGCCAATGCCGAAGCTTCAGCTGCGTGTGGAGAGAAAGAAGAGTGGTTATCGCACTTTCAATGAGGAGAACTATGTCTTCACCGAGTGGCTAGCTGGTAGCACTAAACTGCAGCTACTATTTTGCTGGCCATGTCTTCTTTTTGACAAAGATTCATACTCCCTGAACAATCCCTGGGTCTCTTATTGACCTCCTCGCCACCCTGAAAGACAGGAGAATGGCCTTCCTCTACAAACAGGGTGAGTAAAGTACACACCTCCCGGTGCGGCATTACTGTTCCCTGAGCTGTCCGTTAATTATTTTTTGTGTTATTATATTTCTAATTGTGCATTGATTGCCTGGAATAAGTTGCATTGGTCAATCAAATGAAGTTGTTTTTATCGCGGTCTTTAACGCTGAGAATCAGCACCAGGTACAGCAGGGCTCACCTGAACAGATGCGGCTGTGGTTGTTTATAGCCGCTTGTTCTGGGTTGTCTTGTGTTGTCTTTTAAGTAGTGTTGTATGAGGAACATTGTTTAGGAGGACTGTGTGTGTGTGTGTGTGGGTGTGTGTGTGTGTGTGTGTGAGAGAGAGAGAGAGAGAGAGAGAGAGAGAGAGAGAGAGAGAGAGAGAGAGAGAGAGAACGTGTGTCTGTCAGATAACAGGCGTGTGTAAATCTTGGTTAAATTACCAGGCGCTCAAATAGCTCTTGTAGTTACATTTAATCGATACAAGCTGCGACGTACTTTTTTCTGTCTCCCACCTTCAAAAAAGCATGTCGATTAAAGGTTTTGTCTCATTTGGCTTCCTCAAAAGGAATCCCCACGCCACGCCACGCCACTGGTATTTTCGCCGTCCTCCCATGGTCTTAGATTGATCTGAAGTGCGTGTGCGTGTTCGTGTGGGTGAAAGTTTAACAAATGTATTACTCTCGTTTCAGCTCTCTGGTGCTCCCTGCTGGCAGTATGACTATACCGTCCGAATGTATCACAAAAATAGTTTAGAGAGACGTTGTCAGTCTTTATATGTTGCCTAAATTCTCCCAAACGGTTGGCAGTAAAGATCAGGTCACGGTAGGCCACGGAGGCAATGAGCTCGAGTTAAAAAAGAAAAAGCTTACAGCACCTGGTATTCCCAGGCGGTCTCCCATCCAAGTACTAACCAGGCCCGACCCTGCTTAGCTTCCGAGATCAGACGAGATCGGGCGTGTTCAGGGTGGTATGGCCGTAAGCAATTATTGCTGCCGCAAAACCAGCTTTTATACAGGAGCACATAAGGAGTGAGAAAGCTGCTGCGGCCCGACGTTACACTTTTACAAAAACAATCATTAGTTCAATAGAAACGGCAGTAATTTATTCAGTAGGACACCTTATCCATGTAAACGATTATTGTGACATCTGAATTAATTAATTATCTGCAATACACTGCGTGTGTGTGTGATGTTAAATGTTTGAACCGAGGTTAACTTTTAAAGTGTCAGGCAATGGGTGGGTATTTTCGCCGTCCTCCCATGGTCTTAGATTGATCTGAAGTGCGTGTGCGTGTTCGTGTGGGTGAAAGTTTAACAAATGTATAACTCTCGTTTCAGCTCTCTGGTGCTCCCTGCTGGCAGTATGACTAAACCGTCCGAATGTATCACAAAAATAGTTTAGAGAGACGTTGTCAGTCTTTATATGTTGCCTAAATTCTCCCAAACGGTTGGCAGTAAAGATCAGGTCACGGTAGGCCACGGAGGCAATGAGCTCGAGTTAAAAAAGAAAAAGCTTACAGCACCTGGTATTCCCAGGCGGTCTCCCATCCAAGTACTAACCAGGCCCGACCCTGCTTAGCTTCCGAGATCAGACGAGATCGGGCGTGTTCAGGGTGGTATGGCCGTAAGCAATTATTGCTGCCGCAAAACCAGGTTTTATACAGGAGCACATAAGGAGTGAGAAAGCTGCTGCGGCCCGACGTTACACTTTTACAAAAACAATCATTAGTTCAATAGAAACGGCAGTAATTTATTCAGTAGGACTCCTTATCCATGTAAACGATTATTGTGACATCTGAATTAATTAATTATATGCAATACACTGCGTGTGTGTGTGATGTTAAATGATTGTACCAAGGTTAACGGTTAAACTGTCTGAGATTTGGTGGGTATTTTCCAGTGGTGTTTTCTCCCGGAGGCCAAGGGAAGCCAGGTTTCCCTGTTTATTACACATCCAATAAAAACATTTATATTTACAGTTTTGGTGGTTCTTTGGTGCTGTGTTGCTGTCATTTCTTCCACATTTTCTCGTCTCATTGAGCATTTCAAAATGCGCGAAACAGCGCCCCTCTACATTTTCAATAGTGAATACGCGGTAATACACGACATTGCACACAGTATGTCCGTGAGGAAGCCAGCCTGAGATGGCATCCCTTGGTGAAGATGAAAATAAGGATTAACCAACCAGGTGAGGCTACCGTCATGACACTGCCCTCCTGTGATTAGTCAGCAGGGTGCCAAGGGAAGCCACCGGGCCCTTGGCTTCACACCAATCAAATCAAAGCATCAACGTTAACGTAAACAAATAGCTGGAGATTAGGACGTTTGCATTTTTATCATATTATCTATAAGCAAGTGCGGTTATGGAGGGTTGAGATTTAGAGTATTTAGTCAAATTTAACCAAACTGCCACATGGGCAGCAACTAAAAATTAAATCTGACTGCAGGCCAATGCCGAAGCTTCAGCTGCGTGTGGAGAGAAAGAAGAGTGGTTATCGCACTTTCAATGAGGAGAACTATGTCTTCACCGAGTGGCTAGCTGGTAGCACTAAACTGCAGCTACTATTTTGCTGGCCATGTCTTCTTTTTGACAAAGATTCATACTCCCTGAACAATCCCTGGGTCTCTTATTGACCTCCTCGCCACCCTGAAAGACAGGAGAATGGCCTTCCTCTACAAACAGGGTGAGTAAAGTACACACCTCCCGGTGCGGCATTACTGTTCCCTGAGCTGTCCGTTAATTATTTTTTGTGTTATTATATTTCTAATTGTGCATTGATTGCCTGGAATAAGTTGCATTGGTCAATCAAATGAAGTTGTTTTTATCGCGGTCTTTAACGCTGAGAATCAGCACCAGGTACAGCAGGGCTCACCTGAACAGATGCGGCTGTGGTTGTTTATAGCCGCTTGTTCTGGGTTGTCTTGTGTTGTCTTTTAAGTAGTGTTGTATGAGGAACATTGTTTAGGAGGACTGTGTGTGTGTGTGTGTGGGTGTGTGGGTGTGTGTGTGTGTGAGAGAGAGAGAGAGAGAGAGAGAGAGAGAGAGAGAGAGCGTGTGTCTGTCAGATAACAGGCGTGTGTAAATCTTGGTTAAATTACCAGGCGCTCAAATAGCTCTTGTAGTTACATTTAATCGATACAAGCTGCGACGTACTTTTTTCTGTCTCCCACCTTCAAAAAAGCATGTCGATTAAAGGTTTTGTCTCATTTGGCTTCCTCAAAAGGAATCCCCACGCCACGCCACGCCACTGGTATTTTCGCCGTCCTCCCATGGTCTTAGATTGATCTGAAGTGCGTGTGCGTGTTCGTGTGGGTGAAAGTTTAACAAATGTATTACTCTCGTTTCAGCTCTCTGGTGCTCCCTTCTGGCAGTATGACTATACCGTCCGAATGTATCACAAATATAGTTTAGAGAGACGTTGTCAGTCTTTATATGTTGCCTAAATTCTCCCAAACGGTTGGCAGTAAAGATCAGGTCACGGTAGGCCACGGAGGCAATGAGCTCGAGTTAAAAAAGAAAAAGCTTACAGCACCTGGTATTCCCAGGCGGTCTCCCATCCAAGTACTAACCAGGCCCGACCCTGCTTAGCTTCCGAGATCAGACGAGATCGGGCGTGTTCAGGGTGGTATGGCCGTAAGCAATTATTGCTGCCGCAAAACCAGCTTTTATACAGGAGCACATAAGGAGTGAGAAAGCTGCTGCGGCCCGACGTTACACTTTTACAAAAACAATCATTAGTTCAATAGAAACGGCAGTAATTTATTCAGTAGGACACCTTATCCATGTAAACGATTATTGTGACATCTGAATTAATTAATTATCTGCAATACACTGCGTGTGTGTGTGATGTTAAATGTTTGAACCGAGGTTAACTTTTAAAGTGTCAGGCAATGGGTGGGTATTTTCGCCGTCCTCCCATGGTCTTAGATTGATCTGAAGTGCGTGTGCGTGTTCGTGTGGGTGAAAGTTTAACAAATGTATAACTCTCGTTTCAGCTCTCTGGTGCTCCCTGCTGGCAGTATGACTAAACCGTCCGAATGTATCACAAAAATAGTTTAGAGAGACGTTGTCAGTCTTTATATGTTGCCTAAATTCTCCCAAACGGTTGGCAGTAAAGATCAGGTCACGGTAGGCCACGGAGGCAATGAGCTCGAGTTAAAAAAGAAAAAGCTTACAGCACCTGGTATTCCCAGCCGGTCTCCCATCCAAGTACTAACCAGGCCCGACCCTGCTTAGCTTCCGAGATCAGACGAGATCGGGCGTGTTCAGGGTGGTATGGCCGTAAGCAATTATTGCTGCCGCAAAACCAGGTTTTATACAGGAGCACATAAGGAGTGAGAAAGCTGCTGCGGCCCGACGTTACACTTTTACAAAAACAATCATTAGTTCAATAGAAACGGCAGTAATTTATTCAGTAGGACTCCTTATCCATGTAAACGATTATTGTGACATCTGAATTAATTAATTATATGCAATACACTGCGTGTGTGTGTGATGTTAAATGATTGTACCAAGGTTAACGGTTAAACTGTCTGAGATTTGGTGGGTATTTTCCAGTGGTGTTTTCTCCCGGAGGCCAAGGGAAGCCAGGTTTCCCTGTTTATTACACATCCAATAAAAACATTTATATTTACAGTTTTGGTGGTTCTTTGGTGCTGTGTTGCTGTCATTTCTTCCACATTTTCTCGTCTCATTGAGCATTTCAAAATGCGCGAAACAGCGCCCCTCTACATTTTCAATAGTGAATACGCGGTAATACACGACATTGCACACAGTATGTCCGTGAGGAAGCCAGCCTGAGATGGCATCCCTTGGTGAAGATGAAAATAAGGATTAACCAACCAGGTGAGGCTACCGTCATGACACTGCCCTCCTGTGATTAGTCAGCAGGGTGCCAAGGGAAGCCACCGGGCCCTTGGCTTCACACCAATCAAATCAAAGCATCAACGTTAACGTAAACAAATAGCTGGAGATTAGGACGTTTGCATTTTTATCATATTATCTATAAGCAAGTGCGGTTATGGAGGGTTGAGATTTAGAGTATTTAGTCAAATTTAACCAAACTGCCACATGGGCAGCAACTAAAAATTAAATCTGACTGCAGGCCAATGCCGAAGCTTCAGCTGCGTGTGGAGAGAAAGAAGAGTGGTTATCGCACTTTCAATGAGGAGAACTATGTCTTCACCGAGTGGCTAGCTGGTAGCACTAAACTGCAGCTACTATTTTGCTGGCCATGTCTTCTTTTTGACAAAGATTCATACTCCCTGAACAATCCCTGGGTCTCTTATTGACCTCCTCGCCACCCTGAAAGACAGGAGAATGGCCTTCCTCTACAAACAGGGTGAGTAAAGTACACACCTCCCGGTGCGGCATTACTGTTCCCTGAGCTGTCCGTTAATTATTTTTTGTGTTATTATATTTCTAATTGTGCATTGATTGCCTGGAATAAGTTGCATTGGTCAATCAAATGAAGTTGTTTTTATCGCGGTCTTTAACGCTGAGAATCAGCACCAGGTACAGCAGGGCTCACCTGAACAGATGCGGCTGTGGTTGTTTATAGCCGCTTGTTCTGGGTTGTCTTGTGTTGTCTTTTAAGTAGTGTTGTATGAGGAACATTGTTTAGGAGGACTGTGTGTGTGTGTGTGTGGGTGTGTGGGTGTGTGTGTGTGTGAGAGAGAGAGAGAGAGAGAGAGAGAGAGAGAGAGAGAGCGTGTGTCTGTCAGATAACAGGCGTGTGTAAATCTTGGTTAAATTACCAGGCGCTCAAATAGCTCTTGTAGTTACATTTAATCGATACAAGCTGCGACGTACTTTTTTCTGTCTCCCACCTTCAAAAAAGCATGTCGATTAAAGGTTTTGTCTCATTTGGCTTCCTCAAAAGGAATCCCCACGCCACGCCACGCCACTGGTATTTTCGCCGTCCTCCCATGGTCTTAGATTGATCTGAAGTGCGTGTGCGTGTTCGTGTGGGTGAAAGTTTAACAAATGTATTACTCTCGTTTCAGCTCTCTGGTGCTCCCTGCTGGCAGTATGACTATACCGTCCGAATGTATCACAAATATAGTTTAGAGAGACGTTGTCAGTCTTTATATGTTGCCTAAATTCTCCCAAACGGTTGGCAGTAAAGATCAGGTCACGGTAGGCCACGGAGGCAATGAGCTCGAGTTAAAAAAGAAAAAGCTTACAGCACCTGGTATTCCCAGGCGGTCTCCCATCCAAGTACTAACCAGGCCCGACCCTGCTTAGCTTCCGAGATCAGACGAGATCGGGCGTGTTCAGGGTGGTATGGCCGTAAGCAATTATTGCTGCCGCAAAACCAGCTTTTATACAGGAGCACATAAGGAGTGAGAAAGCTGCTGCGGCCCGACGTTACACTTTTACAAAAACAATCATTAGTTCAATAGAAACGGCAGTAATTTATTCAGTAGGACACCTTATCCATGTAAACGATTATTGTGACATCTGAATTAATTAATTATCTGCAATACACTGCGTGTGTGTGTGATGTTAAATGTTTGAACCGAGGTTAACTTTTAAAGTGTCAGGCAATGGGTGGGTATTTTCGCCGTCCTCCCATGGTCTTAGATTGATCTGAAGTGCGTGTGCGTGTTCGTGTGGGTGAAAGTTTAACAAATGTATAACTCTCGTTTCAGCTCTCTGGTGCTCCCTGCTGGCAGTATGACTAAACCGTCCGAATGTATCACAAAAATAGTTTAGAGAGACGTTGTCAGTCTTTATATGTTGCCTAAATTCTCCCAAACGGTTGGCAGTAAAGATCAGGTCACGGTAGGCCACGGAGGCAATGAGCTCGAGTTAAAAAAGAAAAAGCTTACAGCACCTGGTATTCCCAGGCGGTCTCCCATCCAAGTACTAACCAGGCCCGACCCTGCTTAGCTTCCGAGATCAGACGAGATCGGGCGTGTTCAGGGTGGTATGGCCGTAAGCAATTATTGCTGCCGCAAAACCAGGTTTTATACAGGAGCACATAAGGAGTGAGAAAGCTGCTGCGGCCCGACGTTACACTTTTACAAAAACAATCATTAGTTCAATAGAAACGGCAGTAATTTATTCAGTAGGACTCCTTATCCATGTAAACGATTATTGTGACATCTGAATTAATTAATTATATGCAATACACTGCGTGTGTGTGTGATGTTAAATGATTGTACCAAGGTTAACGGTTAAACTGTCTGAGATTTGGTGGGTATTTTCCAGTGGTGTTTTCTCCCGGAGGCCAAGGGAAGCCAGGTTTCCCTGTTTATTACACATCCAATAAAAACATTTATATTTACAGTTTTGGTGGTTCTTTGGTGCTGTGTTGCTGTCATTTCTTCCACATTTTCTCGTCTCATTGAGCATTTCAAAATGCGCGAAACAGCGCCCCTCTACATTTTCAATAGTGAATACGCGGTAATACACGACATTGCACACAGTATGTCCGTGAGGAAGCCAGCCTGAGATGGCATCCCTTGGTGAAGATGAAAATAAGGATTAACCAACCAGGTGAGGCTACCGTCATGACACTGCCCTCCTGTGATTAGTCAGCAGGGTGCCAAGGGAAGCCACCGGGCCCTTGGCTTCACACCAATCAAATCAAAGCATCAACGTTAACGTAAACAAATAGCTGGAGATTAGGACGTTTGCATTTTTATCATATTATCTATAAGCAAGTGCGGTTATGGAGGGTTGAGATTTAGAGTATTTAGTCAAATTTAACCAAACTGCCACATGGGCAGCAACTAAAAATTAAATCTGACTGCAGGCCAATGCCGAAGCTTCAGCTGCGTGTGGAGAGAAAGAAGAGTGGTTATCGCACTTTCAATGAGGAGAACTATGTCTTCACCGAGTGGCTAGCTGGTAGCACTAAACTGCAGCTACTATTTTGCTGGCCATGTCTTCTTTTTGACAAAGATTCATACTCCCTGAACAATCCCTGGGTCTCTTATTGACCTCCTCGCCACCCTGAAAGACAGGAGAATGGCCTTCCTCTACAAACAGGGTGAGTAAAGTACACACCTCCCGGTGCGGCATTACTGTTCCCTGAGCTGTCCGTTAATTATTTTTTGTGTTATTATATTTCTAATTGTGCATTGATTGCCTGGAATAAGTTGCATTGGTCAATCAAATGAAGTTGTTTTTATCGCGGTCTTTAACGCTGAGAATCAGCACCAGGTACAGCAGGGCTCACCTGAACAGATGCGGCTGTGGTTGTTTATAGCCGCTTGTTCTGGGTTGTCTTTGTCAGAGTATTAGAGTGTTTACGGTACTCTGCTTTACGGCTGTCGTAACGTAGCTGTTGATGTTTACTCTAGTGGGTGTTACGGCAGTGGGAGGGGGCTTTTCACGTGAGTCTTCACATGTATGCTGTGGACATGAACCCGAGAGCTCCTGGATAAAGTCAGAAGTAACAACTTACCTGTGTCTGGACATTCCGTGTTTTATTACATGGTGTCAGAAGTGGCCAGTGGTTTTGCAAAGAGTGTAAATCATGGCGAAGTTCAACCCACCGGAGAGTTTTAGCTTTGATAAACCGACGGAGTGGACCGACTGGAAAAGGCGGTTCGAGAGATATCGGACGGCTACGGAGCTCAACAAGAAGTCGGGTGAAGTACAAGTGTGTTCCCTGGTGTACGCAATGGGGAGTGAAGCGGAAAATATTTTCAGGTCGTTTACTTTTACTGACCCAGGACACCAGAATAATTACAATATAGTGATGGAGAAGTTCGACGAGTACTTTTTCCCGCGGCGGAATGTGATCCATGAGCGTGCTGTTTTCCACCAGCGCGTGCAGCGGCCTGGCGAGCCGGCAGAGACTTTCATCAGGGCTCTCTATGATTTATCAGAACACTGCGAGTTCGGGGGGGGTAGAGATGAAAATATTCGGGACCGAATCGTGGTGGGGGTTCAAGATAAAGAGCAGTCTCGTAAATTGCAGCTCATGGCGGATCTTACACTGGCGCAGACTATACAGTCTGTTCGCCAGTCAGAGACAGTGAACATGCAGATCAGCGCGCAGGCAGCAGAGGCCATGGCAGCCACGGCATCCGTACAAGAGGTGCGGGGCGCGCGGAAGACGAATATAAAATGGCAGCGCAACGCCGAGAGAGCGGGAAAGACGGAGCACGGGAGGAAGTGCAGCCGGTGTGGGAAAACGGAGCACAAGGATCCAGAGAGATGCCCCGCTCGCAATTCAGCTTGCAACAAATGCGGCAGGAACGGACATTGGCGGAGCCAGTGCAAAACCAAAGCGGTGAGGGAAGTAACAGAGGCAGATGAGCAGAGTGAATACTTCCTGGGATCAGTGAATGCGAACGCGAGTGATGAGTGGACAGTGCAACTTCTGCTTGGTGCAACTCCTGTTAAGTTTAAGATCGATACTGGGGCTGATGCTAGTGTAATGTGTGAAGAGACTTTCAATATGCTCATTCCAGAGAGAGAACTGAAGCAGACTAGTGTATCTTTGACCAGCCCAGGGGGTCAATTAGACTGTAAAGGACAATTTCAAGTTAACACCACATACAAGAAGAACTCATACTCATTCCCAGTGTATGTTATTAGAGGAAAGTCTGTCAACAACTTACTCAGTAGATCCACTGCAGCTGAGATGGGCCTCGTGAAACGGATCGAGGAGGTCCATGGTGCCTTTGGAGAGCATGGCACGCTCAAGACGGAGCCTGTGAGGATACAGCTCAAGGACAACGCCACCCCGTACGCGGTGCAGACTGCGCGCAGGGTCCCAATACCGCTGACGTCCAAGGTTAGGGAGGAGCTGCGCCGCATGGAGGAGTACGGCATCATAGAGGAGGTAACCCAGCCAACCGATTGGTGCGCCCCCATGGTGCCCGTGCTCAAAAAGAACGGAAAGGTTCGTATTTGTGTGGATCTTAAGAAACTAAATGAACAGGTAAAGAGAGAGAGATTCATCTTACCTACACCAGAGGAGATTACAGCGGAGCTGTGTGGAGCAACGGTGTTCTCCAGCCTTGATGCAGCCTCTGGGTTCTTCCAGATTCCTCTGCACAGTGAGAGTAGCCTACTCACCACATTCATTACGCCATTTGGCAGGTACTGTTTCCGGCGCTTACCATTCGGGATAACGAGCGCCCCAGAAATTTTCCAAAGGAAAATGTTGGAGACACTTCAAGGCCTACAGGGCGTCTCAGTTTACATGGATGACATTGTTGTGTATGGAAAGGACATGGAAGAGCACGACCTCCATCTCCAGAAGGTCCTGGAGAGAGTCAAGTCTGCTGGGCTCAAGCTCAATAAGGAAAAGTGTAAGCTCAGACAAGAACAGCTCAACTTCCTGGGCCAGGTGGTCGATGCCACAGGCGTGCGGCCGGATCCAGCAAAGGTGCGAGCAATCCGGGAGCTCGCTGCACCAGAGAACGTCCACGAGCTCAAACGTATCCTGGGCATGGTGAACTATCTCGGTAAATATGTGCCGAACCTGTCCACAGTGGGCCAGCCACTGTACGAGCTGCTCCGGTCCAAGACAGCTTGGACCTGGGGTCCCGCACAACACACAGCTTTTGAGAAGCTAAAAGAGCTACTAATGACATCGCCAGTATTAGTGTTTTATGACGTCAACAGACCCACCGCTGTCTCAGCTGATGCAAGCAGCTATGGGCTCGGTGGCGTGCTGTTGCAGCTCCATGGACAAAACTGGAAACCAGTCGCATACTGCTCAAGGAGGCTGACAGACGCAGAGACCAGATACGCGCAGATTGAGAAAGAGTGCCTGGCGAGTGTCTGGGCCTGTGAACGGTTTGAAAAATACCTCTACGGCCTGGAGAGTTTTGAACTTGTGACAGACCACAAGCCCCTGGTCCCACTAATGAACAGTAAAGACTTAGACAACGTTCCATTAAGGTGCCAGAGACTTCTTATGCGGCTCATGCGCTTTAAGCCAGTGGCTGCGTATGCGCCGGGGAAGACCCTTGTTGTGGCAGACACACTGTCACGGAGCCCTCTGAGCAACGCGGAGGACGGGAGAGACACACACTCTGAGGTTGAGTGCTACATTGCAGCAGTCATGGACAGCGTGCCAGCTACCCCACAGAAGATGAACAACATCAGAGCAGCTACTGCAGCTGATGAGAAGCTGCAGACAGTGATCAGGTACATTGGGTCCGGCTGGCCAGAACACGCATGCCAAGTACCAAGTAACATACGTGAGTACTTCTCTATGAGAGATGAACTTTCAGAGTATGGCGGGATGGTCGTGAGAGGAAGCCGCATCGTGATACCAGGGGCACTGAGGGCAGACATCCTTGAGAGAATCCACGACGGACATCAAGGGCTCTCAAAGTGTCGGGACAGGGCAAACGCCGCTGTCTGGTGGCCCGGCATCTCCTCACAACTGAAACACAAGGTGTTGTCATGTCAGTCCTGCTGTGAGTTGAGAAGAGCACAGCAGAAGGAGCCGTTGATCTCTACCCCGCTCCCCGACAGACCATGGCAGCGCATAGCTCTGGACCTATGTGAACATAATAAACAGAACTACTTAATCATCTCAGACTACTACTCGAGATACATTGAGATATTGCACATGAAAACAACAACAAGTGCTCATGTCTCTCTGAAGCTGAAAGCTATATGCGCCCGCTACGGCATTCCAGATGTGGTCGTCAGCGACAACGGGCCGCAGTTCACAAGCACAGAGTTTCGAGACCTCGCCCGTGAGCTTGACTTTGAACACGTCACCTCAAGCCCACACAACGCACAAGGCAACGGTCACGCAGAGAGGGCGGTGCAGACCGCAAAGCGAATATTGAAACAGAACGACCCTCTCATTGCACTCATGTGCTACAGGTCAACACCATGCAGCACAACTGGAGCCAGCCCAGCTGAACTACTAATGGGCCGGAAGATTCGAACGACACTGCCTACCCTCGAGAGAAACCTGCAGCCCTCATGGCCCGACGGGCAGCGCATCAGGCAGAAGGACGAGGCAGAGAAGAAGAAGCAAGCCTTCTACTACAACAGACGCCATGGGGCCAGACCCCTACCCCCACTTCAGCCTGGTGGTAACGTCCTCACCAAGCTGGACCACCAGAAATCCTGGACAGCTCCTGCAGTTGTGACCGCTGAGAGTGTCACGCCACGCTCTTACATCATCCAGACGCAGCAGGGGGCAAGACTCAGGCGCAACCGGCGCCACCTGCAGGAGATGCCTGCTCCACAGCCGCCTGGAGGCAAAGTACCTGTCTTACCTGTTTGCACGGACAATCCGGACATCAATCGACAGCAGGGGGACTCCAGTGTCAGCATGCATGCTGGTGCTGAAAATCTGTCACAGACCAGGTCTGGACGGATCTCTAAGCCAGTCATCAGACTGGACTTGTGAGTTAACATGTCCTCGCACTCATGGCCTTTGGGGGGGAAGAAGGGAAAAGAGTTCCAGGCGTGGTAACCTTTAAACCACATAAAAGAGTTCCAGGTGGTAAAGCCACATAAAAAGAAAAAGAGTTCCATAGAATGTTATAAACTGATGTGTCTTAATATCAAAAGAGTTCAGTAATGCAAACTGTTATCTTATAGTGAAAAGTAATTTAATAATCGTTTGATAATCTAAAGGTTTATTGAATATAAGTACTACAGAAGACAGACCAAGGGTTGAATGTCGTTTATTGATATTTAATGAAGAATGACATTGTTTACATTTCACAATATGTTTAATGTGGTCCTGCTTATTGCTACAGAATAGCATTGTTCTTTACAGAATGTTTATCTGTTTACTTTATTGAGGAAAGTAGAACTAAAAAGGGGAGATGTCAGAGTATTAGAGTGTTTACGGTACTCTGCTTTACGGCTGTCGTAACGTAGCTGTTGATGTTTACTCTAGTGGGTGTTACGGCAGTGGGAGGGGGCTTTTCACGTGAGTCTTCACATGTATGCTGTGGACATGAACCCGAGAGCTCCTGGATAAAGTCAGAAGTAACAACTTACCTGTGTCTGGACATTCCGTGTTTTATTACAGTCTTGTGTTGTCTTTTAAGTAGTGTTGTATGAGGAACATTGTTTAGGAGGACTGTGTGTGTGTGTGTGTGGGTGTGTGGGTGTGTGTGTGTGAGAGAGAGAGAGAGAGAGAGAGAGAGAGAGAGAGAGAGAGAGAGAGAGAGAGAGAGAGAGAGAGAGAGAGAGAGAGAGAGAGAGAGAGAGAGAGAGAGAGAGAGAGAGAGAGAGAGAGAGAGAGAGAGAGAGAGAGAGAGAGAGAGAGAGAGCGAGCGTGTGTCTGTCAGATAACAGGCGTGTGTAAATCTTGGTTAAATTACCAGGCGCTCAAATAGCTCTTGTAGTTACATTTAATCGATACAAGCTGCGACGTACTTTTTTCTGTCTCCCACCTTCAAAAAAGCATGTCGATTAAAGGTTTTGTCTCATTTGGCTTCCTCAAAAGGAATCCCCACGCCACGCCACTGGTATTTTCGCCGTCCTCCCATGGTCTTAGATTGATCTGAAGTGCGTGTGCGTGTTCGTGTGGGTGAAAGTTTAACAAATGTATAACTCTCGTTTCAGCTCTCTGGTGCTCCCTGCTGGCAGTATGACTATACCGTCCGTATGTATCACAAAAATAGTTTAGAGAGACGTTGTCAGTCTTTGTATGTTGCCTAAATTCTCCCAAACGGTTGGCAGTAAAGATCAGGTCACGGTAGGCCACGGAGGCAATGAGCTCGAGTTAAAAAAGAAAAAGCTTACAGCACCTGGTATTCCCAGGCGGTCTCCCATCCAAGTACTAACCAGGCCCGACCCTGCTTAGCTTCCGAGATCAGACGAGATCGGGCGTGTTCAGGGTGGTATGGCCGTAAGCAATTATTGCTGCCGCAAAACCAGGTTTTATACAGGAGCACATAAGGAGTGAGAAAGCTGCTGCGGCCCGACGTTACACTTTTACAAAAACAATCATTAATTCAATAGAAACGGCAGTAATTTATTCAGTAGGACACCTTATCCATGTAAACGATTATTGTGACATCTGAATTAATTAATTATCTGCAATACACTGCGTGTGTGTGTGATGTTAAATGTTTGAACCGAGGTTAACTTTTAAAGTGTCAGGCAATGGGTGGGTATTTTCGCCGTCCTCCCATGGTCTTAGATTGATCTGAAGTGCGTGTGCGTGTTCGTGTGGGTGAAAGTTTAACAAATGTATTACTCTCGTTTCAGCTCTCTGGTGCTCCCTGCTGGCAGTATGACTATACCGTCCGTATGTATCACAAAAATAGTTTAGAGAGACGTTGTCAGTCTTTGTATGTTGCCTAAATTCTCCCAAACGGTTGGCAGTAAAGATCAGGTCACGGTAGGCCACGGAGGCAATGAGCTCGAGTTAAAAAAGAAAAAGCTTACAGCACCTGGTATTCCCAGGCGGTCTCCCATCCAAGTACTAACCAGGCCCGACCCTGCTTAGCTTCCGAGATCAGACGAGATCGGGCGTGTTCAGGGTGGTATGGCCGTAAGCAATTATTGCTGCCGCAAAACCAGGTTTTATACAGGAGCACATAAGGAGTGAGAAAGCTGCTGCGGCCCGACGTTACACTTTTACAAAAACAATCATTAGTTCAATAGAAACGGCAGTAATTTATTCAGTAGGACTCCTTATCCATGTAAACGATTATTGTGACATCTGAATTAATTAATTATATGCAATACACTGCGTGTGTGTGTGATGTTAAATGATTGTACCAAGGTTAACGGTTAAACTGTCTGAGATTTGGTGGGTATTTTCCAGTGGTGTTTTCTCCCGGAGGCCAAGGGAAGCCAGGCTTCCCTGTTTATTACACATCCAATAAAAACATTTATATTTACAGTTTTGGTGGTTCTTTGGTGCTGTGTTGCTGTCATTTCTTCCACATTTTCTCGTCTCATTGAGCATTTCAAAATGCGCGAAACAGCGCCCCTCTACATTTTCAATAGTGAATACGCGGTAATACACGACATTGCACACAGTATGTCCGTGAGGAAGCCAGCCCGAGATGGCATCCCTTGGTGAAGATGAAAATAAGGATTAACCAACCAGGTGAGGCTACCGTCATGACACTGCCCTCCTGTGATTAGTCAGCAGGGTGCCAAGGGAAGCCACCGGGCCCTTGGCTTCACACCAATCAAATCAAAGCATCAACGTTAACGTAAACAAATAGCTGGAGATTAGGACGTTTGCATTTTTATCATATTATCTATAAGCAAGTGCGGTTATGGAGGGTTGAGATTTAGAGTATTTAGTCAAATTTAACCAAACTGCCACATGGGCAGCAACTAAAAATTAAATCTGACTGCAGGCCAATGCCGAAGCTTCAGCTGCGTGTGGAGAGAAAGAAGAGTGGTTATCGCACTTTCAATGAGGAGAACTATGTCTTCACCGAGTGGCTAGCTGGTAGCACTAAACTGCAGCTACTATTTTGCTGGCCATGTCTTCTTTTTGACAAAGATTCATACTCCCTGAACAATCCCTGGGTCTCTTATTGACCTCCTCGCCACCCTGAAAGACAGGAGAATGGCCTTCCTCTACAAACAGGGTGAGTAAAGTACACACCTCCCGGTGCGGCATTACTGTTCCCTGAGCTGTCCGTTAATTATTTTTTGTGTTATTATATTTCTAATTGTGCATTGATTGCCTGGAATAAGTTGCATTGGTCAATCAAATGAAGTTGTTTTTATCGCGGTCTTTAACGCTGAGAATCAGCACCAGGTACAGCAGGGCTCACCTGAACAGATGCGGCTGTGGTTGTTTATAGCCGCTTGTTCTGGGTTGTCTTGTGTTGTCTTTTAAGAAGTGTTGTATGAGGAACATTGTTTAGGAGGACTGTGTGTGTGTGTGTGTGGGTGTGTGGGTGTGTGTGTGTGTGTGTGAGAGAGAGAGAGAGAGAGAGAGAGAGAGAGAGAGCGTGTGTCTGTCAGATAACAGGCGTGTGTAAATCTTGGTTGAATTACCAGGCGCTCAAATAGCTCTTGTAGTTACATTTAATCGATACAAGCTGCGACGTACTTTTTTCTGTCTCCCACCTTCAAAAAAGCATGTCGATTAAAGGTTTTGTCTCATTTGGCTTCCTCAAAAGGAATCCCCACGCCACGCCACTGGTATTTTCGCCGTCCTCCCATGGTCTTAGATTGATCTGAAGTGCGTGTGCGTGTTCGTGTGGGTGAAAGTTTAACAAATGTATAACTCTCGTTTCAGCTCTCTGGTGCTCCCTGCTGGCAGTATGACTATACCGTCCGAATGTATCACAAAAATAGTTTAGAGAGACGTTGTCAGTCTTTATATGTTGCCTAAATTCTCCCAAACGGTTGGCAGTAAAGATCAGGTCACGGTAGGCCACGGAGGCAATGAGCTCGAGTTAAAAAAGAAAAAGCTTACAGCACCTGGTATTCCCAGGCGGTCTCCCATCCAAGTACTAACCAGGCCCGACCCTGCTTAGCTTCCGAGATCAGACGAGATCAGGCGTGTTCAGGGTGGTATGGCCGTAAGCAATTATTGCTGCCGCAAAACCAGGTTTTATACAGGAGCACATAAGGAGTGAGAAAGCTGCTGCGGCCCGACGTTACACTTTTACAAAAACAATCATTAGTTCAATAGAAACGGCAGTAATTTATTCAGTAGGACACCTTATCCATGTAAACGATTATTGTGACATCTGAATTAATTAATTATCTGCAATACACTGCATGTTTGTGTGATGTTAAATGTTTGAACCGAGGTTAACTTTTAAAGTGTCAGGCAATGGGTGGGTATTTTCGCCGTCCTCCCATGGTCTTAGATTGATCTGAAGTGCGTGTGCGTGTTCGTGTGGGTGAAAGTTTAACAAATGTATTACTCTCGTTTCAGCTCTCTGGTGCTCCCTGCTGGCAGTATGACTATACCGTCCGTATGTATCACAAAAATAGTTTAGAGAGACGTAGTCAGTCTTTGTATGTTGCCTAAATTCTCCCAAACGGTTGGCAGTAAAGATCAGGTCACGGTAGGCCACGGAGGCAATGAGCTCGAGTTAAAAAAGAAAAAGCTTACAGCACCTGGTATTCCCAGGCGGTCTCCCATCCAAGTACTAACCAGGCCCGACCCTGCTTAGCTTCCGAGATCAGACGAGATCGGGCGTGTTCAGGGTGGTATGGCCGTAAGCAATTATTGCTGCCGCAAATCCAGTTTTTATACAGGAGCACATAAGGAGTGAGAAAGCTGCTGCGGCCCGACGTTACACTTTTACAAAAACAATCATTAGTTCAATAGAAACGGCAGTAATTTATTCAGTAGGACACCTTATCCATGTAAACGATTATTGTGACATCTGAATTAATTAATTATCTGCAATACACTGCGTGTGTGTGTGATGTTAAATGTTTGAACCGAGGTTAACTTTTAAAGTGTCAGGCAATGGGTGGGTATTTTCGCCGTCCTCCCATGGTCTTAGATTGATCTGAAGTGCGTGTGCGTGTTCGTGTGGGTGAAAGTTTAACAAATGTATTACTCTCGTTTCAGCTCTCTGGTGCTCCCTGCTGGCAGTATGACTATACCGTCCGTATGTATCACAAAAATAGTTTAGAGAGACGTTGTCAGTCTTTGTATGTTGCCTAAATTCTCCCAAACGGTTGGCAGTAAAGATCAGGTCACGGTAGGCCACGGAGGCAATGAGCTCGAGTTAAAAAAGAAAAAGCTTACAGCACCTGGTATTCCCAGGCGGTCTCCCATCCAAGTACTAACCAGGCCCGACCCTGCTTAGCTTCCGAGATCAGACGAGATCGGGCGTGTTCAGGGTGGTATGGCCGTAAGCAATTATTGCTGCCGCAAAACCAGGTTTTATACAGGAGCACATAAGGAGTGAGAAAGCTGCTGCGGCCCGACGTTACACTTTTACAAAAACAATCATTAGTTCAATAGAAACGGCAGTAATTTATTCAGTAGGACTCCTTATCCATGTAAACGATTATTGTGACATCTGAATTAATTAATTATCTGCAATACACTGCGTGTGTGTGTGATGTTAAATGTTTGAACCGAGGTTAACTTTTAAAGTGTCAGGCAATGGGTGGGTATTTTCGCCGTCCTCCCATGGTCTTAGATTGATCTGAAGTGCGTGTGCGTGTTCGTGTGGGTGAAAGTTTAACAAATGTATAACTCTCGTTTCAGCTCTCTGGTGCTCCCTGCTGGCAGTATGACTATACCGTCCGTATGTATCACAAAAATAGTTTAGAGAGACGTTGTCAGTCTTTGTATGTTGCCTAAATTCTCCCAAACGGTTGGCAGTAAAGATCAGGTCACGGTAGGCCACGGAGGCAATGAGCTCGAGTTAAAAAAGAAAAAGCTTACAGCACCTGGTATTCCCAGGCGGTCTCCCATCCAAGTACTAACCAGGCCCGACCCTGCTTAGCTTCCGAGATCAGACGAGATCGGGCGTGTTCAGGGTGGTATGGCCGTAAGCAATTATTGCTGCCGCAAAACCAGGTTTTATACAGGAGCACATAAGGAGTGAGAAAGCTGCTGCGGCCCGACGTTACACTTTTACAAAAACAATCATTAATTCAATAGAAACGGCAGTAATTTATTCAGTAGGACACCTTATCCATGTAAACGATTATTGTGACATCTGAATTAATTAATTATCTGCAATACACTGCGTGTGTGTGTGATGTTAAATGTTTGAACCGAGGTTAACTTTTAAAGTGTCAGGCAATGGGTGGGTATTTTCGCCGTCCTCCCATGGTCTTAGATTGATCTGAAGTGCGTGTGCGTGTTCGTGTGGGTGAAAGTTTAACAAATGTATTACTCTCGTTTCAGCTCTCTGGTGCTCCCTGCTGGCAGTATGACTATACCGTCCGTATGTATCACAAAAATAGTTTAGAGAGACGTTGTCAGTCTTTGTATGTTGCCTAAATTCTCCCAAACGGTTGGCAGTAAAGATCAGGTCACGGTAGGCCACGGAGGCAATGAGCTCGAGTTAAAAAAGAAAAAGCTTACAGCACCTGGTATTCCCAGGCGGTCTCCCATCCAAGTACTAACCAGGCCCGACCCTGCTTAGCTTCCGAGATCAGACGAGATCGGGCGTGTTCAGGGTGGTATGGCCGTAAGCAATTATTGCTGCCGCAAAACCAGGTTTTATACAGGAGCACATAAGGAGTGAGAAAGCTGCTGCGGCCCGACGTTACACTTTTACAAAAACAATCATTAGTTCAATAGAAACGGCAGTAATTTATTCAGTAGGACTCCTTATCCATGTAAACGATTATTGTGACATCTGAATTAATTAATTATATGCAATACACTGCGTGTGTGTGTGATGTTAAATGATTGTACCAAGGTTAACGGTTAAACTGTCTGAGATTTGGTGGGTATTTTCCAGTGGTGTTTTCTCCCGGAGGCCAAGGGAAGCCAGGCTTCCCTGTTTATTACACATCCAATAAAAACATTTATATTTACAGTTTTGGTGGTTCTTTGGTGCTGTGTTGCTGTCATTTCTTCCACATTTTCTCGTCTCATTGAGCATTTCAAAATGCGCGAAACAGCGCCCCTCTACATTTTCAATAGTGAATACGCGGTAATACACGACATTGCACACAGTATGTCCGTGAGGAAGCCAGCCCGAGATGGCATCCCTTGGTGAAGATGAAAATAAGGATTAACCAACCAGGTGAGGCTACCGTCATGACACTGCCCTCCTGTGATTAGTCAGCAGGGTGCCAAGGGAAGCCACCGGGCCCTTGGCTTCACACCAATCAAATCAAAGCATCAACGTTAACGTAAACAAATAGCTGGAGATTAGGACGTTTGCATTTTTATCATATTATCTATAAGCAAGTGCGGTTATGGAGGGTTGAGATTTAGAGTATTTAGTCAAATTTAACCAAACTGCCACATGGGCAGCAACTAAAAATTAAATCTGACTGCAGGCCAATGCCGAAGCTTCAGCTGCGTGTGGAGAGAAAGAAGAGTGGTTATCGCACTTTCAATGAGGAGAACTATGTCTTCACCGAGTGGCTAGCTGGTAGCACTAAACTGCAGCTACTATTTTGCTGGCCATGTCTTCTTTTTGACAAAGATTCATACTCCCTGAACAATCCCTGGGTCTCTTATTGACCTCCTCGCCACCCTGAAAGACAGGAGAATGGCCTTCCTCTACAAACAGGGTGAGTAAAGTACACACCTCCCGGTGCGGCATTACTGTTCCCTGAGCTGTCCGTTAATTATTTTTTGTGTTATTATATTTCTAATTGTGCATTGATTGCCTGGAATAAGTTGCATTGGTCAATCAAATGAAGTTGTTTTTATCGCGGTCTTTAACGCTGAGAATCAGCACCAGGTACAGCAGGGCTCACCTGAACAGATGCGGCTGTGGTTGTTTATAGCCGCTTGTTCTGGGTTGTCTTGTGTTGTCTTTTAAGAAGTGTTGTATGAGGAACATTGTTTAGGAGGACTGTGTGTGTGTGTGTGTGGGTGTGTGGGTGTG
>NC_136940.1:7639152-7736652 GCF_949987615.1 Pollachius pollachius
TTTAAAGTGTCAGGCAATGGGTGGGTATTTTCGCCGTCCTCCCATGGTCTTAGATTGATCTGAAGTGCGTGTGCGTGTTCGTGTGGGTGAAAGTTTAACAAATGTATAACTCTCGTTTCAGCTCTCTGGTGCTCCCTGCTGGCAGTATGACTATACCGTCCGTATGTATCACAAAAATAGTTTAGAGAGACGTTGTCAGTCTTTGTATGTTGCCTAAATTCTCCCAAACGGTTGGCAGTAAAGATCAGGTCACGGTAGGCCACGGAGGCAATGAGCTCGAGTTAAAAAAGAAAAAGCTTACAGCACCTGGTATTCCCAGGCGGTCTCCCATCCAAGTACTAACCAGGCCCGACCCTGCTTAGCTTCCGAGATCAGACGAGATCGGGCGTGTTCAGGGTGGTATGGCCGTAAGCAATTATTGCTGCCGCAAAACCAGGTTTTATACAGGAGCACATAAGGAGTGAGAAAGCTGCTGCGGCCCGACGTTACACTTTTACAAAAACAATCATTAATTCAATAGAAACGGCAGTAATTTATTCAGTAGGACACCTTATCCATGTAAACGGTTATTGTGACATCTGAATTAATTAATTATATGCAATACACTGCGTGTGTGTGTGATGTTAAATGATTGTACCAAGGTTAACGGTTAAACTGTCTGAGATTTGGTGGGTATTTTCCAGTGGTGTTTTCTCCCGGAGGCCAAGGGAAGCCAGGCTTCCCTGTTTATTACACATCCAATAAAAACATTTATATTTACAGTTTTGGTGGTTCTTTGGTGCTGTGTTGCTGTCATTTCTTCCACATTTTCTCGTCTCATTGAGAATTTCAAAATGCGCGAAACAGCGCCCCTCTACATTTTCAATACTGAATACGCGGTAATACACGACATTGCACACAGTATGTCCGTGAGGAAGCCAGCCCGAGATGGCATCCCTTGGTGAAGATGAAAATAAGGATTAACCAACCAGGTGAGGCTACCGTCATGACACTGCCCTCCTGTGATTAGTCAGCAGGGTGCCAAGGGAAGCCAACGGGCCCTTGGCTTCACGCCAATCAAATCAAAGCATCAACGTTAACGTAAACAAATAGCTGGAGATTAGGACGTTTGCATTTTTATCATATTATCTATAAGCAAGTGCGGTTATGGAGGGTTGAGATTTAGAGTATTTAGTCAAATTTAACCAAACTGCCACATGGGCAGCAACTAAAAATTAAATCTGACTGCAGGCCAATGCCGAAGCTTCAGCTGCGTGTGGAGAGAAAGAAGAGTGGTTATCGCACTTTCAATGAGGAGAACTATGTCTTCACCGAGTGGCTAGCTGGTAGCACTAAACTGCAGCTACTATTTTGCTGGCCATGTCTTCTTTTTGATAAAGATTCATACTCCCTGAACAATCCCTGGGTCTCTTATTGACCTCCTCGCCACCCTGAAAGACAGGAGAATGGCCTTCCTCTACAATCAGGGTGAGTAAAGTACACACCTCCCGGTGCGGCATTACTGTTCCCTGGGCTGTCCGTTTATTATTTTTTGTGTTATTATATTTCTAATTGTGCATTGATTGCCTGGAATAAGTTGCATTGGTCAATCAAATGAAGTTGTTTTTATCGCGGTCTTTAGCGCTGAGAATCACCACCAGGTACAGCAGGGCTCACCCGAACAGATGCGGCTGTGGTTGTTTATAGCCGCTTGTTCTGGGTTGTCTTGTGTTGTCTTTTAAGTAGTGTTGTATGAGGAACATTGTTTAGGAGGACTGTGTGTGTGTGAGAGAGAGAGAGAGAGAGAGAGAGAGAGAGAGAGAGAGAGTCTGTCAAATAACAGGCGTGTGAAAAATCTTGGTTAAATTACCAGGCGCTCAAATAGCTCTTGTAGTTACATTTAATCGATACAAGCTGCGACGTACTTTTTTCTGTCTCCCACCTTCAAAAAAGCATGTCGATTAAAGGTTTTGTCTCATTTGGCTTCCTCAAAAGGAATCCCCACGCCACGCCACTGATATTTTCGCCGTCCTCCCATGGTCTTAGATTGATCTGAAGTGCGTGTGCGTGTTCGTGTGGGTGAAAGTTTAACAAATGTATTACTCTCGTTTCAGCTCTCTGGTGCTCCCTGCTGGCAGTATGACTATACCGTCTGTATGTATCACAAAAATAGTTTAGAGAGACGTTGTCAGTCTTTGTATGTTGCCTAAATTCTCCCAAACGGTTGGCAGTAAAGATCAGGTCACGGTAGGCCACGGAGGCAATGAGCTCGAGTTGAAAAAGAAAAAGCTTACAGCACCTGGTATTCCCAGGCGGTCTCCCATCCAAGTACTAACCAGGCCCGACCCTGCTTAGCTTCCGAGATCAGACGAGATCGGGCGTGTTTTTTTTTGTTTTTTTATTATCAACATTAGTCCGATTTTATATACAAAACATTAATATTAATCACACAGAAAAAAAACAGCTGAGGTAACCTCTCTTAAATGCAAATAAAATAACAAGAGAACAAAATACAATTCAAAAATTGAACATAAATTTCCCGTCATCCATCACAGAAATGAACTTGCATCCATTTATAAAGGTTTCAAATTCCATCTTTTCGCATTTATAAATCCAGAAAATATGTTTCTTCAACTCAGATTCAAAATAAGACCATACATCTCTGTGTTTCCCCTCAAAATGTGCTAGGTTTCTTCTCAGCCATATAGCGTATCTGGCATGACTTAAAACGTAATTTAACATATTCACGTTAACTCCTTCTTTCTTTTCCCACACCCCAAATAGAAATATCTTTTTCCACTCCATTCCCTCAATATACTCCCTCCCCCAGTTCTCATGCAGGAATTTTTTCAATTTCAAAAAAAACATCTTCAACTTGTCACACTCATAATACAGGTGCATTAATACCTCTGGAGCAATTGTACATACATCGCATTCCCTCTTTACATTTCTATTTATTTGGTGTATCACCACATTTGTGAACATCCTATTATGTCTAAATTTAAAATCATGATTCTGGCATTCCATACTATTTTTCTTTACAATTCAATTTTTCCATATTTCATTTCCCTTCATACCTGGAAACACCTTTTCCCAAACCTTTTCGGAAGCAGGTTCTTTAAGCTCTTCCTTTATCAACATTTTGTAATAGTCCTTTACTTTTAGATTACATAGTACTATTTTTTTCCCATTATTTTCTGTATATAACTCAGGAAACGTTACTTTTCTGTCTGTTACCACATTATTTTCTATTTGTCTGACCCATTCCGTCGGTATGCTTTCTTTTATTTTATCATACATATTTACAATACTACTTTCCCTCATATCTTCATCCAGGGATGGACTGGGACAAAAATTTGGCCCGGGACTTTGGGATGGAGAGGCCTTTTATGAGACCGCGGGAATAGCGTGCATAGAATCTTGCCACGGTGTAAAATAATAAAAACTAGTCCTTATCCGTGGATATGTGCATTGCAACTGCATGTCAATGTTGGGATGTGCATGTGTTTAGAATATTGTGAAATATTTTATAAGCAATCTTGTCCATGTACAAAATATTAGAAATTGCATGTGCCTAGAAAGGTTAATCAAAGCTGAAAATGATCTAAATAGTGCAAGATACAATTATTTTAGTGGAAAAAAATTGTCATACACATACACATTGTCTGCTGGTTACTGCTTCACATAAATCACTAATCAAGCTTTTTTTTAACCAACGTTTGCATTGACAAATTAGAAAAATGGCTCTGTCAGTCTCTGGCCAGGTATATATTGAGGGGCTATGCAACATTTCAGAGTGATAGGTCAAGCCATTTGGGAGAAAAATTAGGACACACACACAGACAGACAGACTTTCCTTAATTGATATAGTTGGATTTATATAGTTAGAGAAAACAAACAGCTGGTCATCAAAATAATCTGGATGTAGAACTCGCTCTGCTTCCTCTCTGCTGGACCCTGAATCTGCCGGTGTAGAGCTACATCTGCATGAAAATGACAAGTAACAAATAATTCTAATTTAGCAGGCCAATACATTAAAGGCAATAGTGGAAATTCTCTTAATTTATGTTTTTTTATAATTTCAAACGTAATCTTATGCTTTAATTCCTATTCATAAAACAAAAAAAAAACAGACTGTCCTACCTCACATCATCAGCAAGCGCTGGAGCACTTCACTGGTCTCTGCAACTTTGTCAATGACCTCATCGTTGTCTAGAGACATCAGGATCTCTTTTTCGGTGCACATTATAATGAAGGCCTCAAGACGATCCTGTGTCAAGGTGGTTCTCAGTCTGTTCTTCACAAACTTTAATGTTGAGAAGGTCCTCTCACAGGCCACTTGGCTGAAGGAGAGTGTCAGCAGGAACTTGTAGGCCAATCCAATGACATGATAGGAACCAGTCAGAAGGTTTTATTTGGAAAGGACCCGATACACACAAATTGCACAGTCTTTACAGGAGGTGCAGCTGGTGACTGTGAGCTCCAGGCCATCTCCATCTTTGGTATGCTCTGCTGCAGTCCTGACAGTGTAGGACTCCAAATGGGTCAACTTTATTCTCTCCCATTGGTTGGCCAGATTATAGAGCTCGGCCTTGAGCCTTCCAGGTGTGGCTCTGTCGTCAAATCTCAGGAGACATCGACTGAGTTGTTCCAGGGATTCAGATGGGAGGTTCTTAACTCTCAATATGTCAAAGTTCCTTGGGTCGAGGCAGGCAAAATCATCATAAAGGGCTCCATTTGCAGAGTAGCGTGTTTGGATGCTCTCAGTCACTGTATCCAAAATGATGTTGTGTACCTTGATCCTGTACTGATCCTCTGCACTCAATATGTGTTCTTCCTCTGCTTTTTCACCTGGCATGGTCTTTTTCTTTTTGATTTTTCTTTGAGGGAGAGCGGCCTGTACCACCTCTTCAGATTCGTTTTCCTCCATCTTATCGTTAGCCCACTCAACAAAGACATTAGCGGCTTTTGTCACGGCATCCATGTCCCTTGTGCATTTTTTTAGGCTGTCTTGGGCCCCCATTACTAGGCGATGCGCAGTGATTAGGTCCATGCCACTGGTCTGCAGGTAGTTGGAGAGTGGGGAGGTGATCTCAAATATCCTAAGAAATATTTGTGCAGTCAGGATTGTCTCATGCTTCAAAAAGGACTCAAAGTAACCCTTTGCTTTTGCTCTGACAGGTGGTTTCATTGATTTATCCTCCACTATCCTCTTCAGTGTTAGGATTAAGTCCACGAACAAGGCATTGTCGGGGTTACCAAAATAGCCAAATATTTTGCTGAGAGCCTGGTCCTTTGCCCACCACCTAGTTTATCCAATTGGAGACAGCCTTTTGTGTCGCTTGTCATCACTCACCTTCTCCCAGACATTCATACGCTTGTATGAATCTTTAATAAATACAGCTACATCATTTATAATAGAAAAAAGAGATGCACTTTCGATAACAATGCCTGTGGTGTCTCCCAAAACCAGATTAAGCACATGTGCATAGCACCAGATGTGCACCTGATTAGGAGACTCTGATGAGAGTAAGGTAGAGAACCCCTTGTATTGGCCTTGCATGTTTGCTGCACCATCAGTTGAGTTGCCTACACAGTTCTGAAGATCAATATCCACCTTTGACAGAGTTTCTTTAAGTAGCTCCACAAAATATTCTCCAGTTGATGACTCACATTGAACCACACCTATGAGCTTCTCCTGAACTTCATCATTGACGTATCTGAGGATTACAGCACACTGGTCTGTGGAAGTAACATCCTGTGTGGTGTCAATCTGCACAGAAAACATCCCTGCCGCTCTTACCATCCTAGATATGCTCTCCTTAATTAAGTGACTGATGAAGTCAATGACTTTGTTTACAGAGGTTTTAGAGAGCAGTGTTACCAGGGATCCTCTGCCTTTTGCACCACTGTCATGTAGGCTTTTGCTTTTTTGAACACATTCCTTCACATGTTCTTGGAGCGAGACATCAAATTTGCTTAATAGAATGATAATTTCCAAGAAGTTTCCATGGTCAACAGTGAACTTATCCCAGGTGTATGCTGCTTCAAATTCAGTGCCTCTATAGCTTAGACCACACTTCCCTAAAACTTTGATCACTTCTATTACACGATCCATGACTTGGCGTTTCTTCCTGACCTGATCACGGTGCAGAGAGATTTGTTTCCCACAAAGTAGGCTTGCTATGTCTGCTTGGCTGGCTTTCATAAAATATGCCTCTGCACTATGGACTTGGTTTCTTTCATGCTCTTTTATTCTTTGATGAACATGCTTCCAGGCTGTCATCCCCCCCTTAATAAATGTGCTGTAACTTGCAGATGGCTTTGCATAGGCCAAACATACTGAACAGTACAGAGAGTTGTCTCTTTGACAGTATGTGAGCCACTTTCTGTTAATGCCATCTTTCGTCTCATAGATGCTCACACCTTTTCTGGGGGGTTGTTGAGGGTGGAAGTTAAAAAATGTGGAAAAATCTTTTGAGGCTGGGCGGTCAAAAAAAGGAAATCCCTCATCCTCATCTGGGTGAATAGCTAGCTCAACTTCCCCTTTGCTGGACCGTGACTCTGCCTGGGTTGACTGAAGAGCTACATCTGCAATAGTGGATATTCTTTAATTTATGTTTTTTATCATTTCAAACATAATCTTGTTTTTATTTATATTCATAAAACAATTGCCCTTGTACCTTTCACTGTTTCTTTGCTGGTTTCTGCTCCATACTCCTCTTTCTCCTCCACCTTCTCATCACCACCATGCCTGGAGTCACCCTGTGTCTCAGCATCACCTCCGCTTTCACTGGACTTGACTAATAACAATAATAATAATAAAAGTTAAGAGCCTATAATTCTTAAACTTACTTTTAGCTCTATATATAATAGTATATAATATAATATATAATATCACGGCCAAAAGCTGTGTGCGCCTCCAGATGATATTGTAGCGTCACAGGGTTTGGGAGATGGGGGCGGGCCGGGGTTTGTTGTGCGTTGCTGTGGTTACCGGTGTTGAAGTGTTAGCGGTGGTATCTAATAAATCGCTTTCTAATCAATGCTTCATTCACTGCCTCTTCCGTGGTCATTACAATATTATGAATAGTTCTCCGGCGTCTCTGGTACTTCCATAATTAGTTTAAGTCATTATTATATTGCCAAACATGCTCGCTAGTGCGCCTGTCATAGCTATGCTGCTGTGTCCTGTTCCCGCCTCACCGTTGGTCTCGCTGACAGGAGGGTCGTCGCCGTCAACCTTGGCTTTTCCACGGAAAAGGTCGGTTAATTTAGCACATTTGGCTGCGTCTTGCTCTAACATTTTTTTCCTTTTCAACCTCAACTTCTGAGCGCCACCCAATTCTTTTTCCTCTCCACCACCTTTTTTCCTTTTTGACATTTTCGTATTTCTGTGTAACTTCTGTGAGATCAACGAGAAGTAAGTGACCCGGCCGTGCGTCAGGCTGAGCCAATCAGAAATGACAGACCGCGGAGCAGTCCAAGTTGGGAGGGGCCGTTCGGCCGCTCGCTTTGGCCGCTCGCTTTGCCCCCATACACTGTGGGGGTGCTCCCCCCTCTAAATTGACAGGAATACATCAGCCCCGTTTCACCGTCAGGCGAGACCTCCGTTTCGCGCTGTAAGCAAATATCCGGCAGCAGGCCACCCCAAATCACGGCTTACTTAACTTTTTCATTTTTTTAACATCTTTTACAACAAAAATATATATATAAATATATAATTAAAAATAATAATAATAATAATAAAAAAAATCTAAAAGAATTTCGGCCGGCCGGCTCGCCCTGAAATCGTCCGGCCGTTCGGGAAATCTCCCGAACCTCCCAATGGCCAGTCCGCCCCTGTCTTCATCGTACTCCTGTACTGTATCTATAATCGCCTGGTTTCTAAGGAATCCAGGTATGAATTTGTATATGTAATCCTTAATTTGCCTTAATCCTGCATAGACGAATTTTTTCTCCCATAGCATGTTATTGTTCTTTGTTATTATTGGATTACACCATACTGGTTGATTTATTATTTGAGTAAGTTTGTTACATTCATACTTAATATTGACTCTGTATTTGCCCCATGCTTCAAACACTTCTTTATAAAATCGAGGTACTTTTTCATACATAGTATTTTTCATTGTCATAATTAATCCATTTTCTTCACACCTTCCGTTTTTATACAAATATTCCTTGAAAACATTTTTCCATCCGTAATCCACCCTCTTCTTGCAAATACTTTTTGACAGTCTTGATTCTTATTGCTTTTTTCTTTATATTTAAATCCACTAGTTTCAGTCCTCCTTCTTCATATTTCCCTATCAGGGTTTTATGTGCTATTCTAGCTGGTTTCCCATCCCATATGTAATTATTAATTATACTGTTTAGTTCTTTGTGCACCCACTCTGGCATGTCTATCACGGTCATTGCATATACAACCTTGAATAATATCAGAGCATTTATCACCACAACCTTCCCCTTCAATTTCAATCTCCTTGGCCTCCACACATTTAATGTGTTTTTCACTTTGTTTATAACCCCGTTCCACGTCTCGTCTCTAGCCTCCTTTTCTTTCACTCCAATATGTATCCCCAATATTTTTATATAATCATTTGCAATTCTAAAAGGCATACTACAACCAATCTGGTTTACATTTCCAACTTACATTATTTCAGTTTCATCTAAATTTACCCTAGCCCCTGATGCTTTCCCATATATTTCTATTTATTCCATTATCCTTTTCACGCCATTCATATTTTTCACCGTACATGTGGTATCATCAGCATATTGCTGAATTATGCTTTCTCCCCCATTTGGCAATTGGATCCCCTCAATTTCTTTATCATTTTTTATCATTTCAGCCAGACTTTCCGCAGTTAAGCTGTATAATACTGCAGATAGTGGACACCCTTGCCCTACAGATCTCTCAAGCGGAAAAGGATCCGTTATAGCTCCATTTATTTTAACGCTGCTTGTTGCATTCCTATATAACAGTTTTATCCAATTTATCATTCTCTCTCTGAACCCAAACTTCTCCAATGTGCAAAAAAGGAAACTGTGCTCAACCCTGTCAAAGGCGTAATTCAAGTCCGCACTTAAAATAATTCCCCCGGCCTTGCCCATGTACTCTACCGTGTCCCTTATTGTGCTAAGGATGTCTGATATGTCCCTCCCTGGTATCCCGTACGCCTGTGTTGACGATATGATTGTTGGTGCGGCCGTTTTTATTCTATTTGCTAATACCTTTGCTAAAATTTTGTAATCTGTGTTAAGTAAGCTTAGTGGTCTGTAGTTCTTAGTTTTTATATAGTACCGTTATTAATCCTGTTGCAAGTGACTCTGGTATCTCCTGTTCCTTTTCCGTCCCTGCATAGATCCTATTTAATATAGGGAACAGAATTTCTATAAACGTTTTGTAAAACTCACTCGTAAGGCCATCTGCAGTGCTGCTGAGTGCTGCAGAGTGGCTCCATTTCTGCTGCTGCCGGCGCCACCGCCGCCGTTTCCGCTTCCACCACCACTGCTGATGTGGTACTCTCAAAACTGATTATTTTATTTATATGAGCAAAAGGCAATTTTCTCTGAATTTGAGGGCTTCAAACGATTTTTATAAATGTATGAGACCAGTACATTCATTTATTCCTCATAATTTGTGTTGAGAGTAACTTAAAATGTAAGTAGCACCCAGGTGGAACTGTTGACACTTAAGTAGTTGCGTTCCGGGTTGTCGTCAGATGGGAGCACTTCCGCCCGCGTCCTCAGATGTAACTTGGATGACGAACCGAGCAATCGTGTCTTCATTGCTTCGCACCATTTTCTGTATATTACAGGTCAGTAGTTGGTTTAAACTATCAAACGTCAACCTTCTAAAGCCTTGCTTTATATGTTCAACTGTCGAAGAAGTTCGGGTCATGTTTTGTTGGGTTTCTAGCGAACTTAAGAGACTTTAAAATACCGCCGTTCAGTACAATGGCAGGAGTAAATACCGGAAGGCGCGAAACGGCAGATCCCGCCGATTATGGGTTCATTTTTCGCCCTGCGTATTGCCTTGCGGGCGTGCCGCGCAATTTAAGGGTTTTTGTTAGCACTTTGCACAGTGTTAGTTTTATTTGTGGTCTCCTGTACACTACAGTTTAAATGGGAATATGAGTAAATGTTAAAGGTTCATGGTTACAGATTTACGAGTTTGAAATAATATTTATATTAATGCATACTGTTTAAAGGTAAAAATGTTACTGTTACATCCAGAGTCACAACTTGGTTTACTTTGTATTGAAAACGTTTAGCTTTCTCTGAGTAATACTTTTGTTTTATTTAAGTAACTACATGTTGCATTCAAGTACAGTGGATTAATGCCGTTTATTGCACTATATTGTTATTGCTGCTTTAACTCAAACAGGTGAATGTAAATGAGTACGTTGCTCAAGTAGAGTTAAGTGGACTGATGGAGAATATTGAATGTGCACGAGATATAACATGAATGTGAATTAGAATAGGATGTAAGATGTAGTTAATATTTGATGCACTTAAACAGTTGAAGACTGAACAAGAGGCACTCAGAGAAATGTTTGTATTTTATTTGTGAATTTGAATAGAGACGCAACTTGGGTGACGAACTGAGCAGTCGTGTCCTCATTGCTTCGCACCGTTTTCTGTATATTACAGATTTCTTCATTGTTGCCGTGGCACCCAGTCCTGGGACCCCTAACACTGACACCTCCGCAGCCTCCTCTGCCAGCACCACTGCTACCGCCGTCGCTTCACCGTCACGCTGCCCTTCCTGGTTCTCATTTGCTCGGTCTCCTCCTCTCACGTTACGCGTCGGGCAGTCCCGCGCGTAGTGCCCCTGCATCTGACATTTGTGACATGTGAATTGTGGGCAGTCTCTCAAGATGTGTCCTGGTTGTATGCACATCCGGCGTACTCTGACTTGTCGGTCATGAATCACTCTGAAAAATTCTGTGCCTTTCAGTGTGACAAATTTTGTTGAGTACGGCAGTGATTTCACCGTCTCTGTGAATTGTACTTTTAGAAACCTTGTCCCGTCTGCTATGTCCGTCCCAGGCCACATCCTTCTCTTTATCGGGGAGACAGCTTTCACTCCCCACTCGTGCAGTTTCGCCAGGATCACCCCATCAGGCACATACGTCGGAAGGTTTAAAAAGGAAGCAACCAGCTCATTGTTTACCATCTCCTTAACAAACACTAAACTGTCTTATTTTTAAGCCATCACACAATTTCTCCTTTCCGTCTTCATTTTCCATCGTGATTTCATATTTCTTCTGTGCTTTAAATCGGCAGCCAACTACAACCCCACATATCTTCTTGATTTCTTTTAGCAATTCCATCATTGATACGTTTTCTTCCCCAATAATCTCCACAGCAACTGTCAGCTTCTCAAAGGTTTGTGACTTACTTTTGTCGAAGCTGCTGCGGGAGTAAAACTAACACAAAGTAAAATACACTCACTGACTATCAATCTAACACAAACAAAAAAAATTCACCTTCTCTCTCCACCTGCTCTCTGCTCATTCACTTCCTGGTTTCGCACCTGAACGGGATCAAACGAGATTGGGCGTGTTCAGGGTGGTATGGCCGTAAGCAATTATTGCTGCCGCAAAACCAGCTTTTATACAGGAGCACATAAGGAGTGAGAAAGCTGCTGCGGCCCGACGTTACACTTTTACAAAAACAATCATTAGTTCAATAGAAACGGCAGTAATTTATTCAGTAGGACTCCTTATCCATGTAAACGATTATTGTGACATCTGAATTAATTAATTATATGCAATACACTGCGTGTGTGTGTGATGTTAAATGATTGTACCAAGGTTAACGATTAAAGTGTCAGAGATTTGGTGGGTATTTTCCAGTGGTGTTTTCTCCCGGAGGCCAAGGGAAGCCAGGCTTCCCTGTTTATTACACATCCAATAAAAGCATTTATATTTACAGTTTTGGTGGTTCTTTGGTGCTGTGTTGCTGTCATTTCTTCCACATTTCCTCGTCTCATTGAGCATTTCAAAATGCGCGAAACAGCGCCCCTCTACATTTTCAATAGTGAATACGCGGTAAAACACGACATTGCACACAGTATGTCCGTGAGGAAGCCAGCCCGAGATGGCATCCCTTGGTGAAGATGAAAATAAGGATTAACCAACCAGGTGAGGCTACCGTCATGACACTGCCCTCCTGTGATTAGTCAGCAGGGTGCCAAGGGAAGCCACCGGGCCCTTGGCTTCACACCAATCAAATCAAAGCATCAACGTAAACAAATAGCGGGGGCTGTGGTTGTTTGTAGCCGCTTGTTCTGGGTTGTCTTGTGTTGTCTTTTAAGTAGTGTTGTATGAGGAACATTGTTTAGGAGGACTGTGTGTGTGTGTGTGAGAGAGAGAGAGCGAGCGAGCGCGTGTGTCTGTCAGATAACAGGCGTGTGTAAATCCTGGTTAAATTACCAGGCGCTCAAATAGCTCTTGTAGTTACATTTAATAGACATAAGCTGCGACGTAGTTTTTTTCTGTCTCCCACCTTCAAAAAAGCATGTCGATTAAAGGTTTTGTCTCATTTGGCTTCCTCAAAAGGAATCCCCACGCTACGCCACTGGTATTTTCGCCGTCCTCCCATGGTCTTTGATTGATCTGAAGTGCGTGTGCGTGTTCGTGTGGGTGAAAGTTTAAGAAATGTATAACTCGTTTCAGCTCTCTGGTGCTCCCTGCTGGCAGTATGACTATACCGTCCGCATGTATCACAAAAATAGTTCAGAGAGACGTTGTCAGTCTTTGTATGTTGCCTAAATTCTCCCAAACGGTTGGCAGTAAAGATCAGGTCACGGTAGGCCACGGAGGCAATGAGCTCGGGTTGAAAAAGAAAAAGCTTACAGCACCTGGTATTCCCAGGCGGTCTCCCATCCAAGTACTAACCAGGCCCGACCTTGCTTAGCTTCCGAGGTCAGACGAGATCGGGCGTGTTCAGGGTGGTATGGCCGTAAGCAATTATTGCTGCAGCAAAACCAGGTTTTATACAGGAGCACATAAGGAGTGAGAAAGCTGCTGAGGCCCGACGTTACACTTTCACAAAAACAATCATTAGTTCAATAGAAACGGCACTAATTGATTCAGTAGGACTCCTTATCCATGTAAACGATTTTTGTGACATCTGAATTAATTATCTGCAATACACTGCGTATGCGTGTGTGATGTTAAATGTTTGAACCAAGGTTAGCGGTTAAAGTGTCAGACAATGGGTGGGTATTTTCGCCGTCCTCCCATGGTCTTAGATTGATCTGAAGTGCGTGTGCGTGTTCGTGTGGGTGAAAGTTTAAGAAAGGTAGAACTCTCGTTTCAGCTCTCTGGTGCTCCCTGCTGGCAGTAACCTATTACTATACCGTCCGCATGTTTCACAAAAATAGTTTAGAGAGACGTTGTCAGTCTTTGTATGTTGCCTAAATTCTCCCAAACGGTTGGCAGTAAAGATCAGGTCACGGTAGGCCACGGAGGCAATGAATTCGAGTTGAAAAAGAAAAAGCTTACAGCACCTGGTATTCCCAGGCGGTCTCCCATCCAAGTACTAACCAGGCCCGACCCTGCTTAGCTTCCGAGATCAGACGAGATCGGGCGTGTTCAGGGTGGTATGGCCGTAAGCAATTAGTGCTGCCGCAAAACCAGCTTTTATACAGGAGCACATAAGGAGTGAGAAAGCTGCTGCGGTTCACTCGAAACCGCAGTAGGCCTAATTGATTCGGTAGGATTCCTTATCCAGGTCAACGATTACTGATTACAACGAATACGGCGGGTGGATACGCCTTCCTCCTATTGTCTTTCATTATAAAAATACAATTTTAAAAGTAGAATATCTTAAAAGCGTTCAAATATGTATGCATGTATGGTAGCACGCGATTCCATGCTCATATGAATATTTTAAAGTGGGGTCTCTAGGTAAAACATTGTGGAAGGAGTAGGGTCCCAACATTTGTAGAGAATGATAAAGAAGGAATAAAGCCTAAGAAAAATAGCCCTAAAACCAAACCCTAGAACTCAAAACAAAACCCCAAAACTGAATCCAAATAGGAAACCCTAATAGGAAATCATACCTCTAGAACCTTACACTATTGGGAAACTATGGTGGATTTAGGGTTTGGGTTTTAGTGCTAGTTAACCCAAACCCTAAATCCAGACCCAAATCGGAAATCAAAACCTTATAACCAAAAACCAAACCATAAAACCTGATCTTTAAAGGAAACCTGACCTAGAAACGTACACAAATAGGAAACTTACGCTAAAGTTAAAACCAAACCCCAAAAATACTCTAATGGGAAACCCTAACCCCAAGAAGAACCCTAAAAATCCTAAAGCCTACCCCTAAAACCAAATGATCAATCTTTAAGCTTAAATCAAGGGATTGTGTGTGTGTGTGTGTGTGTATTGGGGAGAAGCTGACTGCAATACAAATGCTAACAAGCATAACATATTTTCACTGGAGAGGAAGGGAGCAACTTTTAGGTGCTATAAAAAGGCTCATTAAAGTAATAGTAATATGTGGGATATTATTATTAGGATACTAAGTATATATATACTTAATTGTATCCTAATTGTAATTGTACTAATTGTCATTTGGATTCTCTGGCCAGGGGACCTGTCACTCAGGGCCCTGGGAGCAGGCTGAGACGCAGCAACACTGAAGGAAGACTCAACAAGCAGGAAGTATTTTTGACATTTAATTTGGTTTTCCTTCAGTCTGACACAGGGTTAAGGGTCAAGGTGTTTTTGTGGAAGGGGGGACGGGGACGACTACATTCCAAACAAAAACAGCGTAAGCAAAAAAATATATAAAGAAAGAGTTCCCGTCTCCTCCCCCGTAACCCGAGAGCAGAACAGACCTCCTGTGTGTTAGGCGAGTGGAAGCAGTATTCAGTATCTATTTGTACACAATGTACATATTCACACCACGCTCTCTGGGCGGGGGCTTTGGCAGACAGTGAATACATAACGGCTTACTTATGTACATACTCCGTAAAAATACACAATATCTTTACAAGCCCCTCTCCACTTAAAACAGTTCATGTCTCGATCAGTGCTGAAAAAAACACGGAAGGGCTGCCAGTCATTTCCTCTTCCTGGGGAACAATTTGTTCTCCCCGCGTACCCACACAGGAAGTGACATCACTCCCCCTCGGCCACATGCGGCACCTCCACCTCCATGGTCTGGATTTCCTCCTGGGGCGATTCCTCCTGGGGCAAATCCTCCTGGAGTATTTCCTCCTGGGGCGATTCCTCCTGGAGCGATTCCTCCTGGAGCATTTCCTCCTGGGCCGATTCCTCCGTGATCGCATCCTCCTGGGGCGAGTCCTCCAGCTTCCCATTGGTCCCGGCCATGCCCATCCCCTGCTGGGCCAGGACGTAGTTCACCACCTGCATGATGCTCTGGTCCGACAGCGTGGCCACCCCGCCACCGCCATCGCCGACGACCGCCTGCGCCGCCTGCATGGCCTCCACCGTCTCCTCCGTGATCAGGACCGTCTCGATCTCCTCGGAGCAGGAGACGGCCTGGGCCTCGGCCGGCCGCAGCTCGGGGGGCAGGTCGGAGGCCAAGATGCTGACGGCGTGCTCCACCTGCGTGCCCTGGTTGTGGAACTGCAGTGTGTCCTTCTCCAGCATGATCTTGCCCGGCAGGTTGTTCTCGTGGTACTTGGCCATGTGCTTGCGGAGCGTGCGTGCGTCGATGTGCGCCTCCTGGCAGATGGGGCACACGTACGGCCGCTCGCCCGTGTGCGTGCGCACGTGGCGCTTCAGGGAGCGAGCGTCGGCCCACGCCACACCGCACGTCAGGCACTCGAAGGGCTTCACGCCTGCGGGGCGGGACAGGGGAGACGTTCACGAGAGACCATCTTTATGTTACATATACGGCGTTTAGCTGACGCTTTTATCCAAAGCGACTTACAATTAGTACATTTGTCATAAGAAAGTGAAAAGATTTATCGCTGTCGGTACTAATGCTGTCGGTAATCTGTGAAGATAGTTGGACAAGACCAAAATAAAAGGTTAATTCAGCCTACCCTGGTGGTTGTTGACGTGGCGCCGGTACTCTCGGAGCTGGGTGAACTTCCTGCCGCAGTGCTCGCAGACCCGCTCCAGGTTTTGCTTCACACGCCCCTTCTTCCCGTGCGTCGCCTTCTTCACGTGCCTCCGGAAAAGGGCCTTCTCGAAGAACTCCTTACCACACACGTTACACCTGGGGGCCGCGAGACACACACTTAGTTACACACACTTAGCTAATCACACTAAGCTACACCTGGGAGCCGCGGGACACACACTTAACTACACACACTTAGTTACAACTTGGGACCGCGGGACACACACTTAGCTACACACACTTAGTTACACCTGGGGACCGCGTGACACACACTTAAACACACACGTGACACACATTTTAACTGTAACTGTGTAACACACACACACTATAAAAATAACATACATAGTCTAGGGATGGGCAACGATCGTCGAATAGTCTGAGTCACGTAGAAAATCTAATAATGAATGCAACTATCTTTATTTATTACACAGCATCTTAATGCTGTTCAACGCTCCGTTAACTTGCATGGGCCTACATAACTTCCGGTGGTGAATAATTTTTTGATAATTCACCGTTGCTTAGCATATAATGATCGCTGTCAAGGAAAGTGGATTTTCCTTGACAGCGTCGTATCACTCCGCAAGTAGTCTGTTAACTTAACAACCCCAGTGTCAACGTCTTTGGCGGATTACATCTCTGCTGGTCACAAATAAATTGTAAAAAGACACACCGTGTGAAGTTATTCTTTTGGCCATAGTTTCCATATGCTAAAGACGTGTCTAGTAGGGATGTTAATAACTCCAATTTTTCATGCTCGAATAATCGGTGGGTGGTATGAACGAATAATCAATTATTCGATGTGTGCCGACATTCACAAAGGCAGCCATGGATCATCGGCAATATCTTAAACGCAAAACAACAACTACCTGCTAAGTAGTTCCAGTCAAATTGTCTGTTGAGCCCTCAAAACAAGAGCTGGTAAATTGTGAAAAATGCATTTAACTAATCAGAAAACGCGGTTATAAGCTATAGTCCCTATAGTATCTGTGGAATAAAGGAATGAATCGCGACGGTCTATACTTTCAACATAAAGAGTACATATTTATAATTTGAAATTCGTCACAGCCTTTCTACCACAGATACTATAGGGTCTATAGCATATAACTGCGTTTTCTGATTACAGTTTAATGTAACAGTAAGCTGACAACATCGCTAGTTAACACCGCAACTGCAAATTAACCACACGGAGATAACCATGGCAACCGGTCAAACAAATTTTCTTATGTCGATAATTCTGCGCGCACATCCGCCGTGTTGATAAACAAATAATCCCCCTATGAATGAATGGTCTTCATTTATTTTCTTTGGCAAATGACCATGGTATAAGCGGGATAATGGACACCTGTCCAACATTAGTTCCGTCCGTTAATTCTTGTTTATTTGAATGGGAAAAATGTTAAAAGTCCAAATGTTAAAAATCGACTTTGACCCTCGGGAACGAATAATCGAATAATCAAATATTCTGACCCATCCCTAGAGTCTAGTTCACTGTCATGCAGGCTGTGTTCAGTTTAAGATATTTAGTGATTTCTTGCCTTTGTGAATGTTGGCACACATCGAATAAGCGATTATTCGTTCATAGCCCATGGATTATTCGACCATGAAAAATTTGAGTAATTCACATCCCTAACATAGTCCAGACATGAGGGCCACGTACCTGTATGGCTCTGCCACGCTGTGGGACTTGACGTGGGAGTACCAGTCCTTCTTCCAGCTGTAGCACTTCCCACACACCTGGCACTGGAAGGGCTTAAGGCCCATGTGCTTGTTCATGTGCTGCTGCAGGTCCTTGGCCTCGAAGAAGCTCTTGTCACAGCTGGAGACCAGGCACAAGTAATAAGATGTTAGAAAAAAAACATTCTTCAATTTTTTTTATATTTTTATTAGGGCTGTCAAATTAACTTGTTAATTTCGATTAATTAATCACAGAAAAAATAACGCGTTAAAAAAATAAATGCTGATTAATCTCGCTTCTATAGTGCCCTTTGACCCGGTGCCTCATTTGCATTGAAACAAAATGGAGGCAGACGAGAAGACGCCGCCCGAAAATTTAAGTTTAAACAACTCCCAGACGGAACTGTAGATAGGAACACCGTTATCTGCAATCTCTGTAGTGAGGAATTTTCCTATCACCGGAGTTCATCAACCCTTAAATATCACCTCAACGCAAAACATTTGGTGGCAAGCTCGCAGGTACGAGCTGCCACCGCCCCTGAAGCTGGCGCTAGCAGCCAGCCTCGTCAAGCCACACTCGACTGAGATGCATTGAATCTTGAGGGAGATTGAAATGGAAATGAATTTGATCTTAAAATGCACCGTATGTTAATGAAAGACATGTTTTAAATAAAAGAGACATTGAACTTTAAAGTCTATTATGTCTATTATTCATTGAATCACTCATCTGCCATAATTTACTTGAATTTAATTATTTTTAAATATTTTTCCTCGGAAAAATGGAAGCATGCGATTAATTTAGATTAATTAATCACAGAGCCTGTAATTAATAAGATTATTTTTTTTAATTGCTTGACAGCCCTAATTTTTATATTGTATTATGTCTATATTTGAAAGTCTTCATGGTGTTGATTTGAAACCTTTCTTACAGTTTACTACTGCTGACCGAGTTTGCGTTAGCCAGTCATGCGCTTACAGATCCCCTCCTTTTGTCGAAACGATTACGATGCGAAAGAAAGTGAAATGCTCCGCTCCACCTGAGCCTAACCCACACTCTGAACCCTGGTTGAGCTTCACCCCAGCCAACACAACAGGGTGACTGTACTCACTGTGTGCAGGCAAAGGCGCGGACTTCAGGCTTTGGCTGGTGCTTCTTGGTGTGCTTGCTCAGGGCCGACGCCCGGTGAAAGGTGTCTCCGCAGATGTTGCACAAGTACTTAGACTCCCCTGTTGGACAGACACACACACATAAACACTTAGCTACTGCTCCACGTTCATGACCCCAGGCTGCCCTCTGGTGGCCCGGGCTGGGGACTACAAAACCGCAGCTGTGGGACTTGCAACACCACATCCCGTGCCATGCGGTCATACCTCTCAGAGTCTAACACAAGCCATCTTACTGGTCGCTCCGCTGACTTAAACAGCCGGATGGAACGGACTAGACATACCAGGGAGGGTTTGTGAATGCAGGAAAATAAGTATTACCAATTATCAAGAACTTTTATTTCGAGGGCGACCTAAGAGACAGGTGTACGTGTGTATGTGTACGTGTGTGTGTAGCGGGCGGGCGGGGGTTGGCGGGCACCTGTGTGCATGCTGGTGTGCTCCTCCATGCTGCGGCGGCTGACGAAGGACTTGCTGCAGTAGCCGCACTGGAACTGCTTGGTGTTGTCGTGCAGGGCGCGGTGCATCTTCAGGCTGTGCTTGTTGGCGAACGACTTGCCGCACACCTTGCAGCAGTGCGGCCGCACGCCCGTGTGGTTCAGCATGTGGATGCGCAGTGAGTACAGCTTGGGCAGTGTCTTGCCGCAGATGTCGCAGACGAACTCCCGCTTGGTGCGCGCGCCCGACTTGTCGTCCGGGTCACCGCCCGGGTCGGCCCCGGGGTCGCCGTCGGCGGCGGCTGCGGTGGCCGGGGGCTTGAGGGCCGGCGCCCGCTGGCCGCTGTGCTGCTTGTGGCGGGCGAGGTGGGCCCTCAGAGAGGCGGCGTACTGGAACTCCTTACTGCACAACTACAGACACAAACACCGTGGAGTTAATGTTACCGTGGAGACAATCACTGGGGAGATAGCATCACCATGCAGACCAACACCGTGCCCGATGGGCTTTGAATAACAACGTGTCAGACTCGGCACCTTGGCACGGTTGCAGTGTCATCCATTCGGGAGCAGTCATATGAAACACAGAACCAAACCTAGAATCGAAGACTTTCTTTTGTTGACAACCACCCTAGAAACCGGTGCTCAATACATTGTCACAAGTCATCCGTGTTATCGCTAGTCCCGGGTGACCCGACACTCACGCTGCACTTGTAGGCGCGGGTCTTCTCGTGTTTCAGCGTGTGCATGATGAGGGCGTAGCGCCGCTGGAACGTCATGCCGCACTCCGAGCACGCGTGTTCCCCGTCCAGCATGCCCTCTGTGTCCGGGCCCCCCTTGGTCCTGCCGCTGGCTTCTCCACCCCCCTCCCCCTCTGTGGCGGGGACCTCTGGCCCGTCGGCCCCGAGGTCGGGTTTGGAGGGGTCCGAGACCTCCAGGGGTCTCTTTGGTGGCCGGCCTCGCCGACCCGGTTTACCGAGAGGGATCTGGAGACAAAGAGGCCAACGTGAGGTCATGTTTCCTAGGTTACAGCATGAAGCCATGTTTCCTAAGTAAGAACATGAAGCCATGTTTCCTAAGTTAGAACATGAAGCCATGTATCCATGGTTACAGCATGAAGCCATGTATCCTAGGTTACAACATGAAGCCATAATTCCTAGGTTACAGCATGAAGCCATGTTTCCTAGGTTACAGCATGAAGCCATGTTTCCTAAGTAAGAACATGAAGCCATGTTTCCTAAGTTAGAACATGAAGCCATGTATCCATGGTTACAGCATGAAGCCATGTATCCTAGGTTACAACATGAAGCCATAATTCCTAGGTTACAGAATGAAGCCATGTTTCCTAGGTTACAGCATGAAGCCATGTTTCCTAAGTTAGAACATGAAGCCATGTTTCCCAGATGACAACATAAAGCCATGATACCTGCGTTACAAGGGTCAACATGAAGCCAAGTTTCCCAGGTTACAACATGAAGCCAAGTTTCCTAGGCGACAACATGAAGCCATGTTTCCCGGGTTAAAGCATGAAGCCATGTTTCCGGGGTTACCTTGGCGGGGGTGGGGTGTGGTGGGAGGGCCAGGTTCTTCTTGTCCTCTTCCTCCTCCTCCAGCCCCATGTGGAGCCGGGCGTAGCCCCCCTCGACGATGGAGCGCTGCCGTAGACGCCGTCTGTTGGGGTCGTCTGCTGACCCCTCCTCCTCCCCGGTATGAGCCGAGGCCAGGGAGTCCGTCTCTTCCATCGTCTCCACCTCCATGATCAGAGAACTACAGCATTAATGGAGAACCAAAGCCCTGGCCCCTCCTTAAGACGT
This sequence comes from Pollachius pollachius, assembly GCF_949987615.1. Taxonomy (NCBI): domain Eukaryota; kingdom Metazoa; phylum Chordata; class Actinopteri; order Gadiformes; family Gadidae; genus Pollachius; species Pollachius pollachius. The sequence goes on from NC_136940.1 coordinate 7,660,331, forward strand.
GCTCTCAGGTGGTTCCTCCGTGGGCTGAGTCAGAGGTTATGCATGCAGTAGCATGTGGTGAAACTCTGGAGGGAGTCCTCTAATGCAAACTAGCCAAGTAATGTTGAGGTTTGGCTCTCCTATAATACAGAGGGGATACTCATCATAACTGTCCCTGGCTCTGCTCTAAAAAAGCATGCACATATTAAGGATACAAATAAAAATCGGTAAAAAATATATAAAAAACACAAAATAAAACAGTACAGCAATCACAACCGAAAAACACATCACAGTATATACCAATTGGCTGAAATTCGGTGACATTGGACGTCACATTGAAATCTGAAAGAATAAATAAATAAATAATAATGAAAACTAAATACCTCCTCCTCCATCACCACCACCTCCTTCTTGACCTTTGCGGGACGACCCCGCTTCCGTTTGGGAGGCGGTGGCTCGGGCTCCGCTACTGCTTCTACCGGCACCACCACCAGAGACGTCGCCGTTTCCTCGACGGCCCCCCGTGACGTTTCTGTGGAGGTGGCGGTGGTGGTGTCCAGGACCTGCAATGACGCCCCCTGCCGGCCGGGGGTTTCCTCACCGACCGCGGGGGCGGCGGGCTCGTCGGTCGGCCGGGGCTCCGTCGCCAGGCACGCCGAGACCACCGCCAGGGAGTCGCCGGCGCCGGCCTGCCCGCTGTGAGTCACCACCGTCAGGGTCCCCCCCCCCTCCTCCTCCTCGGGGACGCGGCCCATGAGGGTGACGGTCTCGTTGTCGGCGCCGACCTGGTCGCCGCGGGCGCCCAGGTCGGCGTCCTCCTCCGCCCGGGACACGATGGCGAGCGCCTGCTCCACCAGGACCCCCTCCTCGTCCCCCTCCTGGTCCGACGCCGCCACCACGGCGACGCCGCCGCCGGCGTGCGTGACGACCGCCTGGCCGTCGCTCTGGATGGTGACCAGGAAGGAGCCCCCCTCCTCCTCCGCGGCCTCCGGGCCGGCCGGCTGGCTGGACACCACCGTGTGGGTGTCGCCGCGCTGGTACACCATCAGCTGCTGCTCCTCCACCTGCTTGTGGACCGACTCGCAGATCTGCAGCACCTCGGCCATCAGCAGGTGGCGGGCCAGCGTGGCGATGTCCGCCATCACGCAGAAGTTGAAGGTCAGCGACGAGGTGTAGGCAAAGTCCAGGAGCGGCAGGAAGCTGGCCTTGGTGAAGCCTGCAGAGGAAAGGGAGGATCAATCTTAGCTTAAGGTGTTGTAGACATAGAGATACGTGAACATAAACCTAAACTTAAGTAGCCAATACTTTAACAATCCCATCTGTTCACTGGGTGGGTTCTGACTCCTATCCTAAGGGTTCTAGGTTTGCGGTCTTCCTGGATGCATCAGTGAGCAGGACGCCCTATCTGCTCCTTGATGCCCTTTTTAAATCACAAAGTGTTTGAATTAGCTCTTCAAGAAAAACATGTACATTTCAAGCTGCACATTCAAGTCTTAGTTTATTTATTTTGAAGAGACACTGTTTTCTATTTGGCTATTTTGATATGTCATTTGTTTTAAAAATCCAACAATTTATTTTCGATTTATCTTGCTATTAAAGATAAAATCCAATTTCGTTTAAACTTGTTGTTTGGCACAGTTCCTATAAATAAGGAATATTTTTCAGGGAACTTGTCTGCAGCTAATTTTGTTAAAGAAATTCAAAATCGGGAATCATATCGCATCATGATTCGATTGCACCGTTACATCCCTACTAACGACTCAGCGAGACATAAACACCAGACACGCGACGAACATCGACGTACCGGAAAGGTCGACCACGGCCTCGTGCGTGGACACGGCGCCCTTCTCCACAAACAGCTCGTGGAAGTACTCGCTGCACGCGGCGAGCACCGCCTTGTGCGCGCGATGCTCCTCCCCCTCAATCAGCAGCGTGATGTCACAGAACTGGTTGTTGAGACGCTGCGTGTTCAGCTTGTCCAGCATGGTCTGGCTGTGTCTGGGGAGGAACTGGTTCACCTCGCCCTTACTGTCAACCTGCAGGATGTTGACACGTTAAAACGCACACAGAGGGAGAGTAAAAGATCAACATAAATTCATCATACACAGACAGGTCACCACAACACACACACACACAGCTTTAATAGTTGTATGATTATTAATAGTCATGACAGCTCCACGTATTTTCACACTTACAAAGACAAGCTCGTGTTTGCCCGACGACTTTCCCATCCTGGCTCTGGAGCCCATAAAGTCCAACTCATCTTCTCTATCTTCCTCCTCCTCTTCCTCCACGCCCCTGCGTCTGCCCCCTTGACGCCCCCCTGCTCGTGTCCCCGTGCCGTCATCCGTGTTTCGCCGACTCTGACACGCAGGGCATTCTCTGATGTGGTCCTTGACGTGTTTGAGAATACCTGCGGACGTCAATGGAGACAGTGTTTTTGAGTTAACATCCTAATCGCAAGCCTCCGATCCGATACAAAGAAAATGCAAACACAGCGTGTCGTCAGCGGATTTAAAATAAACGCGCCACAACAAAGACGGCAGCATCCCATGTCAGTAGGTGGCGGCAGAGGGCGCTTTATTAAGCCGGGAACGGGTGGCGTAGATCAAACTGACAGTCACCAGCATCATGGCGAATATTGTTTACCTGTGCTATGTTTCGTAACTATAAGTTAGTAGACTTGAGGTTTTAATTTAGTGGAGAACAACAGACGCGCCCTACCTCTCCACCAGTACTTCTGCGAGATGGAGTCCCATGTGAGCTGCTGGTTTAGGTGGTCGCCTTCCTCGGCAATGTGCGCCTGGTTGATAAGTTCCGTCCTGCGTCCGTCCTGCAGCACCACCTCCAGCTCCGTGAAGTCCTTCTGGCCTTTCAGCCGCCGCTGGTAGTAAAGGGTGCCGCTCCTCACCACGTAGCAGGCGGCGGCCTTGCGGATCTTCCTCTTGGTGTTGCCGTGAGTCCCCGGCGCGTACGGCTCCCGCTCGTCAGTCAAATAGCGAATGATGGCCAAGTAGCTTTCTTCGCTCGACATGGCTGAGCTTCCCCCGCAGCGGGCTGTGTCTGAATGGTTGCTTCTTTTGTCTCGAAGGAGCTGGGGCTCCTCTCACAACATTAAAAAACGAAACACAATTTTTAACCTGACTCTCTGGCCCTACATATCATAAAAATAGACGCAGTCACAGTATTTTTTAAATTGTTTTTTTTTTCCAAGGTGGAACTGCTGTTGGTGACCGTCAGGGGTAGACTTGCCCGAACAGACAAAATGGCTGCTGCACAACCGGATTCTGCGTAATGATCACGGAAGAGCCCCGTGTTTTTTTTGATTTTTTCTTTACCCACGCTGTCGTTTACGCTATTCACCACTAGAAGGCGTTACAACCAAACATATCTATAACTCCAATATAAACGAGTCACACATATCACAGGATTTTTTGGGAGGTTTCAGGATTAGAAACCACAAACACCTGGGTGAACTAGTCAGATAGTCACTTGCATCACAAACGTGGGTATTTAAAGATTTCCACAACACACACCCTAGTGTTTCTGCTATTTAGAGACAGTCAGGTGTCCATCTGCCCATAGAACAATGAGAACCTGCTGGTAACAGGACCTGGCTCTCCTATTGGTGTGGCATTTTGGAAAAATATAAGCCTGCCTTGTGCCGATGCAAGGAGATATATGCACAGCTCTTAAAAGCAGTTTCCAGGCAACCCGACAACATTATGCTAACAAATTGTTTTATGATTTGGTCCCAACTGGCTTCATCTTCCCTGCCGGGGTCTGGTTAATAGCAAAACACCAGCGCAGATATGAGCGGTACATTTATTCCATTGTCACCCGTTGCAGATATTCCCATGACATCACAAGTGCAGTTGATGGATCTTCACAGACCAGAAGGGGAAAATATGAGATAACGCACTATCCTTTAGCTTTATCACTGTCACACTTTATCCTTTGTCTTTTTTCCTTTAACACTTTGTCCTACCAGATAGCACATCAGGTGTGGAAGCAGCGCAAAGAACTGTGAAATTAAAACAGGAGTGCTGAATAAAGAATAAGAATATCGGTAGGATAGAGTCGAGTGAGTGTTCTGTCTCTGAAAGGTTCTGGGTTCAATCCCCAACATCCTAACTCCAACCTGCTCCTTAATGACATGTGTCTGACCTCACAGTAAGTGTATTTAAAAGTGTCAGCTAAATTACTAATTAGTAAAAGACAAAAAGGTAAAATAGAAAGATGTATTTACAGGATAAACAACAGAGGGGATGTGTGTACAGACCAGCGTGCGTACTGTTTACTATGTGCAGTGTGCAAATGGTCTATGTGTGTGCCCATATTGTCTTCACGTGAAGGCCTTATTGTGGGGTTGGCCCGTGCCTATTGTTACGCTGTGTTGACTGTGTGTACACACACACACACACACACACACACACACACACTGTGACCATAACCTATTGTAACCCTTTCAAAGACTTCACCTTGAGGCTAAATGAATGAAAGTGAAATGAAAGTATGCGTCTCTTCAAGTGATGCAATTAAATGACCGTCAACTACATAGGATGTCGCCACCTCAAAAAACAATAAACAATCATTAAAAACATTTATTTTACAGATCATTTTGATCACATTTCTGCCACAGTACTATTATTGTGTGATATGTTTGATGTTTCATTGTGATAAATTGCTGAATGTTCACTGCTGTGAAGATTCAATACTGTAATAATACACTAACACTGTGTTATACCGAGTATTTATACATTGTGAACGGTAACCTATATTGTTCATATAAAAGGCTTCACTGAATTAAACAGCTAAATGTTCCATACTACTCAGTTCTTAGTCTTAGTAGGGTTGGCCCAAGCATGCACTGTGGGGACAAAATGGACGACATCATCACAAAAAGTGGGCCACAGTTAACAACACTCTGTCTTCTTAGTTTTTCTTCTTTGTTTTCTCTCTCTCTCTCTCTCTCTCTCTCTCTCTGTCTCTCTCTCTCTCTCTCTCTCTCTCTCTCTCTCTCTCTCTCTCTCTCTCTCTCTCTCTCAGATTGATCAGAATTATAAGGCTGAAGATGTTTGAACTTGTCCTGGTAGTCAGTTGGTAAGCTGACTAGATAAAGGCCTGTTTCCCCTGCGGTGAGCCTCGGGACGAGAGGACGGTTGATAGGAGGTAATAAAGTAAATGAACCAAGAAGAAGCATAATATCACCCGACCGGGGTGTGAGAACTACCTTCGGGTATCGTTCTTTGAAACAAGTTGCAACAGGAGCTAGAACCCAACGAGGATATAGTACAGACTAGTAATACTTGGGAGTGGCTGCCTCAGTTACAGTCCCCTTGAGCCTACATGTAAATCAGAAGATTTGAATGAAATATACGATCATTCATGGTTAGGATTAGGATACATAGGAGTTCTGGATATGTTGAAGCACCTGGGTTTTCAAAAAGACTACAGACCTGATATTACCAAGTAGTAATGTGTAGCAACACCTGTGTTATCCTTATCCTTACTTTTGGCAAAAGTAAATATGTATGTTATATGTTTGATCTCTCTCTCAATCTCTATTTACATTCACTCTATTATATTCACTCTACTTTGTTCTCTTGCTTCCTCTCACTCTTCCTTAAGTCATATAGGTAATGAGTGGGGCTGACCCATTGCATTTGTCAGTACCAGTAACTGGTAGAAAATCTGACACTTTACTTCCTCTATTCAACCGGAGGGCTTGCATTCTGTTATGTTGTAGTTAATCAGAATTCGTTTTTTTTGTGAGAACATATTCTCACTTCCAGTTGAACTCTAAAACCCATACTCCCACAGTTTTAGGATCATGCTATGTTATACCCACCCTAATAGGAATTCGACTTTATCTCACATAATATAACCTAACCCTAATCAGAATCCATCCTAATCTAACATAATATAATCTGACCTAAACTAATACCAAAATTAATCTCTTCACATCCTTTATTTGTAATGCTTCTAGTCTACCTCCCAACCTTCATGTCCTGTTAAGGTCTGAAAATAATTTTAACCCCTGCTTGCTACCAATCTGCTTTCCCACACATAGTGTTTTCACACTAAGTGATAAGAAAATGATGATACAAAAATGTTTAATCAAACATCTAAAGTTGAGGTTGATACAGTTTATACAATCTGCGGTCTACTGTGACCTCATACGCATATATCATACATGTGGGGTCACGACCTGCATGGTAAAAAAGGTCGGTCTACAAATTCCTCAGATTAGCATTGCATCACATGAATAGCTTTCATCAGAGTCCAACATGATGAGGAGGTGTGGGTGTGGGTGGGTGGGGGGGAGATAGGTAGGTGGGCGTGTGAGTACGTGCTCCATAGAGCGAGAAGTGCTGTTTTTTGTTACACTATACTGTTAGCGAGTCCTGCTCTCTCTCCTCTGCCTGGGCTGCTGGCCAATAAGATTAACACACAAACACACACACACCAACACACACACTGCCACAGACACACGCACACATACACAAGCATGCACACACACAAACACATACAGATACACACACACACTCCACTCTCGTGACCTCTCACCTCCAACTAGTTCTGATATTCTAGTAGTCAGGTTGTTTGAATCCCAGAATCCCAAAATGTTCTGGGTTCGATTCCCTTATATCTACACTTAAGATACTGTAGGCATCCAAGAGCATGATGCCCCATCTCCCCATAAATAATTAGGCCGGTAGGTCATTAAAAGGGTATGAATTAGTTGAATTCCCGTGCACATCCTCGCCAAAAACGGTTTGACGTCATTTTGTTATCTCCAGGCCATGCTGCCGCCCAGCGTCCTTCAATGAGAGAGACAAAGAGCCGGGAGAAAGTTCCGGAGTCTCTCGCTCTCTCTCTTTTTTCTCGTCCCGGAGCTCTGCTCTCCATTCAGCTGCCTTGCCATCACAGACCCATAAACAAGCTTCTAATTTATGCCGGGCAGCTTCAACCAATCTGACCAATCAGTGAAGAGGAGCTGTAATAACACAGCTTTGTGTTGTGGAGGGGAGCGGGAGGGGTGGGAGGATGAGGGGTTGGGGGGGTAGAGAAGGTGGTGAGAAGGCTGGGAACCAGAGGGTCACCAGCTCAACTTACACACGCAAACCCCCCCCTCTGTTCCCACAATGCACTGGCTGACTCCCAAACCCTCAACTGTTTCCTCTGTAGAAGACACCCAGGGACTTGGAGACTGTGATTCTTATTGTGTTAACCTAGAATTATCCCATATTTTTCCATGATCCGATACCTCAGGCAGCCTTGCCGTAGGGCCGGTCCGGGGGAAACCTTCTGAGCTTCAGCGCTCAACGAGTATTAAGACACATTTCCCACGAGCCCCAAACACACAGAGGATGACCACATGCAGGAAGCAGTGGAGAGATGGTTATCAAGGAACAAGGGAACACTGCAGCTTTTCTGGCTCGGGGCACTTCCTGGTTCCCGGCTTCAGGCTTGATGTGGTGGTCAACCTGGGTACTGCAAACCGATCTGGTTTACAACCTTGAAAGACTGGTTTACAACCTGTTTGAAGTGGAACGTGGATGACTGCTATAAACCCGTCTTTATCATAAAGATATCTGCAGGTCTACATGGATTTTTCATTTAATTTGATCATAAGTGGTTCTGAAGGAGTGTGGATGAAAACTTGATTGTAATCGCTTATTTTATAGCATAAGATCGACTGGGAACATTCCCAAATGTACCTCCACTGATGGGTCAAGCCACATAAAAGATACATACACAGGATTCTGTAAGCACTACAGCCTTATTAAAGAACATCTTGTGACCCACAATCCAGATCCTCGGTGCATTTGAAGCCTCAAGGTTTGAGGAAATGAGACCAAGCCGCGGCGGATTGTCTACGGTATTCATGGGCCCTATGTGCCAATATTGGATCACATGTGGTCTGGGATGAAGGATTCCGGATTCTTACAAAATAAAAGTACTGTCATGTAACTGCAGACTCACAATACCAGAGAGGACCTTTACTTTGTCCACCAGGGAGCCTCCCTTCTGAATCTGGAGATTAGGACTGATCTATTTATAGCAGAGTGGTTCTTCGTAATTGTCTCGTACTGGAAGATAATCAGCACATATGTCATTAGGCATGGTGTGTGTTTCCTCCATAACACTTAAGATAAGCTACAGTATCACATTACTTACTACTAATGGAATTAACTGGATATTCAATACTGAAAGCTTGAGATTGAGAATATGTTTCGTAAATAAGACGAGTGGAAAAATACAAAGACGGAAACAAAAGGGACCTGAACTGAACCCATAAAAGCCTGTTAACAAGGTGGGATCTCCGTGCAAGGAAGAGCACTCATCAATGGTGCTCTGATAGAGAACAAATGTGGCAATCGGAACGGCTGTTCAACACATGCTCACAAACACATGCACATACCATGCACACACCATACATATGCACCCACCCACATATCTTTGGATATGACATAGCGTCATATCCAAAGACACACTTTGATAAAAATACAAACCACAAACATACAATCATACATGCACAAACAAACATACCAAAGCACATACTTACAATGAATGCAATCTCAAACAAACAAACAAACAAACAAACATATCATCTCTTAAGCAGACAGTAGGCTACCACGTGTGTGTGCGTGCGTGCGTGCGTGCGTGCGTGCGTGCGTGCGTGCGTGCGTGCGTGCGTGCGTGCGTGCGTGCGTGCGTGCGTGCGTGCGTGCGTGCGTGCGTGTGTGCGTGTGTGCGTGTGTGTGTGTGTGTGTGTGTGTGTGTTTGTGTGGTGGGGGGGGGTCGCAGGGCTGGCCAGCTGTCTGATCCCCAGTGAGAGTAGAGCAGCAGAGACTCCTGAAAATAAACAGGCTGCTGTGAGGTCCCTGGACCCGGGGGCTGGGGGAGAGAGTCCTCCAGAGGCCCCAGGTCAGGGTTCCTCAGTGGGGCGGGAGACACACACACACACACACACACACACACACACATACACACACACACACACACATAGTATTTAAAATAAAAATGACATTTGACATACAAGCAATGATTTTATGTGTGTTTTTAAATATACTACAATTCAGAATTTCTTTTTTGGAATTTCATTATCCAAAGCTAAAATCCTTTAATTCCTGGCTGAACCCAGAAAAAACGTCCTTCCTCACCCATAATTACACACCCGGCTAGCTAGCTCATTATAGACAATACAAAGTGATTGTAGTGGGGAGCATTCAACAGGTTTGTGGCTCCGCCCACTGGGCTGTGATTACATCCAATTAGAGCGCTGTGTGACCGAGGGTTCCAGCGGGCCAGTCGTCTGATGGACGGCCGGCCTTGGCTGCTGCGCCGGGGCCATTAGTGGCCCAACGCAGAGTGCTTGGCTCTCTGCCCCGAGACAGCGACTACTGCCGTAAACAAACAAACAGAGCTCAAAGACGCTGGCTCGGTCCCCAGCCCCCTTTAAGATGGCCACTGGCTCAGACATGGTCCACGGTCGTTAGCACTAGAATAGAAGGTCAGAAAAACGCTTGACTTGAGTTTAGCTAGCTTTCAGCCGGCTTTGACTGTGATGTACAATAGCCACTTACACACACTATTAAACTAGTTTAAATGTAACTAATTTACATGTGAAGTGTAGGTAAAAAAAAGGTCTCATTTACAGGGTGACCTTGTGTTAAAATCCAACCTCTTCAACAGCGCCACCTCTGGTGATAAACCAGTGCTTACTGGAACTACGTTTATTTATTTATTTTGCTCAGTTAGCAATGATGTTTAACAACCAGCAAACCATACGGGCACACACCCAAAAATTCTCTATTTGACAAAATGTATGTAGTGATGTGTATAAAAGTAATATAGATTAACTGAATATCCGTTTCAATAATTTGATCTTCATCCATAGATCCAGTGTTAAGAACGAATTGTGGTCATACAAAGTTAATATTGGACAGTTACTGTTGTATTAAGCTCACGTAATCAACTTTACTTGTCAGAATATATGATACATAATAAAAAAGAAAAACATTAGACATTAAAAGACATAAAGAGTAGGATGAAGTGTTTATGTTTGAAAAATAACATAGCAACCTACTCCCTGCTTGTCGGCCTATCAGATCTCAACAAAGAGTCAGGATAAGGGCTCATTTAAATGCTGTTGGAGGATTTCGTTGCCGGATGTAGAGTGAAACAAAAGCATAGAGCCCTCAATGATAAGGATTTCATCATGTTTTTCCCTAAAACGCTCAATGAGAAAGAATATGTGTTTGTATAATAGTTATGCTTGTTCATGTAACAGCCAAATAACAGTGAGATGTCCATCATCTATAAATTCTCAAAAGCACAATCATGGTCGGTCATTCTGCACAGGATGTATTTCCACTGCCGATCCCTGGTGAAACAGAGAGAAATGATAACGCCTGTTATTATAAACTCTGATAATGATTTGCACTGTATGACATAAGATGTACTGTATCAAACCCCAAGAGAAGGAGGGAAATAGTTCATCTGTGTATATATAGTACTGTGTACTACTGTAGTGCTTTTCTAGCCTAATCCTTCTCTATGTTATTGCCTGGTATGTCTAATCATCTTTAAGACAAAATAAGTTTGAACCCACCTGAGAAACTTGTTTTAGACAGAAGCCAGTAGAAATAATGATAAATCTATTTAAAGTACAATATCGGTCTGATGATCAAACCATCGTAGCCGTCTCTCCTGGCTTCACTTGAACATCCGTTATCCATATCATTTGTCAAAAGGACTTTGGTGTGCCGATTCTCCCGAAGAGCATTCAGCGTTAGTGTGCCTGCCATGAGTGTAAATAATAGCAATATCCAAGAGCCCAAAAGCTTAATTATTTTGGAATCAATGTGTGCCACTTAGTAGGGAGTTTGTAGAGAACTTAACAGTGGGTCTTCATAGGACTTTGCAAATCGCTTGTTTGAGCAAAGAGCTATTTTCCTATTGTTTACATGTTCTGCTTGTTCAAGCAAAATGTTCGTAGGCGGAATTGGTACAACAGAGTGACATACTATATTGCAACAGATGTTTTAGTGAAGCCAAGACAGACAGTTGGATGATGGTGTGATCACCCAGACAGGTGTTGTCTTTTAAGATTTGCAAACCTAACTGAGAAACTGGTTTAGAAGAGAAACCAGTTTAAACCAACCCAAACAGGAAACTGGTTGACAGGAGAAACCAGGTTAAGCCCACCTGAGCACTCCGCTGAAGGTTGTCTGAGCCCCGCGGATGAAAAACCCGTAGACTGGCACGATCATCTCGCCCTCTTCCCGGTACCGAGCTGGTACATCGTTGGTCTTCCTGTTGACCGGACAAGCGGGGGTAAGTGAGCGTGCCACATTGAATTTAAGGTTATAATGTTAGCATGTGAGCAGGCTAGCTTCGCGTACATGCAGGAGTAGGGACAGCGGCGCTTGTAGCGGCAGCAGTAGAACTGCCACTCCCGGTCCAGCACAGACTCAAAGTACTTGCTCTGGATCCCCGCTGCGATCCCGTTCTGGGTACACGTTGAAGTCCTGCAAGGGGAGGGGCATCTTTAGCATTAGCATGATTACATATGTGCTATACGGCCTCACGACTGTAGTCTCATCCTAGTTTTTATTACATAAATGACATGTAATAAAGAAATGCAGCCTTTCTACTCCACATTCATATATAAGGTCATTTACATTTCCAACTGAGAAAATACTAACTCAGGGGTAGTCTTTTTTGAAGAGAATTTCAGCATACTAATGTCAGGACATGTTGTTCACACATACGGCCAATCAGGAGAATAGCAGGACTTACGCATACGTGTGAAAGCAGCTATAGCTTCATTGGTCACTATGCGACTTAGCAACTTAGTTCATTCAGTTACATGTCGTGAAGGAGCAGGTAGGAGTTTGGGAATCTTGCTGTAGGATGCCTACACGTGAGGCTGAGGACAAACCTACCATCCTCATCGATAAGACCCAGAACAGTGCTACCGTTGGTTGCAAATTGACCATTGTCCATTCTGCCTTGACTCTGCTCTGACTCAATGACTAAATAACAATAACTAAGCTATAAGTTAATGTGGTCAGAGCGTAAGAATATACTACAAACTTGTCAAAGTGTGAACATAAAGTGACCCACAACCCACACTTCCTCATCACGCCCGTGTGGTCACTTTAGGCTTCTTAAGGTTAGAACGAGGAACGCGTGGTGTAAACAACTGTGTGTTGGCGGCCCGTACGGCCCGTTGTCAGCACAACAACAACGTGGACTAGCTCCACCGAAGCCACGGCACCCCAGGATAGGCAGACGTTTGTCATGGCAACACGGCCGTGGGCCATGCCGCTCCAGCCAATGGGGATAGCCCGTTCCCTTTCCCACTGCAGTCATGTCTCATTCACAGAGCGCCATTTAAACGGACAGCTTTGTTAATGAGAGGCTGTGAGGCTGAGAGCCGGGGCCTGATTCACTGGGCCGCTGCTGGGCCGGGTGCTGAGCAGGGGGACTCAAGCAGAACTAATGCGCTGTGCGGCGCCGATGGGCGGGAACGAACCACTGGGAGGGGGACTCAGAGGCTCTCTGTCACACATGAAGCACTTACTGGTATAGGCCGGGGTAGCTGAAATAACACCCCATCACACTGTACACACACATATATATATATATATATACTTCGATACATATTTCAATGCTTGGATAAAATTGTGACCACGTTAACGTTGACCACTATTGTACTTTACAACGTAAAAGCACAGATAGTGTAGTTGTCGCAATCCTTGTTTTTTTTTGTTGGCCTTTGGCCTTGTTGTTGGCCCGGGGCCTCAGCTTGATTATCATCTTTACCAAAGAAAGAGATATTTGGTTAAGTGTTGACTTGGTCCAACACTTAAACCAACACTTATCACCTAAATCGTTCATTCCAGATTCAGCACGAGGATGTTTGAGGATCAGTAAAATGAAATGTCACTAAAGTTGTTGTGCTGCAATACAGACTGTGATTTATTGATGGCTTCAGATGACCTAGGCTAAAATAAACGTAGCTAAGCTAAGATAAGATAAACTTTATTTTTCCCAGGCATGTGTGTAATAACAGTGACCGTAAAGGGATTCCTGTAGAAGGAAAACAAGCTGTTGGATGTAATTGTTTTGCCAAACCCCTGATGTTCGCATTACAACCAAGGACAGTAATGTTGGATCGGACAGCTGTGCTCTGCTCCAGCTGTAGTTTCATAATCATCCCGGGGAGAGGAGCCCGTGCCAGCAGGCCAGGCAGCCGTTTGTTAAGGCAACACGACGCGGGGAGCACTCGCTGCAGGCCCTGTGTTGGGTGGCAATACTGACCTTTCAGAGCCCGCAGCCCACAGTAACCCAGAAACTGCTGAGCTTCTTAGATGTGATGCGGAGAAGCCTACCCAGTGCCCTTCAGGAGTTAATCGTTCTACACAAGGGTAGAACATGAAAAGTCCAACTCCCCCCCCCCCCATCCACTGCCAGACCCCATCTGCTCCCTGGAACAAGAAGCATCAACTCTCCTCCAAAAGTTTTTTCCATGTGTTGAAATCTCCTCTGTATTTCATATACAACTTGCTAAAAAATTGAGCAAATGTCAAACAAAAATGTATCCCCACAAACAAAATGCATGTGAGCAGGCAGACTGGTCTAGTTAATGATAGTCCATGAGATGGTTTGTATTGAAAATGAGTAAGCTTAGAGTCTACATACTTTGAACCATAGCCATCCTCACATACTGACCAAGAAAACACCTTATAACCTTATTCAGTTACCTTTATCCTAACTTTATTTTATAACTTTTCAACTTCCGATTTCTTTTTTTTGCCATCCCTTTGAGTGTTTTTTAACTACGTACATGGCCCTCGCCTTGTCATAAGAATTTCAATACACAATGTTACACTGCACAACTGACAATAAAACAGTTTATTTTTTTTAGATAAAATCAAAGTGAGAATAAAACACTTTGATTTTTTTAAGTGCATAATGCATGATTAAACCACTATAGTAAATACTTTAACCAGAACAATCCTTATCACAATCAACAGTAATAGCTTCCTTATTAACACTATTACTCTGAAGTGCACTATAAAACGCTTTGATCCCAGCTTGAGGGGAACTGCGATGCATTCTGACACGCTGAAGGAGCTCCCACTCACCACTCCAGGCCGGCGCGGTTGATGTCGTCCCACCAGCAGTCCGTGGGCTCCCCCAGTCCCTCGGGTGTGGGCTGGCACTCAAAGGTCCACAGGCGGTCGGAGCCCTGCACCTCGCTGAAGAAGCTCCGCACCGCCACCAGCGCCTCACCGTGGGGGCACTGGAAGTTGAATCCCTGGCGGTATTGGTTGACCCAGAACATGTCGTAGGCGTCGGGGTCATTGGGGTCATGCTGGGCCGCCACCAGCGAGACCAGCAGCGGTAGCGTCCAGAGGAGGAGGCTGGGAGACATGGTAGAGGACTGCTTCTGGCCGTAGGTGGGGGGCTAGGGTCGGAGAGGAGTCTGAAGGGGGAACTGGGGTCCTCTCGTCTGGTCGGGTTGGCTCCTCCGCACAGCTGTGGCTCCGCTGTAGAGCGCGGAGCCTTTTGTAGCCCAGATGTTTACCGATGATCCCATCAGTGATGATGTGCACACCAAACCCAGATCCCAGAGTGGATCAGTGTGTGGTGGGTTTTAAGGTGGACCAGAGGACGTGTATGGAGACGGAATCGCTGAAGATCAGGGGGCTTCCTTAAACGGGCCACCAAGGAGTTTTATAATGAGGGAAGGAGTCTGCTATGAAATTCAATTCAAATATTTGTTCTAAGTCTGATTACTTCCTGGAGTTTGAACCTTGCGACGGTGTAGTAGTGAAGTCGCAACATCGTGCGGGCCAAGTGAGTGTCTGTAATTTGTTTGTTTAACTAGATAAGAAATATAGGTTTATGGCGAATAACATTTGGTTTTAACAGAAATAAAGTTTAGACAAACGCGTGCTGGGTCAATAAAGGATCAGATTTACTGTGAAGATGTTCTACAGACTTTTATGATATCAACTTTTATCTACCATGACATTCTTCTACTAATAGCGTTTTGGCAATAAGCTAAATAATACGTACGACCAAACAAGTCCCCGATACTTTAGGTACATTCCAGGATGCATGCAATACACAGCAGTATACATGCAGCACACTACAGACCATTGGAAGGGAAGAGAAGCTGGAACTTACTTCCTTCTTATTCCTTCCTATTTATAGATGCCACGCTATTTAAGAAAGTCTATTCAGGGCAATGCTGCTGGCGCCCGGCAAATCTAGGCCTTGATGCACGTCACTCGCTTTGACTGTAACGTCAAACACACTTGGTGTACATTAGACCAGGGCGTGTGTGAGAGTGTGCGTGTGTGTCTGTGTATGCGTAAGCTTGTGTATGCGTGAGCTTGGATGTGTCATCCTGAACCAGGTGAAATGCAATACAATATAGCTGAGAGTATTTGATGGACACCCTTCCAATAAATCAATATTAATAATATTTAATTAATCAATGAATTTCCGGTGTCATGGGCCTTATTCACCTAGTTTCCATCTTGGTTCTAAACACTAGCTGGGCAGTTAGAACTGAATGTAAAATAACGCATTCAGTTCCCCCACCAGCTAGCGTTTAGAACCAAGATGGACCCACGATGGCAGTTAGTAGAGATTGGCCCATGGAGCATTTAAGTCTGGCTGCCCCCTCGAGGGAAATCAAGGGTTGCTGTGACAACCGACCCAAGGGCTGGAAACGCCCTTTTAGGTGGCAGGGAGGGTGGGGTCCCCTGGGGGGAGAGACGAGGGCTCGTCAGTAATTAGAACTCAAAAACTTTCCGTCTTTCCTCCTGGTCCTGGTCTCTGTCTCTGTCTCTGTCTCTGTCTCTGTCTCTCTCTCTGTCTCTCTCTCTCTCTCTGTCTCTCTCTCTGTCTCTCTCTCTGTCTCTCTCTCTCGTTGTCCTGGACCAGCTCTTTCATGCAGGGTCCATGCTGCTCCTTGACCTGCTCTATCTCTCCACACCCCTTAACACACACGTTCAGCCAATCATACACTCATTCATGTTCTGTTTAAAAAGGGCTCAATCAGGACAATACATGGCACACCTTCCCAGCATGCATCTGGCTTTGTCAACCAGGCTTTGGTTAAACATCCTTCATTCTGATACAAGCCACACAGGGTAAACAGATCGGGCGCCAACAGAATACGAGAACTGATCCTCAGATTAATTTAAAACACAACATTCTACAAGCGATGAACTTGCTCAATCGTTTGTTGTCTCATTCAAAACCTGACGACATTGTTTAACTCGGGGATTAAACGTGAGCCAAGAAGAGCTGGCAGAAAAAACGTTTCCACTTCTGCACAAATAAAAGCAGACCATTTGCCAATCTATTTTTTTACTTTGACAAAACAGATGCTTAGTTTCCACAGCGGTTAAGTGCTACAGTTTCATAAGCGCTGATGTTTACGTATTTTGACAGCTCTTCGACAGGATCATCCCAGGCCTATCTGACAGATTATAAGTCGACACAAACAGGAGGTCTTTTTATCTCTCATAACTAACCATACAACACCACAGCTACAGAGAGAAGGGGGTTTGTGTGTGGAAAAAGGATTGGAGATGAACACAGGACTGCCTCAGTCATTCATAAATTCTAATTCCCAGCTCAACTCTGCCTGCGTCCTTCCTAGGAACACACCGTGTTAACACCCCCAGATATGAGCAGAGGTCAAAACGGACCTCGGACTTTACTTAACAATAGAGCTTTTAAAAATAGTCCTGGCTGTGTTGGCAGCATGGCATGCGCCTTGGATCCCCCCTGTTTCCTGTACGTCACTCCACTGATCTCTCTCCAACGGTTACGGATAAACGTCTGCTGAGTTATAGCAGACTTGGGTTGTAGCTAAGTCTGTTAGTTATAGCAGAGCTTTATACTATACAATGTTCAACGCTTTCTTTTATACACCAGGCTCTGCCGGGGATACACAGCTATCCAGTCAGCCAAGCTACGCTGGTTCTCGTCACACAGTTGCATAGCCAGGTAGAGTGGTCTCAACAGAAAACTCTGTTGAGACTGAAGGTCTCCTGCCTACTAACTAGGAGGGGCTAAATTACACATTGCTTACACATTTAATATTCTACAATCTATAACGAATAAATAACAAATGAAAGTAAATGTATCTCTTATCTCGCGTTGTCCCTATCCCATTGTCCTAGCAGAATAGCACAAAAAAAGTATGTCATAATAACATTGTATCAACATAAAAATAAATACATTTTAGAGAAGGCAAAAGATTGTTGAAGAGCTTTGTATTCCATCTCCACTTTATGCGAGAAACGTGACTGCCTCTATGTACAGCATGTCTCCTCAATGTCTATAAAGCCTTGAGTCTGTGATTGCTTAATCGTGCTTCACTGATAAAATTAAGAGGTCAGTTCAAATGCCACCATAACAAAACAAGAAAAGCAATCCCTTTGCTCTAGGCCATAGCATCATTAGCGCAATGCTTCGCAGTGCGTTGCTGATGCTAAGCTACAGTGACAGGAATCACTGCAGGGTAAGTAACATTACCCGTCGCCCAAACTATTTCACCAGACAACGATACTCTGATCATTGTAGTTGTTTATCTGACTCTATTTTTGCCAGGGCTTCCCACTGGGGCTTGTATGTATACCCATTGATGAAGTGATGGACTGTACAAAAGTTTGGCTTGATGAAGTGGAACACTTCGCTTACAGAATACGTAGATTCACACACACAACGTGCCCTTAGGTCATATTGACCTCTTGTTGTTGGGTCATGGAAGTTCTCCTTTTTTCAGTTCAGATGTATCCGTTTTCAGATTCATAAAATATGTATGATTTTGATACTTTTAAATATTCCTGTATTGCAGGTTGTTTCTCATGACAAAATACACTGTTTATGTGAAAACCTCTGAATCTTGAAAATGTCTGTGATGTTGCACTAGAGCTTTCCTTCGGTCTCATAATTCAATGGATCAACAAATTATAATGATAATGTCCTTTCTTCAAAAGAAAGAACAATTCATCGTTTCTGTGCATGATTTTCATGCTCTAATTTCCACCGCTGTGACCTTGGCTCACCCTGGCTGCTAGTTAGACCAACTGAATTGCACCTCTCCATGTTACGCAATCCATAACCAAACCAGGGTTTACCTATTATATAACCGACAAATATCTATCATCACATTTTAAGAAATATCTACAGCAGCATATAAAAATAAAAGATACTGGCCCGAGAACACCCTTTAAAGCTTTCTCACAACAATAAATTGATTGTGTTGAACACATTCAGCTGTGTGCACACAGACAGTGGTTTGAACACCATAGCGTAGGCTGTAGTTTAGATTGCAATACAATCTCGTTTGCATGTTTGATCCGGTGTTTGATGCCAGTAATGATCGTACGGAAAATGGAGTGACGCGGGGGGTTGGTATTAGAGCTGCTAATTGATTTAACCTCAGAACTCTGTCAGCAGCAGCCAGCCAATCAGCCCTCAGCCTCCAGGCAGCATCAGCACGCTCCGCTAGCCAACCAGAGCATGGGCCCTCTCTCACTGGCCCACAGACTGGCCGCACATAGTAACAAGAACCCACACAGGCAACACAACAACCTGGATATAGTAGTAGTAGAACACATAAATTCACACACACACACACACACACACACACGCACACACACACACACACACACACACACACACACACACACACACACGCACACACACACACACACACGCACACACACACACACACACACACACACACACACACACACACAAACAGACACACAGATTGGTTTCATACTGGACACCTGGAACTTCAGATCAGTTTAGTTAGATTACATGAGATAAGGGTATCAATTGAATGAGATTATGTTGGATTAGGTCAGATTAGAGGAAATTAGAATGAGTTGCTAATCTAATGGATTACTAATCTACTAATCAGTGGCTTAACCCTTTAGTGTGCCAACCATGTAGGCCATATACCATGTAGCGCTGCAGGTTTGATTCCCACCTGTGTTCCTATGCTACATGTCTCTCTTCACTGTTCCGTCCAGAGGAACACATTGTCCATTAAATATGTATGTTTTAAAGTAAATGCTTTATCCATTCCAAAAGGAAGCAACGTTGAAATATTCGCTCCATGTGACTTTTGAAATGCTCTTTAAAAATGAAAAATATAGATTGAATATTGGGTACGCTTGATTGTTGACGCCATCGTGTCGTCGCTGCTTCTTGCTACAACCTCATATTGTTCTGTTTCCGGACAGACCACGCCATGTGTTTTATTCTTACCAGTACTGCTTGTAATATTCCCTTCCCTGTTTCCAACCCCGTTGTCGCTCTGTTTAAGGAAGCCACCCGCTTTTAAGACATGCCTTTTTGGGGCTTAATCTAGACACGCACACACATAAATACCATTTTACCTTAAAAGACCAGAGAGTCAGAGTTTGTGTGTGATATAGAGGGCAGATAATATATATGTGGGGCGGGTCCATCCTATGAAAACAGCGCGTGTTTTGGGAGCTCCTCAGTAGGGACGATGCTTACTCACCTGCCCCTGCCCCGATCTCAAGGGCCTGGAGTTCAGAGGGCAGGGGGGGGCGGACGACCCTCACGTGTTGTTTAAAAGCACAGAGGAGGCGGGGTGTTGGTGGGTCTTTCTTAGAATCGCCCCCCGACTAGCGGGGGCTTCAGATGACAGGGGGTCCGCTGCTGCCAGGCGCTGTAAAAACAACAACAGGCATCTGAGAGAGAGAGAGAGAGAGAGAGAGAGAGAGAGAGAGAGAGAGAGAGAGAGAGAGAGAGAGAGAGAGAGAGAGAGAGAGAGAGAGAGTGAGTGAGTGAGTGAGTGAGTGAGTGAGTGCGTGAGTGCGTGAGTGAGAGAGTGACTGACTGAGTGAGAGAGTGAGTGAGAGCGAGAGAGAGAGAAAGAGAAAGAGAAAGAGAGGGAGGGAGAGAGAGAGGGAAGGAGATTCATAGTAGAGAGGATATAGGAGATAGGAGTGAGGTGGGAGGATGAGAGAATAGTTGAGAGGGGGAGAGAGCGAGCAGAGCGGACACAGTCACAGTGTGTCCAACCAGAGGCCCAGAGAGACCCCTGGTCACGGTGTGTCAGACCGGAGAGACCCCTGGTCAAAGTGTGTCAACCCAAAGACCCAGAGAGACCCTTGGCCACAGTGTGTCAGCCCAGAGAGACCCGGGGCCACAGTGTCTGAGACCAGCATAGACCCAGAGAGGCCCCTGGTCACCGTGTGCCAGCCCAGAGACCCAAATAGACCCCTGGTCACAGCGTTACTAGCGGGCATTGGATGGGGTTTGTTCACGTGAGATAATCCGGTCAAGATTTGTTCCTCTTTCAAGAGCTAATTAATGTAATCATCATAGGGAAGTGAATAGAAAATATGTACACGTAGTTTGACTCTGCTTTGGTTGTTCTGCTGTTGCCATTAGTGAAGCAAAGCAAGGGAAGGAAAGTACATATGAAGCCAGCTTCATTCAATTAAGAGTGCTTCACATTGGCAGGAATCACACTTTAGAAGGCATTTGCAAAGCGATCAATACAAGAATATATAAGACAAAAAGTTTAAAAGAGAAATGTCAAATACAACGTTAAGAAGGTAAATATACCAGCCGAATAAAGAAGACCTCAAAATGAAATTGTCCCGATACATGTTGTTACAACTCAGTTACGAATCACTGGAGGAATGTGGCTATCAGGACCAAGCCGACTGAAGAATGATTGATAACAGAGATCCAAGATAGGACTAATGCTGATCTTATGGACTGTAAATACCCTTCAAAGAGAGACTGTGGTAATACTGTTATTCTTAGACACAGTTTTATACTGTGTTCGGTCCGCCATCAAATCACATTGGAATCTATTGAAACTCTCCTATTCTTGAAGAGCATCAATTGGGCTCATTAATAAACACACTTGTAATGTTTTTATTCAGAATTTAATTTAGTATATGGTGAACTCTTGGATGTCTGTTTTCAATGTGTATAAAATACCACGACGTCTGTATACCTATATTATTTATATATGCTAACATTTAGTCGACTAACTCATTGACATTGACTGCATAAACCAGATTGTATTCTGTATACCAGATTGGTACCAGTACATTCTGTCCAATGCTAAATTGGTATAAATGTGTATCTATTCATGTGTATGTGTACATATGTGCTAGGACTAAGCAGGCCCATTAATAGCCTGCAGATACAGGCTATTATAAATGTGTTACAGTGTAGCATTTCATAGACACAAAGGCTGCATCACATGGTGACAAACGTTCAAAGAATAACTTGTTGATTCCAGCCAATCACGTTGTAGGAGTCATTACGCAGAACAATAAACACTGGCGTGGGAAACATTTATCATTAGTGACTTTCTGAAGGTGGTATAATACGAACGTGTCAACCAGCCGAGGCTAGTTTTAATATTTGGTATCTATCGAAGGTAGCGAGTGAGTCGGATCGATAGGGCGGGTACACACTACTAGAGCGCCCCTCTCCCCTCATGTCTTGCGTAATAGCGCAGATACTTGTGACTGGCCGGACGAAGCCCCGCCTCTTCGGGGGCAACTTATGACTGGAGTTTACAGGGCGGAGCTATTCACCATAAGAGATAAATTGTGTGGGGTACAATAGGTAGAGTCGGGGACGACACGGTTCTTTTACGTTTTCCTGTGCGCGGACTGTGTCAGTGGCCGGCGCGAAAAACTGAACTCTTCTCAATCCGATTTAATTGAAAAGTGAATCCAAAGAGGATTGTAACATGTCGGCCAATAAAGAAGCCGATGGTGGATGGAAGAGGTTTGTGTGGAATTCAGAGAAAAGGGAATTTCTTGGACGGACTGGAAGCAGTTGGTGTAAGTAGCCTACTTATGTCCCGAAATCACCCGTAATACAGATGAGTATGTGGGTATTACCATCGATATTAACACAAGACATCAGAGGAACGGTGAAACGCAATAGGAAAAGGCGCTTCATTGATTCGTGTTCGTGGAACAGCACCTGTTAGATCCCACTTTGGTTTTTGAAATGTAGTGTGTCGTGACTCCAATTATCAATGGGACGTGTGTGGTTGCTAGGCCAATAAATCAAAGATAACTGTCGATAAGGTACCATCAATCCGTAGCCCCACACGTCTGGCCGATCACTATGACATAAAAAGGTGTGTTAATGGTCAATTGGCACTATTTTTTTATTTTTACTATTAGGCTATGGGGCTGTGTAAGAAACAAAGTGAGATTAGTAATAACGAGTATTCATTGGACCTAACGTTACCAACGTGTGACAGGGGAAAAGATTAGACTACTGGGCCTATAGACCATACGACTATTTATCGATTAGCTTTCGAAAAAAGGCGTCCTTTCTCAAAAAGGTCATTTTGAAGGGCAGTCGGTCTATCAAGATTTGTTTTCTCCTAAATCAAATATTTGAAGTTGAGTCACTCATTCTCCGAGTGCGGACTAAGGCTGGTTAAAAAATGTTGTCAAATAAAGCTTTTCCCCCGACCGAGGACATATGAAATGGGATTGATTCTTGGTGAATAATATCGATGTCTGGCTGTATTTCGCCACAAACAGCGTCCAGGCCCACTCCAAAGAGGTTGAGTTTTGGGGTTACAACGAGTACACAACTAAGTGTATTTTTTAAACAGAAACGTCCCCTCACGACACGTTGTCGCCGAGGTCTGATTTCCGTCTCGGTGCCTTCGCATGGCGGCTGGATGGTGGATCACGACTCACATGTCCCCAGGGGCCTCCTCCATCACAAAGTTTTTTTTTCTCCCTCCGTGTTAAAAAAAAAACTTTACAAGGTCGAACGCGGACAATATGATTTGGTTTCCGAATTCTCTAACCAATCCTTTTCCGCCTTCGTGCATCGACAGCGTGCCATATTTAAGAAAAGTTGTGCGATCGCCGATTTTATCTGAACGCAACAGGTAGTCGCTTTCAAAAAAAAAATGTCGACCTAACGCGTTGGAGAACAAAATCTGCTCCTCTTTTTATTGAGGGATGACGCAGATCCGCCGCCGATTAAGGCCCCGATCACGAACCGTATGTCGTTTTTCCGCAAAGGGATTTGGCGTGATGAGAGAAAATGGCTGTTGCGTCCCTACATTACCAACAGGGATGAGTTCGCATTTACTTAAGATTCTATCTAGGTTCAATGAATGAACTTATTTGGATTCAACAAGTAGCCGTACCTTAAAGGTAAAGGGCAGAGGTACATTAAGAAATAGAGAGACATTGAGAGGGAGAAGAAGGGAGGCAGAGAGACAGAATGATATAGGGAGAAATGTACAGGAGGAGAGAAGCCAGGAGGGAAAGAAACAGGGAGAGAGAGAAAGAGAGAGAGGTGGGTGATGCTGAGAAGCACCCATCATTGGTGTGGATGGGGGAGGTGCTCTCTATTCAAAGTGATCCATAGGGTTGTGCCAGCAACACAGGCCATTTGGTCTAGTTTCATTTCCATTGATTGAATTTAAATGTTAAAGCTGCCGACCTGCAACACTGCAACTGCCCCACTCGGACATCATTGCCTGTTGATAGCCACGATCTTTGTTCGAAGTAGTGATGAATAATGTACAAACTTTGTTAGAATGATGTCGCGCTATACTCTGGGCCTTACAGGTCTAATAGGAGTTAATGTCGACCATTTTGCGTTGTATTCATGGTGAACTTATGCTTATACCAGAGTATCTGGTTGTTCCCTACCTATTTGTATTTCAATTGCCAACCCTTTGCCTTTTTCTCTCCAAAAGTCAACAAACCTGAAACTCTATTGTGTGGCTATCTGTTGACATGTTAATGAGTTCTGTCGCCCCCCTACCCTTCAAGCAGGCCAATGCTGAACACAACATGTAAAATACAATCTACCATTAAGATGTCTTTTTGATAAAGACAATGCAGTGCTTGGTTACTTATTTAGTTGGGTGGTGAAATTAACTCTCACAGGCCTTGCAGTTAACACAAACCCTTAACATCGTAAAGAAAAAGTGAGAAAAAAAGAGTTTAAATTCGCCATTAAGGCAGATGGTTTCTAGTGAGTGACACAAAATCTTGAGCAATGCAGAATGGTCTGAGTATTTGTCATGGGCGTGGACGGCATATTTCCTGTAAAGACTTGTGACCAGGTCACTTGATGTACAGTGACCTTGGTGACAAGTATTGCGAGTATATAGGCCTAAGCATGTAGCCCAAATTTCCCTAGGATAATGAAAGGTCATCATTTCTTGTATTTGGCTACACAAGAATCAAAACATCAAAGATAGCATAGTTTGGATAGCAAATACCACACTTAATACCTAGTAGGCCAACATAGTTTATTTAACCTGTGAAATTATTATTACCAATTACTAGCAATATCCGACCATACATATGATTACTCAATATCTCATGTTAATTTGCTTCCATTTTTTTAAACAAATATTGTATGTTCAATTGACTAACACTTTAATAGCACACTATTAAATAGAGGTTAAATAGGAAACTTTTCTAAATGCATCAAACACATTCAAAAGTAGTTCCCGGGAGTAGCACAATATATTCAAATGTATTTATGTATGTGCTTTGGAAAATGGCTCATAGGGTTCTAAACCCTAACTCTGGTGGCGTTACACAGTTATAGACTTGAAGACTTGTAGCCAGTGATGCTAACGCGGTTCAAATGGCGATTGCTTTATGCTTAAGATAGTGATTCAAGGGCTGGCTCTTGAATGTTCACTGTACGGTGAATTACCGTTTGCGACAGGACACAGAAGCAGTCATCTATTGATTTGCTTTCCACGGGCTTCCAATTAAGTAGGACATTAGCGGTTGAATGGCATTTGCTTAATGACCTATCTCTTCTCAAGGACAGTGTTGATAATTTCAAATGAGTGATGCTTGTCAACTGTAAGATGGATTGATAACTTTGATTAGCTGGGCCCAGGCTGGTGCATGTTTAAAAAAGAATCACGTAACAACCCACGCACGAGAAGCATGTTGACCCTTCCTTTGCTGAAACATCGTTTTTTTTTCTCTGGTTTCTCCACAGTTAAAATCTTACTCTTCTACCTAATATTCTACGGATGTCTGGCCGGCATCTTCATCGGGACCATCCAGGCTCTGCTGCTCACGTTGAGCAATTACACGCCCACCTACCAGGACCGAGTCGCACCCCCAGGTACCCAATACCTACTGTCTAACACTTATCATCCAGACCGGCTTACACTCATCATCCCTACTTTCTAACACTTTACTGACTTACACTTATCATCCATACTGTCGTAACACTTAACAGAATTACTGTCTTACACTTATCCCTACTTTCTAACACTGGACCGACTTACACTTATCATCCCTACTTTCTAACACTTAACTGACTTACTGTTTTACCCTTATCAGACTTACTGTCTAAGCCTTATCATCCCTCCTGTCTAACCCTTGTCAGCCCTACTGTGTACACCAACTCCTTTGGAGCTCATATTGACTGTAAACTTATTGTTACGTTGCCATATGTACCGTCTAACACTAAATGGATCCAACACCTATTACTTGACTGTCTAACACTAGCTACTCCAACACCTCCTCTTTTCCGAAGTCTTACACAAAGTCATCCACACCTCATACGTACTATCTGACACTGCTTACCTCTCTATATGAACTGCCTAACACTAAGTGATCCAAACCTCTTCATACGCATCAACGCTGAAATGATCAGAGACTTTTTACTGTACTGTCATAACACCATCTACTCCAAAACACATTCTCTTATTGACGGTCTAACCTAAACTCCTTGTCTAAACTCCTGTCGAATATGTACTACTCTGTACCTCTCTGTACAACACTAAAAGTTATCTATCTGTCTAAACTACAATGTACTGCCAGCACAGATCAAGCTCAGTAACGTTAGTGTGGGTATTTTATTCACATAATTGCTCGGGATGTGAGGAATGTTAAACACACTTTTGATTCAGAATGACGCTTATTCGTGAGGTGTTGTTGCTATGCATCCTGTTGCTGCCGCTGTGTGTGTGTGTGAGAGAGAGAGCTGCGATGTGATTTGGCTGCTGCTGGCTGGCAGGAGTCTGACCTTAGTTTCGGCCATTTTGTCCTTCACTGCTCGCAGCCAGTCAATGGCTTCCCCCTCAGCAGTCTGTTGAGCCTGTTGTACAAACACCGCACACTTTTGTGTTCAGCAGAACTCAAACGTCCATTTGTCATGTGAACGCATCGTTAACGTGTTAGCCTGGGCCAGAGTCACGTCAGACCGGTTTCACTTCGTTTTTGTTTTGGTGGTTGGGAACCCTTTTTTTTCCCCTCAATGGAAGATTTTTGTGGATTTTGTTTTTTTCCCTGTTGTCTTTCGAAAAGTGTAAATCCTCACACGCACACCCACAAAAGATTTATGGGGCGAGACATAATGAGACATCTGTGCGCCAGTTTACGTGTGCATGCGTGTGTGTTTGTAAACAGCCTTGCGTCCCCTGCGAAGCTCACGACTAGCGGTAGCGGCGTGTGTGTTTGCTTGGCCCATGCTGAGGCCCTGGGGGTATTTTTAGCAAGGCATTGTAAAGGAGAGAGAGAGTCTCTGTGCATACGGCCACGAGCCTGCCTGCCGTTTCCCCTGTCGGCCATTTCCTCTCCCTGTCAACTGACTCTGAATCGACGAAGTCACAACCAACACAAGTAGGTGTGGAGCGCTTGGAGCCAGGCTGAGTTTCCATTGGTGGGCAGATAAAGGAAAGAGCTTTTTTTCTCTCTCTCGTGCTCTGTCGGTTGGTTTGAGAACCGCCCCCAACCCCCCCTTCTGGCTCTCTCTCGCTCTCTCTCTCTCTGTCTCTCGTTCCATGGCTGAAAGTTTCCATTGAGAGAGAGAGAGTGCCGGGGCAACAATGATAGGGGGGGTGTTTGTTCAACTTTTAACAAACACAGAAGTCAAATCAAAACAGAACCGAGTGTCCTTGTCTCGCTCCTCATCTTTCCTCGGCAGCATTCTTATTCCTTTTCCTTCTCCTCGTCCCAGTTGTGACATTGAATGAGAGGATTTCCGTGTTTTGGAAGCTCCTGAAAGATCTTCTCCCACATTGTCTGTCCATGCCCCGCCTCCTCAAGGCTGAGGCCCGTTGAGAACGCTGTCTGTGGAAAATTACTGCAGCAACACCTCCTGCCCCCCCTCTTCCCCCCCCCCGTAGTGTTCAGCAATTATTCCACAAATGTCACATGTCTGTTGCTGCAATAATGCGTTGAGTAATACTTCCACAAGAAATGAAAATAGGATTTTAAAAATTTGTGCACTTACGCTCAGTGCCATGGGAGGGAACTACGTAACGATTATGAACGCCAGGACACCGCGCATTACATACAATGTTGGAACAGGCAGCCTGAAGATTACAGCCGTGTTCCTTGAGTAACTCCTGTGCCGTGTATCCTCAAGGTTTGTCGCACACCCCGCGCTCTGAGAAGTCTGAGATCGCCTTCAACATGAACATTGAGCGCACGTACGAGAAGTACATCAAGTCCATGGAAAGCTTCCTCACCAAGTACAACTCCGAGATGCAGGTGGACGAGGGAAAATTTGAAGACTGTGCAGGTAAAGTCTATTTACACATACATACATATATATATATATACATATATATATATATTAGCGCTGTCAATCTTCCTCTACAATCCCATTCAAATTTCATTCCTTATCAATTTGAGTGTTAAAATCCACATTTTAATGCTACAATTTAGCCTATTATTTATATTTACTATGCACCTATACACTGTATACACATATGCATTGCCAATGCCAATTTTAACATACTACCCTAGAGTGCATTCTACCAATTCCAAATGTATTTTTAAATTATAGGCATAAAATTATATTATATACAATTATTTTATATGATATAAACGCTAACTCTCGACTGCATTAAGCCAGTGAATAGATCTGTTTTACCAATCACATTCAGGTATCTTTGTCATAGTCACCATGGACTGTACATAAGTTGTAGGACATAGCAGAGATAACAGCCTACTTACCTTTCTCACACAGTGTTCTTACTGTATCCATAGTGGTAAACCACAATCATAGACCTATTATTATCGTTATCTGTTACATCTCGATAGCAGTCGGCACTACAAGCCAATTTTAAATTGCACCTTGGTAGGGGAATACAGGTTGCTGTTTATAACATGACGGTGTGCATTTGTATCGCAACAGTTTCACTTAAGATAGCAACTTCTTATGAAAGAGTGAAAGAGCCTATTTTAGGAATTTTGGGACTATTTTAGGTACTTTGAATGTTAATTTCCGTGGGAATCTGGCCACCTCTGCTACACTCTGTCCTCATGTTGTCCTAACCAGGGAGACATTCACGCCATGTGTATGTGTGTGTGTTATAACTGACGGTGTTCTCGCTTGTGCTCCCTCACCAGACAAGCCATCCGAGCCAATAATGCGCGGGGACCTGGAGACAGACAAGGGCATGCGCAAGGCCTGCCGCTTCTCCCGCTCCCTGCTGGGGGCGTGCTCCGGTGACACGGACCCCACCTTCGGCTTCAAGGAAGGCAAGCCCTGCCTCATCGTCAAGCTGAACAGGATCGTCA
The DNA here is from genome assembly GCF_949987615.1 of Pollachius pollachius. Taxonomy (NCBI): domain Eukaryota; kingdom Metazoa; phylum Chordata; class Actinopteri; order Gadiformes; family Gadidae; genus Pollachius; species Pollachius pollachius. The sequence goes on from NC_136940.1 coordinate 7,688,935, forward strand.
AGTACATCCCTAGGGTGAGTCCCCCCCCCCCCACATACCCGGGTGGCCCCCCCGGCGCCAACTGTCCCGGCTTGTTCGAGAAAATGATTCAGCGTAGTAATGACGTCTGGGATTAGAGAGGTCATTATAATGTAATTGATCATGTTAAACTGTGTGTTATTAAAAGACCGACGTCAAAGAGTCTAGCATTTCAGATGTTGGTACACAGTGTACTGGCACGATCACTGCTGATTTAAACTCGGACGCCTGCTATAGGTACGCCTGATTTGATTTAAAACGTGTATTCAACTGTACTAGGTATTTCATGTTGTTGTAAGTTAAGACAAGACAGACGACAATGAACAGTTTCACGTCGCAAGTGATGTTGATGGCAGACAGCCACGGTGCTCGGCCAGCAAGTCTGATCAAATCCACCAAATCTCTCCCCTCTAGCCCGTACAAGACAACGCGACCCTGTCCATGGCTGTTCAGGCCAGACAGAAGCCCAACCTGATCCCTCTGCACTGCACCAACAAGGTATGGTACTTACGATCTCAAAAGGCTTCAGTACACCCAAGCATAGATAGTATTTTGTAGTTTGTCAAAACTTTCACCGCATCTTATTCCACCGTTTCAACAATAGCCGACATCACATGGTAAATCTCTGGCGCGTTTCTTCTTTTTGCAGAGAGAAGGGGATGAAGGCCTAGTCGGTGATATCAAGTACTACGGCTTCGGCGGCGGCTTCCCGCTGCAGTACTACCCCTACTACGGCAAGCTGGTGCACCCCCAGTACCTGCAGCCCCTGGTGGCCATACACTTCACCAACCTCACCAGGATGCAAGACGTGCGCATCGAGTGCCGCGTGTACGGCGCCAACATTGACACGAGCGAGAAAGACCGCTACCAGGGACGCTTTGACGTGAAGATAACCATGTCCTTATGACCCCCGACCGCAGGTGCCCCTGCCCCGTCTCCCGCCGTGCCCCTTCAAACGCAGTTCTAGAAATTAAAAGTAAAAAAAAAAAAAAGAAGAAAATAGTAAAAGTCGAAAAAATAAAATAAGAGTTCCAATAAACAAAAGAAAAAAAAAACACGACTAGTCTTGAAAACGAACCGTTCACGCTATACAAGACCTTAAAAAAAATGTTAATCTGTGTGCTTTACACTAGCTTTTTTCTGTGTATGTCGAAGGGGGTTAGAACTACATGAGGAGTTAGCAATACACAATATTTATTCTAATGTAAATTGAGAAGTATTCCTTGAGCCAGGGGGACATGTTCACCTATTACTGTAAATTGCGATTCCACTACTGATATGTAGCGAGCTGTGTGTCCGTCTCCAGTGTCTCCCCGATGTGGTCTCCCCCTCTCTCTATATATATATATTTTCGGAGTGTTCAGTGCTGTAGTCACGCCACTTATACTGGCCTTCCCATGCTTCCCTGTCTCACGTCGTTTGCTTAGCTTTAGTGGTCCAAGGTGTGTGCGTGTGTGTGTTTGTGTGCGCCTGTGTTCGTTCTCTGTGTGCAGGTGTGCTAATCTTAGCGTGAGCGTGTGGATGTTGTCATGTACTTGTACTAACTGAAATACTGGCATGGTACTCTCCCCATGTGTGAGTAAAAAGGACTGCACTCCCTGGAATCTCTTCCTACTAGATGATGTTGTTGAAGTATACGTGTGTACTTGCTCTCTCTCTGTGTTTTATTCACGGTAGGCCACGGGCAGCGGACAGGGTCTAATTCTTTCTCTCTATCTATCTCTCACTCTCACTCTCTCTCATTCTTCTGTTTATTCCAATTTCAAAGCGGAGCCGGAAATCCCACGCTCAGAATAGACAAATCCGCCCCAATATTTTGGGTCTACCGTCTGCTAATGAGCAGTTATCAAACCCAAGAGATACAATGTTGGCCTGGCAGTGCCCGGGTGGTGCCAAAAACTTGGCATGGATTTTCACTTACTGACCGTGGGATTTCTCACTTCTTAAAAAATAAAATGTGTAAACTTAGTGGGTCCAGTGTGAATGAGTATCACTTCTGTCCGAACATGGCAACTCAATGCTTTTAAAAATCTTTTATTTGTTTTCACGTTTTTTGATTTTAGAATTTATAATTTTTTTTTTGCTGGAGACATCACATGATGTTGTGTAACTTTCTATCGAATGTTTTAGCCATTTCCATGGTTGAAGAATTGTATATTTATGCAGTTGTACAATTTTTTTTTGGCAAAAAGAAAAAGTGTAACGTACGAATGCAATACCAAAGTGGCTGGTGAAAAAGATCATAAGAAGCAACACAGTGCCCATGTAGTAGGACGTCAAGTTGGTGTAACAGTGCTTAGAGTCCACGTGGAACAACACAACACCATTTACTCTTGTCACTTTATTTAATCTGGTGAGACTGAAATAATTAAACAGAAAAATAAGCCTGTGCTGAAGTCTTAATAAACACATTCAGGAGTGATTTTCTAACAAACTTTTTTTTGCTTTAACCATCTAAAATCTTGAAGAAGTACTGCACCTGGAAGAAGAAGGAGGAAATGTATTATAGAAATGAACCACTTTATATTGGTGATTAATATTGATACAGTACAAATGGGGGAGGGAGGGTGTAGCAATAATGTAGTGTACTGATAGCTGGATATGAATATTTACGTAAGATAAGACATACTTAATCAATCCCAAACGGGAGAGACAGGAACATCCGTGGAACGAGTATGAACGAGGCACAAGGTGCTCTCGGTAGTTTCTGGTGGTCGTTCGGGAAGGAAGTGTGGTACTTGGGGCAACCTTTACGGCTACTATGAACTACCAAGCGGGAATGTGCCCCCCACCCCCTTCCCTCCGCCTGGTTTCAGGCTTAATGATTAACAAGGACACGTTTGTCCACAGCCGCTCCACGGATCAGGAGCTACCCTGAACAATAGCGCCTAATGAATCACGCCTGCTCACTCGGCTAAACAATGGCTCGCTTCACATTCCAGCCCCCCCTCTCCTCTCTCTCTGGTCCTAACCAGTGTGATCTATAAGGGGGGGCCCCCTCCACTGGCCCACAGGGGAAGTCATGGGACCCGCTTCCCAACAGCGCATGAAACACTGCACTGAGCTCACGTCCCCGCCGCCACCGCCGGCGACCGCTTCAAAGGAAACGCTCACGTGTTGCGTGTGCGTCGGGTGACGCCATGTGAAACAGCGCGGTAGTGTGCGTGAGGGCGGGGAGAATGCGAGTGGGAAGGGGGGGGTGACGATCGGCCTACCTCTAGAAGTGCGTCGTCGGGGAGGTCGGTGCAGTGCACGGCGTTCTGGACCTTGTCTTTGCCGTACAGCGCCCGCAGCGTCTCCGGTCGTAAGTGGCGTGCGATCTCCTGTCATGTTCAGGGACAGTTGGTTAGTTAGGAGGGCCTGCCTCGCTTTGAATGGGTCCTTCGGGTAGGATCTGAATACAGGACAATGTCAACTCATCCATTAGGCAAACCACACTGACAGAATATATGAATAGTAAATGTTGCCATAGGGCAGATGGTTTAATCCAATCAAACCTTTAACCCAGGCAGTGCCAGTGCCAGGCCCCGTGCTACCAGCCAGAACAGTATAACCACAGCACACAATACACTACAGAAAATGGGTTAGGGTCTAGTCTAAGTGATGAATTTGAGTCTATTACATGCAACTCTTGCGGTTTGTTACGCCCTTTGAATCCATTGCAATGAACTGCATGCGAGAGCAAAGAAAACCTCATCCTGTACCAAGCACTTCCCCATTAAGTTGAACCCAGCCTGTTTCAACACAGGAAATAGGCTGGGTTAAACAAAAACAACTAAAGTCGTTCTGATATCTCAGACCCATCTCTACATGTAGATTGCGTCCAATATAATATCCTTAAGAACTGCAGGAATATGTTATTGGACAGCAATGACAACAAGGACACCATGATCCCTCGCTAGCATCAAATACAACCAAGCCGAATCCATGCCACGGCTAGTTAGCTAGCCCAAGCTAACCACCTGTCAATTCCTCTCAGAGGTCAGGTTGCCAAAGGAGAGAGAGATGTCTTTTTTTTTATGAGAATAAAATGGCAATATTCCCATTAGGGCTTCGGAGTCCTCATAAACCAATAAAACAAATATGTCACACCCCTCAATTGTGTCGACATGCCCCCCGCCCCCCCTTCAGACTACTGCCCATTCAGAGCTGGTGGAGGTGTGGCGCGCGTCTTCATTACTCGCTGACCTCCACTCAAGGACACGTCTTCATTTCACATCGACCTCGGCCACATGACAGGCACACTCTAAAAGGGGAGTGCGGCCGTTCGGTTCCCAAGGTCAACCACCCTTTTGTCTTCTAACGCTCAGCCTTTGTCTGGTGGGAGAGACAATCCTCCCGACGGGACCCTTCTGCTCAGGTTTATGTTAACCCGGTGCCTGGCGTTAGACTTACGACCCTGTGAAACATCATGGAAGGGGGTTATGAATGACATGTGTGTAATGTCTCCCCCTCCCCACAGCCTGCACTGCCGTTGGAAACAGGAGAAGGTGAATAATGGGTTTGGCAAAAACACCACTGGTGTCACCACACCATCCCACTCTTGGCTGTAACTCATGTCGAGGCTGCTGCTCCATCATATCAGGCCCTGGGAAACATCCTCACAGGACCGCTGCCCCTGCCTACCAGGCTGCTGCACTTAGCAACTGCCTCGACTCCATTTTGTTTCTCAATTGTTTCCATGGTAAAGTAATAGCCTCCAGAGATTTATAAACCAAAAGACAAAAGGCCGGAAGCGGTGTGTAAAAGGGCTATAAACCTCTTCCTCAACAGACGCCGACACAATATCTCTGGTCGCGGCCTTCCAGGGGCACGTGAGGAAGGGGAACAGCAGAAAGAATAGCTTAAAAGGCAGTTTAGTTACGCAAAGGGGCTCAGAATAAGGACATAAGTCCTGCAGATCTGGTATGGACTCTCAGGAATGGTAAAAACAAGGGGGTAAGTCGCTGGTTAGAGTGGAGGAACTGGGAGCTGAAACCAGAACAGGTCCAGGACGCTCGAGCAAATGGAAAGTATTAGGTTGATAAGAATTAATAATTTTATCTTACTCAATATAATTAACATAAGTGATACTATTCACCTGGCCAATAATATACGTTTGATCAATAACATAAACGTGACACACAGGACATTCGATTCTTTTCCCTCTCTACATGGTTTGAGTCATGAATTGAGTGCAGAGCGGTTGACTTGAATGGGACTGGGGAGGATGGGGCGCGGCGTTATGTTTGCAATCTACTCTACTGTGGCGAACAATGGACCGCATGTAGCTGGTGGTGAGGTCCATTCTCTACCATCAGCAATCTGCTCACTCGCTCATTAACCGGATCATGGTACATACATACCAACGATGTATGTTTTGCAGCCACACTAATAAATGGTTTCGTTGACTGACACCGGTTAGCAAAAAGGCCAGCACTGAGAGAGAGCAGTTTAAATACGGTAGAAAGCAGTTTAAAAGACTGTCGTTTTGGTGGAAAGCAGTTTAAGAGATTAGTTCTGAGAGAGAGCAGTTTAAAAGACTAGTTCTGAGAGAGAGCAGTTTCAAAGATTATTTCTGAGAGAGAGCAGTTTAAAAGACTGTAGTTCTGAGAGAGAGAGACAGAGAGAGAGAGAGAAGTTCAAAAGACTGTAGTTCCGAGAGACAGCAGTTTAAAAGACTAGTTCAGAGAGAGCAGAACAGCTCAATGGAGACCAAAGTCAAAGCTACAAAGTTGTTTTTCAGTGTCTGTTTTTGATTGTAAAACGGTTCAAGAGATCTGATCCAAACACCTAAAATTCTTATCTCAAACTATACTCCCCCTTATTTTAGATTGAATAACCAAATATGGGGAACATCAGGACCGATGGGGAAGTGCAGCAGTCTCTTTTATCCCTGAGGTCTTATGCGTTGTGACAAATTAAGACTTTGGAAAAAGAACAGAGGATTCTTTTCAAAAGAATGATAGCGCGGGTGTGTGTTTGCTGTTGTCGGTAGCGGGTCATTAAAGTATCCTCCTAGCTCTCTAATCTCCCATCAGCCGCGCCAAGATGACGATGTCAGAGTGCTTCTGAACTTCTTATCTCCAACCTCTACTGGCGGCAGGTGCTTTGATTCTCTCAGCCGGCTGCAGTTCCCCAGGGACCTCTAGGGGGTGCTGGGGGGGAGGGAGCACCGGTGCTGCCAGGCTCCCTGGAGATCATAGTGTGCGTTAGTCGCGTGACTTCACCGGCTACCGTGGTAACGTCCAAGCCCAGCCAAGCCCGTGGTGGGTAGGTAACCTTGGAGCAGACGCCAAACAGCCAACCTCGCCGGCGCGATGACCACAGACGACTTAATGGCCGACCAACCAACAGATAGAGGAGAAGTTAATAGTTTAAACAGGAAGATTTACCAACCCAACTGCGGCATTCAATGGAACTAATAAATACCTTGATCTATATAGCACCTTCAAAAACTTGTTTTACAAAGTGCTTCAAATAGTTTCTAAGAACATAGACCTGTGTATATTATTAGATATAGATAGTTATTTCAACTATTTAAATAAGAATGTTGTCTCAGTGAAGCTGTGATTGTTATTTCACCCTAGCCTTTGGCGCACTGCTAATAATAACAGTTGAAGAAGATGAAAGATAACATTACAATGCAGGTTATGAATATGCGATATATCGATATGCATTTGCTCATTGACCAGACGTAATGACGGCCGGCTGCATGCAGTGAGGGCCCCTTATGAAGTCATGTGACCTGGCCAACCGTAGCCCAGCAGATAATTTCCTACTTCCTGTCACACGCACCCCCACACATCATATCATATATCCTTTCACAATGCACCACACAATCATATAATACAATGTATATTCAGAAATCCCATCACAGGTCATATCTCACACCTTGATTCATCTACCTCCTATCCTATGTCCATCATAACTTATCATGCCACATATCAAATCACATACAACTTGTATCAGACCATATATAACATCATACATCACATGAATACCACTGAACAAGCCTTTTCTAGCTATTGAAGAAGGGGTGTTTAGTGTAGCAACACTGTCATGCTCTACTTGCAAAGAATCTAAAGTGAGCTTTTCATTGAGATTAAAACTCAGAAAATAGGACGGATCTAGTGTTAAAGTAACCACGGTAACCAACGGGCATTGGGAACAGGGCCTTGACATGACGCACCAACACAGCCCTGCAGCACACACGCACGCACGCACACACACACACACACACACACACAAACACGTGCACGCACACACACACATACAAACGCACACACACACACACACATACAAACACGCACACACACTATTTTATTCCAATGCCACTAGAAATTACATAAAGTCACATTGCCAGATTTCACATTCAAACCTTAAATCAAATCTAACTCATTTAGAGGTGAAAGCCAGAAGCCACTAACAGTGCAGGTGTCCTTAAAGTCATGGATGTGATGTAATCTACACAGACTGACCTTTGAATGGCACCAGGGACAGTTAAGTGCGATCATTCATCATCATAACTGTTATAAACCAAGAAACTAATAGTTGTAGTTCAATAAAAAGACTAGAGTAGCAGGAATGTTGGGTCATATAATAGTTTACAGAGTATAGTATAGTGTATATTGTACAGTAAAGTATGGTGTATAGTATAGTATGATGTACGCTGTATAGTGTATTGTAAAGTAGAGTGTCGTTTATACTATAGAGTTTGGGTATATTATGGTGTATAGCGTTAGTGTATAGTGTACAGTATTGTGTAAAGTGAATAGAGGGCATCATGTATAGTATGGTGTATCATATATAGTACTGTGTATTGTGTAGTGTATAGTATGGTGTATCATATATAGTACTGTGTATAGTGTAGTGTATAGTGTATAGTATGGTGTATAGAGTTTATAATGTATAGTATGGTGTATAGTGAATAGAAGAGTTTATAATGTATAGTATGGTGTAAAGTGCTAGTGTATAGTATGGTGTATAGTGTATATGAGAGTGTATAATGTATAGTATGGTGTAGGTGTTTAGTGTATAGTATGTATAGTATATAGTATGGTTTATAGTGTGAGTGTATAGAGTGTATTATGTATAGTATGGTGTTTAGTGTACAGTATGGTGTAAAGTGTTAGTGTATAGTGTATAGAAGAGTTTATAATGTATAGTATGGTGTATAGTGAGTAGTATGGTGTTTAGTGTATGGTATAGTGTATAGTATAATGTATATAGTATAGTGTCTAGTATTTAGCATGGCTTCCCAGCCTTTGACCTTAGGTTTACCACTAAATAGTCATCAAGACCTTTTCGGACCAAGCCATACGCAAAAAGTAAAAAGTAGTTCATGAATACACATGCAATGGCTCAGCTAAGAGTGCCAGCCCCCTATTATACCCAATTATTACCACAAGAAAGTCATGGCCGCTGGGAATCAGTGGAAAGAAAAAGTCAGCAATGCTGCATATGCTTCCCAGAGTGTTTATTTAGCAAACACAAATGAACACAAAACCTCAATGGAAAAATTACAATGGAAAACCTTTGATGGAATGCACAAAGGGACACTCATTTTGAAATTATAACAAGCCATAATACTATGTTTACTGAAAATATAGTAGATTGGTCTATTTCGAGAATAAAATCCCACGTACCGCAGTACCCGTGTGTACTACAAGTGGTACACATACAACAGGTTGCAAACATGTATATAATATGGCGTATAGGGTCTAGTATGGTGTATAGTGTCTAGTATTGTCTATGGTATATAGTCTTTACTAGTGTTTAGCTGGGGGTGGGAGGGGGATGTAGAAGTCTGGACTCACCGGGTCGGCCGGCCCACAGAAGTCCCGGAAGCTCTTTGGTGTGTCGGAGCCCCTTACCTCAAGGGCCAGGCAGGGTCCAGAGCACAGCTCAGACACCATGTTCTGATAGGAGCAAACTACATGTTAACTACAGCTCAGACACCATGTTCTGATAGGAGCAAACTACATGTTAACTACAGCTCAGACACCATGTTCTGATAGGAGCAAACTACATGTTAACTACAGCTCAGACACCATGTTCTGATAGGAGCAAACTACATGTTAACTACAGCTCAGACACCATGTTCAGATAGGAGCAAACTACATGTTAACTACAGCTCAGACACCATGTTCTTATAGGAGCAAACTACATGTTAACTACAGCTCAGACACCATGTTCTTATAGGAGCAAACTACATGTTAACTACAGCTCAGACACCATGTTCTGATAGGAGGAAACTACATGTTAACTACAGCTCAGACACCATGTTAGATAGTTAAAATGTCATTACATTACATAATCTCAAAGAGTGTTTTTGGACAGGTTATTGAGACTCACAGGGTACTCTGTGACAACCCCTTTGTAAACTTCATAGAACTCTTCTGCATTGGCCCGGTCCATCGTGAACTGTGGAGCAAGAGGGGAGAATTTATTTTAACATATGTTAAATAAAGGCGTTGGTATACATAGTTAATATATGTACACTAATGCATGAGTGGATTTATGACAGGCAGTTTCATTACTACAGATGGAACGCACCATGGTTGCGATGCTTGGGTGTGTCTGATTGAGTAAGTGAGTGAGTGAGAGAGTGACTGAGTGAGTGTGAATGTGTCTGTGCGTATATCAGCATACTTAGCTAACACATAAACAGTGGGCTGTGTGTGTGTGTAAGTGAGTTCGTGGGAGAAAGTGTTTATATGTATGTGTATATCAACATAGCAACAATACTGTACAACATTAATAAAGTGTGTGAGTGAGCCAGAGAGTGTACATATCAGCTAGTAACTATATAACAAATAGAAAGCACGCTGTGTGTGTTTGTGAGTGTGAATGAGCACGTAAACTAGAGAGTGTTTACAAAAATCAGCTTAGTAATATATAACAAATATAAACTATTCAGTGTGTGTTTGTGTGAGTAAGTGGCCAAGATAGAGGGGAAAGGAGAGAGTTTGTTTGTATATCGGCGTAGTAACTATATAACTTACATAAAGCATGCTGTGTGTGTGTGTGTCTGAGCGAGAGAAAGAGTGTGTATGTATATAAGCGTAGTAACTCTGTTACATGTGTGTGTGAGTATGTGTGTGCGTGCATGCGTGCGTGTGTGGAGAGTGACATTAATCGATTTCTCTCCACCCGGGGGCTGTCACTGAGCATGACATGTGACTTGAATCAGACAATGGATCCATCAGGCCCCGCCCCTCCCCTCCCAACAGATGACAGATTAGTGAAAAGGTCACCCAGTGCCTCGCCGATGGGCACTTCGATCCGTGAGACTGACTGGAGAGAGCAGATCTCTCACAGCCCCTGAGCTGACCAGCGGTTTGCACTCATTTTACATTTGACTGTTCACCGTGAGTGAGGTCAGGTCATGTCCATTTTGTTTGTCTAGTCCTTAATCACAGTGACAGTCCAGAAGGGCTTCCCAGGCTCCACATGATATGACACCACTCCCCAACCCTGAACCAAGGAAAGCAGGGTTAACCTGCTGTGTTTGGGGACAATGTGTCCATGCTGGACCTAAGTGCACACACACAAATTGGTGATGCTGTTAATCACAATCCTTTTCTGAGTGGCCTGACAACTGTATGTTGTGTGTCCAGCACATTCCCAACTAGATTGTGACCCATTTTGGGTCCTGCTCCAGATCTTAAGAACCGATGATTCTAATTACTAGGAAAAGCTCCCCCTTAAACCCAGAGGGAAGAAACCCGGAGAAGGAGCCAAGAACAGGGAGCGCTCCTTCCAGGGAGGGCGAGGAGGGCAATAAGAAGACTTGTCTGGGTAGATAAACAGGCTTCTTTCAACTGGAGATCTTACCATCTGAAGGGCTGAGATCTCGAACCCGGCCTTACTTATGGAGTTCAGGACCTTCCCTGCAAGACCTGTGGTAGCAGAACAACAAACCAGGATTCAAAGACACATTCCATCACCACAGCCAAACACATGAGGAACCCCATATTAATGTGCTATTATAATGGCTAATTAGTTAGGATCAAACCTTCTGCCAAAAGGAACACCAGCCACCACCCAATGGCTGGTAGATTTAACAATAAAAAAATTCAGGGTTGAATAAACAATTGCATGGCTGATACATTTTTCCACTCTTGCATGTTAAAATATGCAATTCTAAAAGTAAAACTTGGATGAAAAGGGCTGTCTGCTACAGGCTAATGTCTGCAGAGGGATTCTCACCCCACACCACACATGACAATGAGATAAGCTTACAGAGGTCTATGCTTTAAAAGGGGGGGGGGGGGAATTGTGAGAGAGGAGAGAAGTTGGGGGAGAGACAGAGACAGAGGGGGGAGAGGGAGAGAGAGCGGGAGAGAGAGCCGGAGAGAAAGCATGAGAGCAGAGCGGAGAGAGAGAGAGTCCGAGAGGCAGAAGATAGAGAGTCCGAGCAACAGAGAGAGAGAGAGAGAGAGAGAGAGAGAGAGAGAGAGAGAGAGAGAGAAAGACAGAGAGAGAGAGAGAGAGAAAAAGAGAGAGAAAGACAGAGAGAGAGAGAGAGAGAGAGAGAGAGAGAGAGAGAGAGAGAGAGAGAGAGAGAGAGAGAGAGAGAGAGAGAGAGAGAGAGAGAGAGAGAGAGAGAGAGAGAGAGAGAGAGAGAGAGAGAGATGAATCTGGCTGTGAGATGAGTCAAGGTTAAAGCGTTGAAGAGAACATGGAACAGCCCCCCCCTCCGCTATGTAGCACTAATCCCATTCTGATAACACAAAATGGAGGCTGGCCGTCCTCCCATAGAATCCTCCACGGCTCAGATATGAAACTCTGTATGTATAGAGCGGCCGCGGTGACTGGCCGCCCGGCAGGCAGACGCACTCCCCTGGACACATCTCGCCGCCGCCGCCGCACGCCACAGGGCCCAACTACAAATGATAGCAGAAGAAAACTCATCACCGGGGCTGTTGCTAGGAGATCCGGGTGCCAGGCAACAGACTCAGACTCTCCTCTATATTCCAGTCATGACCGCAACTCGTTTTACTCAGACACCCTCCACCACTACACACGGCGCCGATTAAACACACCTTTCCCAGTGGGGAAATCAAACGTGCGTTACATAGGGGAAATTAAATGCGTCCCCAGCCGGGGTAAACATTAGACCTACTCTACCCTGGGTAAATCGAACGCACCCTACCTGGGGTAAATCGAACGCACCCTACCCGGGGTAAATCTAACGCACCCTACCAAGGGTAAATCTAAAGCACCCTACCAAGGGTAAAACTAACGCACCCTACCCGGGGTAAATCCGACGCACCGTACCCAGGGTAAATCTAACTTACCTTGCCCAGGGTAAATGTAATACGTACATGCCCCTACTACAGTAGATGGGATGCACGACCCTAGGTAATGTAAAGCTATCTACCTAGGGTTCTGGAGTACTGTGTTGAAGATAAATTTAGTATCAGGCACAACCTTAGTGGTAATCTGGGGTTATGTGCATGGCCATACAGCATGAGGTGCTAGCTAACAGATGTCTGGGGTTCTAATGTGCCACCATACTGCTAGTGTGAGGTGCTAGCTAACAGATGTCTGGGGTTCTAATGTGCCACCATACTGCTAGTGTGAGGCGCTAGCTAACAGTTGTCTGGGGTTCTAAAGTGCCACCATACTGCTAGTGTGAGGCGCTAGCTAACAGTTGTCTGGGGTTCTAATGTGCCACCATACTGCTAGTGTGAGGCGCTAGCTAACAGTTGTCTGGGGTTCTAATGTGCCACCATACTGCTAGTGTGAGGCGCTAGCTAACAGTTGTCTGGGGTTCTAATGTGCCACCATACTGCTAGTGTGAGGCGCTAGCTAACAGATATGCAGAGCTCCTGTGTTACCCCTCAGTGCACCACAGGCCCGACTCTCTTCAAAACTAAATGTTATTGTAGCTTCCCCTCCGAGCTGGAGTTTACCTTGGAAGCCGTTGTTCTGATACCAGAGAAGAAGAACAGGGAAGGACGTGCAGAAAATATATATAAATAATGGAGGGGGGAGAGAGAGAGAGAGAGAGAGAGAGAGAGAGAGACCACCGCAGGGAAGAAAGTGTAAACAGAGCAGAGATCAGATGCTTCCCAGACCTACGGGGAAGAGCAGTGCCTGAGGGCCAATCAAAACACACGATCATGTTAGGGCCGGTCCCCTAGACCACAGCAGGGATGTAGTCTGATGACTCCAAAGTTGCTGTGACTTTAAACCTAATTCTGACAAGATGCAAAAAAAAATAATAACCAAGAAAAGCCTATAACCCCTAAAATGGTTAAACATACAGGGCTAGTTGGGATCAAGCTTCAAGTGTTCTTGTTTTGTTTAGGATTTTTTCTAGGATTAAAGGCTATCTTAGGTCATTAAGGAGCAGGGTGGGGTCAGGCCACTTGCTCAAGGATACCTACAGGTGAGGCTGTGGAAATTGGGGTTTGAACCAAGAACATATTGGCTGGGAGGCAAACGATCTGCAGTGGGGGTTCTCAGGTGATGTAGCAGGTAGGGGGTGTACCTTGAGAGAGTGCATGTGGCTTAATGATGCAACACGTGCACTCCGTGTATTTGGCCGTGTTGGAGGGGCCGTGACCAGCCGTGGAGGGGAAGAAGAATTCCACTTCCTGAGAGAATCAAACATAAACCAAAACATACCCATTGTCACCCAAAAGTGATCAACAGACAAAATAGGGTCAGAGTCACCCCGGTCAACCGCAACACATTTTCCAGTCTCTCTTATTAGCTGTGTACACAGTCACCGACAAGGGGAACACATTTGGAATTTATACGAAACTATTTTACAAAGCAATATCCCAAACTTGTGATGGAAATCTCTCCCAGAAATCCACCTTGTCTTTTAAAGTGAACTGAAAGTCCCACCCTCTCCTCTGCATTTTTCCTTTAAAGTTGGAGAGAAGTTATGTAGTTATGTAACTTATAGTTACATGGGTTGAAACCCATGCTAACTATAGGTCCCGCCCCCTCTCTCTCCTCTCAACCCATGTTACTAAAAGTCCCGCCCCCTTTCTCTCTGCTAAACAGTGTAACTAAAAGTCCCTCCCATCTCTCTCTCTCATAAACAATGTAACTAACAGTCCCGCTCCTCTCTCTCTCCTCTCAACCATCTAACTAAAAGTCCCTCCCATCTCTCTCTCTCATAAACAATCTAACTAACAGTCCCGCTCCTCTCTCTCTCCTCTCAACCATCTAACTAAAAGTCCCTCCCATCTCTCTCTCTCATAAACAATGTAACTAACAGTCCCGCTCCTCTCTCTCTCCTCTCAACCATCTAACTAAAAGTCCCTCCCATCTCTCTCTCTCATAAACAATGTAACTAACAGTCCCGCTCCTCTCTCTCTCCTCTCAACCATCTAACTAAAAGTCCCTCCCATCTCTCTCTCTCATAAACAATGTAACTAACAGTCCCGCTCCTCTCTCTCTCCTCTCAACCATCTAACTAAAAGTCCCTCCCATCTCTCTCTCTCATAAACAATCTAACTAACAGTCCCGCTCCTCTCTCTCTCCTCTCAACCATCTAACTAAAAGTCCCTCCCATCTCTCTCTCTCTCATAAACAATGTAACTAACAGTCCCTCTCCTCTCTCTCTCCTCTCAACCATCTAACTAAAAGTCCCTCCCATCTCTCTCTCTCTCTCATAAACAATGTAACTAACAGTCCCGCTCCTCTCTCTCTCCTCTCAACCATCTAACTAAAAGTCCCTCCCATCTCTCTCTCTCTCATAAACAATGTAACTAACAGTCCCTCTCCTCTCTCTCTCCTCTCAACCATCTAACTAAAAGTCCCTCCCATCTCTCTCTCTCTCTCATAAACAATGTAACTAACAGTCCCGCTCCTCTCTCTCTCCTCTCAACCATCGAACTAAAAGTCCCGCCCCTCTTTCGCTCTCTGCTAAACCAGTGTTTCTCAACCTTTTTTGTGCCACGGCACACTTCAGACAAGGAAAAAATCAACCAACATGTTATCAAACGCAAAATTTATTTTAAAAAATAAAATAAAATACAGTAGCCTTTACATTTGTTGTCAAGTAAGACTTAAAACTCACTCACTATGAAATCTGGGCCTGTTTAGATGCACACAAACGTGGTATCCTGGCAGAAATTGATGAGAAGCACATGCGTAGTTCCTCATCAATTGATCGCAGACGTTCTCTGTTTTTAGTCTTTATTGCAGTTAGACTTGAAAAGCCAAGCTCGCAGAGGTATGCTGTGGAGAAAGGGCGCAATGTTGAGATAGCCTTGTTTGCCACGATTGGGTATTCTTTGGCAGCAGTCAACCAAAAACTATCCAGCTGTAGGTCTGCATGGAGCAGTTTTAATGTGCGATCTTCTTTCAGTTCATTAGTTGTTCTTACTCCTGCAAAGTCAAATTCGTGTCTTTATCAACCACAGACCTATATGGGTCCCTGACACAGTCAAATGAGTTGGTGTTGGCTGAGGGAAAATCAAATGATATTTTCTCTTCAAGTGTTTTTTCATCAATTTGCACAAGGCTGAAGTGTTGACCTGTTCTTGGCATTTTTGGGCGAGGGGGAACATTTCGAGAGTGTCACCCCTTTCCAAATGCTGTCGCCAGAGGGAGATCCTTGAATGGAATCTGTTTATTTTGTCCGTGCTTGAAAGAAGGTTTTCATCTCGACCTTGCATTCGCGCATTGAGTTCATTCAGATATGCAAACGTATCTGCCATGCATGCAAGCTGCGCACACCATTCATCACTTGCAAGGAGCTTTGCATCATCGAACCTCTTCTCTTCAGTCAAAAATATTTTTAATTCCTCCCTCAATTCGTATACGCGGGCCAGAACTTTTCCCCGGGACAACCACCGGACCTCCGTATGGAGCAATAAGGCCTTATGCTCCACTCCCATCTCCTCACACAAAATTGCAAACAGTTGGATTTTCAGGGGTCTAGTTTTAATGTAGTTCACCATGCTCACATCGTTATTCAACACACTGGCCAGCTCCCTTGGCAAAGTTTTGGCAACAAGTGCCTCGCGATGTAAATGCGTGACTACAACATTAGGGTTCTTCTCTCGGGCTCTGCTCACGAAGCCTTTGATGCGCCCGACCATGGCTGCAAGTCCGTCAGTGCACACACTTACACAACTCAAACACTGAAGTCCTCCTTGTTGAAGGTACTCTGATGTGAACCGAAAGATTTCCTCTCCTGTGGTTTTATCGGGCATTGCTTTGCAAAAAAGGAAATTCTCGCGGATAGTCTCTCCATCCACAAAGCGCACGTTGGCCATTAGTTGCGCATGGCCACTGATATCTGTGGATTCATCCAGCTGCAAAGCATATTTCTCACTACAACGTATCTTCTCCAAAACCACACTCTCCATGTCCGCAGACATATCATCAATTTATCTCGCTATGGTGATATCTGAGGGGGGGACTTTAGCCACTTCTTTCTCTGCATCTGGGCCTAGAATGGCATTGACAGTGGCTTTGCAGGCTGGTATCTTTAATGTTTCCCCCACAGTGTGTGGCTTTTTTGATTTAGCCACAAGTTCAGCTACTAAATAGCTAGCATGGAGGGCTTTCTCGGACACCTTTGTGGCTTTCCTCATCAAAGTTGCCTGTTTCCCAGTGCTGTCACGCAAACAAACAAAATAGTCCAAAGGCTTATTTTGGAGGGATGGGTGTTTGGTTTGCAGGTGTCGCTTAAGCTTGCTAGGGACCATGGCACTGTTTGATAGCTTCTCCCCACATACTACACACAACGGACACGGTGCAACAGGATCCCCAGTAAAGGAAAAACCAAATGGCAGATACGTGTCACTGTACAGCCTTGAGCTCACCGTTTTTAATTTCTTTTGAACCCCACTTGTTGTGGGCTCATCGACTGGATTGGTTATGGTGCCACTTTGATCAGGAGTGGGTTCTTCTCTTTTCAAATATTTATCCATGTTCGCGTTGCGTTACTAGCGTCTACATCAATCACTTAATCTGTAATTTATTGTTTGCATATCTGTCAATTAATTGCGCTGCCTACCGCCACCAACAGGCATATGGGAGTATTTACGTTGCATACCACCAACAGCGCGACCACACACACTCGGCTCAGACTGGCGTACACGGAGTAGACCAATATATATTTTTTTTAACCAATGAATTGAATTTGCATCATTTTCCACGGCACGCCTGTCCATCTCTCACGGCACAGCGGTTGAAAAACACTGTGCTAAACAATGTATCTAAAAGTCCCGCCCCTCTCTCTCTGCTGAACAGCGTTACTAAAAGTCCCGCCTGTCTGTCATGAGATGAGGTTTACTGGGGGTGTGGTTAGTAGGGACGTTACCCTTGCGGCCGAAGCGACGGAGTCGGAGCCGTGTCCGGCGTTCTGGGTGCCGTCCGTCCCGAAGCGCGCCCGCACGCTGTCCTGCGCCTCCTGCCGCGCCGTCGCAGAGTCGGTGGGGCCCAGCAGTCTGCGCCACGCCCCGATGGCCTCATCCCCCATCAGCTCCATGGCAACCACCGGCCCCGACGACATGAACTGCACCAGGTTACTGTACACGCACACGCATACGCACAGCACACAGATACACACAAAAAAACACTATTATTGATTGAATTTGTAGTTAATCACTTCTACCTTCTTAGTAAGTGACATAAGAGCTGACCTAATTTTCTCCTTTTCTCCTTATTGCACCGGGGGTCAGAGATTAACGCAATTTCGATTCCTCTGTCTGGAATATATTTTGGAAATGACAATAAAGCTGACTTTGACTTTGAAATATCTTAAGAGACTTTTCATTGCACAAGGACGCCTTCAGGTAGACTGTGGTAACCAGGGTTCAAACCCAGGACCTTTCGGGTGAGAATCAAACACCCTAAGCAGTATCCAGCCCAGGCCTAGTGAATCAGTCACACTGGTTAGGAGGAGTTCTGACTCACATTCATTCATTCCTCCCACAGTGTTGTTCAGGGGTCACATGATGCTGGTGTGTATGATAAATGAGAGAATGAAGACATTGTCATAGACGAAATTAACCCAGATCTCTGAGCTAGAGGTCTGGGTAGCTGGTGAAGCATGGAGAGACTAACCTGAAGAAGGGCTTGGACTGGTGCTCCATGTAGAAGTCTGATGCCTGGCTCCTGTAGCGACAGGGTAGAGGGTTAGAGAGACGTCATTGACCCCAGCTTTTACACCCACACTCATCCCTTTCCTCCGAAAATCAAAATCATCAATAATGGCAGAGATAACATTAAGCATTACCTAATGACTCTTTCCAGTTATTGCTGAATGATAACAATAGCTAATAGATACAAGCTGTACAAGTACTGGAGTCAAAAACCTGCTTTGACTTAAGTGTCTTTCATTGGAAACTGAAGCGAATCTTACTAAATGAGTAAGACATATACTAGATAATACAAGGTAACAGAAGAGGCGCTTCACTTTCAGTTTGACCGTACAATGTTAGCGTGGTCATTTTAGCCTTGATCACGATCAAGTTGGCTGCGTGAATCGTTTCCAGGATGTCTCCCAGTCTGGACAGGGCGTCCGGCTTCACCATGGCCAGGGTTCTACCGGGATCGGGGAGAAGAGGAGGGAGTTAGTGACTGACTCACCGACACAACACACAGAAACAGAACAACAATATAATAAATCACCTGGCTGCGCTATTGATCAATGACGAATGTCGAATCAATGACATTTTCCTTCAAAACAATCACTACTTGAGTTGCGATTATTGATTTACCAACGGCCAACGAGTGACCTAGCTACATAGCCCAAAGCCTGTCCTCAATAGTGGGCCTGAATGTCATGTTTCTTTTACTTATTGTTGTTATGTTACACCAAACGGAAATGTGTTTTCATTTTTAGCAATAATAACACGGCTGCCCATCACTAAGGCCATGCCGGAAGGGAGAGGAGATTAGGAGTTGAGTCCAAAGGGAATGTAGCGGATGGGGATTAGAGTGGCTTTGCGTGGAGGCCAACGGCAGCATACCTCTCCTTCTTGCTGCCCAGTTTGTTTGCCGTGTACTGGTCTCCGTACTCCACAAGCTTGAGCTGCCGCGAGAACACGTTGACCAGGCTGCCCACAAACAGGTCCTGCTGGTGGAGACCTTCGTACCGCGTCCTCCGCAGGAAAACACGCTGGTTCTTCACGTCAAACTACACACACACACACAGTTACACACACACAAACACAAAGTTCCACCCACAAACAGTTACAGACAAACACAGAGAATTACACCCACCCATACAATTACACACACACACACACACACACAAATATATTGAATACACGCACTGACGCAGACAAAACAATAATAACCCATTTTTCCTGGTTGGGGAACAAGCGGCCGACAAACACAGTTTAGACCAATATGTGTTGTAAGGCGTTTGTCATTCCACTAGAGGGATCTATTACTACTTAGTCATTAAGCGTCCATCTAAAACCACTTCCAGTGCATTCAGATACATGTCATTAAGTTGCAGGAAGGTGTTAGACACTACACAGACTGGTCATTAAGGAGCCGGTATGGGTCGTTAGTTAGACAGTATAGAGATTTGATTTCAACCTAGAAAATAATCTCTTCTGTTTGGTCTTTGCCTCCCGGATGTAAGGTTCAGGGTCCTCAATGTCCACACTACAGCCTGACCTGTAGGCAAGATGAGCATGATGGCTCTCATCCACTCTACCTGCTCCTGAATTATCTGTACATGAAATTAACTGCAAGCCACTTCAGATAAAAAAAAGCGTTTGATGAAAGACTAAATGGTAAAACTGTCCACAGCCTCGTGGTGCCTACCATCTCAACAGAGCCGTCCTTGGGGTAGTAGAGGAGCTGGTAGCAACGCAGGAGGGTGGCACTCGGATCATACCACTCAGCCAGGAAGGCATAGCGGTCCTCCTGGGAACAAGATGGTCATGTGATCTCACACACTGACCCAACTGGTTTGTCTTTAGCTCTACTGTTAAATTTAGAATGCACTTTGTTGAAGAATGTGACTTTGCCGTTGCAACATTTATACACTAACACCACTCATGAATTATAAAAAAACCTTGCCTTTCTGATTCATACAGGGCTGTCTGTGCAGCGGTTTTTACTTTTTTTTTTTTACTTATTTGGCAAAAGGCCCCAGTCTCATTTGACATTTGCTTTGGGTATAAGTGTCTGCAAATTACTGAATGTATTTGCTCAAAATATACAGTCGTTAAATTCATCACAATTCATAATAATACATCCTCAGTCAGTAACAGATGTGTCTGCTTTTTCAGCAACATTGCAGAAAATGCCAAGGAGACAGATATAGATAGATAGATACAATATGCATGTGTATCTTTTTCAGTGGCCTAATTATTTGATAGGAGAAATTTCAATGCCAAGAGTGCTCCCTCTTGTGTATTTTACTATGATCTACAGCTGACACAATGATATCTGAAATGTACTTATAATGTATTCGTGCAATTAAGTTACACTACTCAAATGTTTTAGGGGAATTGGTGCTTTCGCTCAAGCCCCAAACAACTCCAGATAATACTCTCCTACCGAAAACATCACCCAACATGCTCAGTTGAGCATGTTGAGCTGATGTTTTTTAACAGTTCCACAAACGAATGACACTTTTAGCCAAAAGCCAGCACAATAACATTGGTTACAGTTTGTGAGTAAACCAACTTGTCACACATTTCTTGACCCACGACCCAGTCAAACGTTAAGACCAGTAGTGGTGTACATGTTATTATGTGAGTAAACTCACTAGATTGCTAACTGCTAACTGCTTTATACACTCATCTCTAGCGTCAGCGTGAAACGCAAATACTACACCTTTAAAATACGATGTACAAAACCGCAAGACTCAACATACCATTTGCTTTCAAACGTCGTAAGAAAATGCGTTTATTAAACCTCTCTGGGTTTCGATGAGCAACTACCTCGGTGAGCTAGCAGCGCGCGCCAAACTGCACAACGTTTCCATAGTTACGCGGTTGGGTGAAAGGTTATAATGGCATGTTCAAAAGCAATCGGGTAGAAATCGGAGATTGTAAACGGTTGCCACACAAATGTTCATGCAACGGTTGCAAACATACGGTTCCAAACATAAATTCTATATATAAATATGAACATATTTGGCTGATTATAATATTGTCAATTGTATCAAGTTGAAGATTCAATAACGCTGAGCCACGCGCCACCTAGTGGCAAATGAACACCTGGGTGGTAGACATCCATAGCTCCGAGTGTTCCTGAAGGCAACCTACAGTGCTTCAATAAAGTGCCATAACTACTGTAAGAAAAAATAACACATCCAATCTGTGCAAATCGTGTGTGCGGCTACAGACAATTGACCTGCTTGTTCTTTCTACATTAGTGTAATTAGTGTAATGTGTTCAATGGAAAGTATAGCATCTATCCGGGGAGCTGGTCCTCTTATCTTGGATGGTGGGCTAGCAACGGAGCTAGAGGCTCAAGGTTTTGGGTTACAGGTAAGTCACAGGTACCTTAAAGTTCACCTGGTGGTCCACTTAGTTATTGCTAGAACTTGCGACTAACCCACCTCCAATCGGGTTCAACATAAAGTCTGTTTAAATAAGTTTAGCACCAATCTCGACTGCACAGACATATTTATTCTACGTATGAACTCATTGCCCCCTGTGCATGGTGGTTAGATATCTTAATAAAAGCCATATAAACGCATGGATAAAGGGGATGACTTACACAACAACTATAGCCTGAATGGGTTGTGAATGACAACCTTTTACATGTGTGTGTTTGTGAACATAGTTTATATTTCTGTCAAAGTATCTGGTATCTGGCATTGGTTAGGCTTTATATACCTGTGATGACAATGCTAAATCCTACTTATAGGGGGATCCATTGTGGAGTTCCAGACTCTTGCATACTAACCCACAGGCCATACAAGATGCCCATTACAGGTAGGCTTGTGCCACAGTACTACACACATTGACTTAAACATGTAGGTTGAGAAGTATTTCACAAATTATTTCATGTGATATTTCCGTAGGTTTCTTGACAGCGGAGCGGATGTGGTTTCCACGGCGACCTACCAGGCCAGCATCAAAGGCTTCATGAAGCACCTTGACATGAGCTTAGAGTCGGCCCAGGAGCTGATGAAGTCAGGAGTTCACCTGGCCCAAGAAGCCGTCCAGCAGTTTGTCACCACCAACAATGATACAGGTGTCTTACTCATTCATGCATTACACGGAGAGCAGGTAGATATTGTTCAATGAAACCTAAAATACCGCCCCAATTCCCTACTTGCTCCTTAATGTTCTGTATCTGACCTCACTGTCAATCAATTTGTATTAAAGAATCAGTTAAATGACAACTAGCCCTAAATAAACAGGAATTAAAATTGAGAGAATCAGCTAATGGGAGAGAATAAGAGTCATGTTAGCATGAAGTGGTAGAGTTGGGATCTATAAATACTTCTTAATGTAGCCCATAGCAACATGCTATTATATCATGTTAGAAGGCTAGACCAAGTGCACCATGGTACAGACAATCACCTTATCATCAAGTATAGACCCAGGTTGATTACACTGGTGAAAAAAGAAGTGTACAAGTGTTATTTTGATGACTTCATTTTCTCCTTTCCCTGGCCAGAGCGAGGTCGACCCCTGGTGGCAGGGTGTGTCGGTGCGTACGGTGCGTTTCTACTGGACGGCTCGGAATACTCTGGAGGATACGCTGAGGCGATGAGTATCGAGGTCAGCAAGTTGTAAAGATCTCTGAATAATGACAAATTGATTATATGACTACTTCTTCATGAATGGAGAAGAGCTGTGGATGAAGTTCATGAAAGTTTAAATAGGACAGCGAAATTAATGAATGAGTGTTACGCCAAGAGAGTGAATGAGTTAATGAGTGATAAAAATGATGTAACAAATGATTGCATGAATCTTAGATCATAGGAGTGTACCTCCTGCCCATACAACATAAATATAATCGAAATGTATTGATCAGTGGGTGATGGTGGTGGTCCCCCAGGAGCTGAAAGCCTGGCACCGGCCTCAGATCAGCTGCCTCGTGTCCGCGGGGGCAGACCTGGTAGCTATGGAGACCATCCCCAGTGTGAAGGAGGCGGAGGCCTTAATGGAGCTCCTCCGAGAGTTCCCCAGCTGTAAGGCCTGGCTGTCCTTCTCCTGTAAGGTAGGAGCTCCTTCTATTCAGTAACACTCATGATTTACCCAATTTATGGGTGAGAAAAGGATTTTGCAACCACAACTCCTTACATTTATGTGTATCTGCTTCCCGGCATGTCATAAAGTTTTAAACCCAATCGACACCTGCCGCAATATCAATGTCCCTGTGAACAGGGACATTGATCAGCAAACAGCAAGTCCAAGATCACCATGCGCACACACTCCTGCACAACTAACAGCTGAAACTCCTTATTCTATGGTATCTTGCAATATCGTTTAACAACAATTCGCTACTCATGTAGCCAACTACTGGCGAGATGACAGAATTACTAATTTGTAACAAACCAATATGCTTCAATGCATTACTAAACAAGGTCCAAATTAAATGAGTTATTTTGTGCAAACCAACCAAAACACTTTTAAAGGGGTATTTCCAGGTGCTACATTTGCATGGCCCCACCTGATTAGAAAGTCAGTGCAGGGTGACGGAGCCTTCCTCCTCAGGACGGCCGGTCGCTGTGCGACGGGAGTCCGTTCCTGGAGGCGGTGCGGCTGGCTCAGAGGTGCAGCCAGCTGGTGGCCGTAGGGGTGAACTGCTGCTCCCCGGTGCTGATCCGCCCCCTGCTGGAGATGGTCAGCCCGCTGAGGAGCCCCGACCTGCCCTGGGTGGTGTACCCCAACAGTGGAGAGGAGTGGGATAGACTCAGCGGGTCAGTGTTAATGCTACTGCTTGTAGCACTTCTAGTACACACAGGCTCAGTGTTAATGCCACTGCTTTTAGTACTTCTAGTACACACAGGGTCAGTGTTAATACTACTGCAGAGTAGTATTACACACACACACACACACCGAGGGAGTTTAAGTACTACTACTATACACAGTGGATCAATTTTGAAGAAATACTTGGAAATTTTGGGAGAATAATTTTTTTTTGTACTTACCCATAGTCAGACGAGAAGGACAGTTCTATTTCAGCCCAGTCCTCTTCCAACTTCTTGTTTAGCATTCGTTAAAGATAGCAATAGACTGACTTGACCGATGGCTCCTTTGTCTATGAAAAGTCTATGTAAATGTTTATATTTTCTGCACGACTGCAAAGTTTACACCAGTGTTATGAGTAATTTAATATGTATATTTTTTAAAACCTCCAAATGCTATTAAACAATCAAGGATGTCGTTTTTTGGTTTTGAGATTTACTGTAATCAGATTTTCGTCAACAAAAATCCCCCACTAGCCCCGACACATCCAACTATTGTAGAGCTACATAAGTTGCCAAACCCATGACAGCACTTTCCGTAATCAGTATTATCTGACAACTTTGTGTAGGAAGAAATATGCAATCACAATATTTTTTAATTTTCAGGTGGAATGCCTCAGGGTCAAAGGTTTCATCCATAGCAGAACTGAGCCAGGAATGGTTGAAACAAGGAGCCACGATGATTGGTAGGAACAAAATAAAGGAAGCCTGTTTACTCATCTGAACCTTCTTGGTGTGGCTGTGGTAATGTTATTATCGAAGCGTTGGGAAGAGAACACTACTCTCCACAATGTGCCATTAGAACACTATAAACACCAACCTGAATGGCTGCAGTCATTTGGCTTAGAGGTTAGACCATTTGCCGTCCTATGATTGGACAGCTGTGATTGCCGGTTTGATTGTGGCGTTAGAGAGCCCACCTTACATCACTGTAATTACCCGAGTCAGAAGCAAGTAATAACATTGATTTTTTAACTTACCTTATTTTCGACTGGTTTCTTGTTGTCTCTTCCACCACTAGGGGGCTGCTGCCGCGTGGGTCCCACTCACATCACGGAGCTACGGAAACGTCTGCTAATCAAGTCAGTCTGAATTTATTTAAAGTAAAATACTTATTAGATGCAACTCGTTTGTACAGGGTCTGAAACTAAGGTTTCGTGTTACATGCTAAGAACAGTTAAGGAACGGATTGACACACGCAAATGTGTAGCAACCACCTGGGGCGAGGTCAGACAGTAGACCCCCCCCCCACCCAATCCACATAATAACCATCCACACTCGTGCGTGCGTGTCAGGGTTGTGCCGATGTTTTCATAATCATCTGACCAGCATGATCGACTGACACCCAAAAGAAAAATCGAATAATCATCCCGATCCATCCGAAAATGGATAATACAACTGCGCTCTCCTTTTCTTCCAGCACAATTCCCATGCTGCTCTCATCCCTTCCATCAGTAGTCATTAAATGATAACTTCAGCGGTATCCAACCTAGGCCCCATTTCCACATCATTGGGTCGAAGGGACTAATACGGATGACAATTTTTGGAAATTGGTCTAGTATCGAGCGAGCGAGCTGCAGACGCAATCAGCGAAACAGGCAGCAATGTAACCCCTTGGGGCAATCACACTCCGCCACCTCTCCACCTCAAAGAAGTGCTTGTTTTTGCCACTGAGACTCAGATCGCTATTATGTCTGACAGGATAATTTGAAAGGATCCCTACAGAGAAATACAAACTTTGTTCTTTGCCTTTCACTAGATCGAGTCTGATTGTTATTGTGTAGCCAAGTTGTTGCATGAAAAGAACGCTGGAATCGTGAGTGATAGGTGGAGAGAGGACTGTCAGCAAAGTGTTTTTTGTGTTAGTGTTGTCTAAAAGATTTGTGAAGATCTGTGAAGGAGGGTTGGGTTTTACTGCGACTATTCAACTTCATAGCGTGAGATTTCAAGGCGAGGCTTCTCTTTGACACTTGGTTAGACACAAGAAACAGACCGGATGAAGTGTAAGACAATGAAAAAAGTTGTGTTTCTCTTTAGGGATTTTGGTTCTCCATTTTTTTTAAAAGATAAGGTCCCATGAGAGACAGCTGCAGGGGAGGAACTTAAGCTCTTAGCATAGTGAGACCAGTTTAAGTTTAAGAATAGCTCCTCAATATTATCAACATATTCCCAGATCTTACCAGTGTCTTTTAAACACAAATGTTTGTTATCCATCATGTCATGTGACCAGCTGACTTTGTTGTTATGGTTACAGGTGACGATGGAGCCACTCGACCCTTAGAGGTGTTATCGCCATACATCTTCCCAGCAGATTCCCTTGCTGCATGAAGGTGGAGTTTAACAAGGAGCCCTGGCAGCTACGGCTCACAGACACTTTATAGGATCAGGAGTTTGAGGCAATGACTCCACCTTCAGAACAACAGCTGATTCCTGATCTGGAACAAAAAGCCATTTACCATTAACAAAAAAAACTGCTGGTAAAAATCATATGTCTGTACTCTGTTTAAGTGATGATACCTTGAACTGTGACGGTGTATTGAAGGATAATTGTCATTGCTTGATACTGTCAACCTTCATTCATTCCTAGGTTTTTCAGACAAATCTAAAACTTGGCCCTGTTTTTAAAATACTTGTTGGGCTACAAAACCGGAAATATATATTATTATATTGAATTTAGAATTGAGTTACCCCAGGCCGTAACCACGCAGAACCCTTGAACACACCTCGCTTCCCTCTTCTTACAGAGCTCAGCACTCTAGCATCAACAGACAACACAACCTAGTTTCTTTGCAATAAGTTAGACAATATAGCATAAAGTTCAGATGTGTAATGTAGCCATATTATTAAAAACTTTTATTTAGTAGGTAAATTAGTCACTTAATTCGCTGAACAACCACAACTGTTGAATCCTGCAGAACAACAAGTTTGTAGGTGATGACAGTATTAAGAAAAAAGACCTGAATTCATTGAAGATCATGTATTTTGCATGTTTAAGTTAAATGCTTATTTCATCATTGGGTCATTGGGCATAGTCTAATTAAACAACTGAAATAATCCGATATCTGAGTCAAAGGTTTCTATTAATATTTATTGTTTTCCTTAAGAACTATGTCCAAAACACTGAAGGGGTGTTGAACATGGGGGTTGAGGGTATCAAATATGAAGGGAATATGTTTTAGACAGAAAACATGAATAGGATAACTACACTACACTATCAGCGAGGGTTATCCAGGTTCACTGAAGCACTACTCCAACTTATTACACTTAAGAACAAATACAATAAATAAACAATCGGCATTCATTCAATTCAAACCGCATAGCATGTCACCGGGTATTTACTGTAGAGCGCTCTGTTGCACTATAGTCCCTGTTGGTAGCTCAGATTGTCAAAACGAGACGTACTGTTTATTCAAAGAACCATAGAATCATTTGACCTAAAAAAGTTGGGGGGGGGGGGTTTAACACTTCTACCCCGACATCTGACGTCCTCCAGGTTCCCACATGATGGTCAACGTTTAAACTAAGCTTAAAGTTAAGTAGGGTAGCTCATAGTTTAGCATTTAACTTAGTTAGGTTTTACTATTTAAACCTTACATTCGGAGTGCAGAGGGAACAGGAATGTTGCGATCGTAGCGCAGCGGTTGTACCTCGATGTCTCTGGCGTGGTTTGAACACTCATCTCTCGTGGCGCGTCGACTCGCTCCCACACCTCAGTCGGTCAGGTGCTCCTCAATGTCACAGCCCGCCGGGCTCCTCCTCCGGTTGTCCGTCGTGTTCGACAATCGCTTCCAGGCAGTGTCCTTCGGACTTCCCGTGCTCTGTGAGCGTCCGAGGCGGGCCAGGCGCTTGGCGGAGGTCTTGTCCTCCCCGCCGCTGCCGCTCCCCTCGGGCGCGGGATAGTTGGCAGACTCGGGCTCCCGCTGGTGGAAGTCATGGCGCAAATTCTCCAGGTTGAGGGCCCAGGGGCCCAGCTTCTGCCAGTGCACCCTCTGGAAGGCCATGATGCAGTGGAGGTTCCCGCCCACCTGGGACCAAAAGGACCATGGTCACACAATTGCAGGCATTGTTGAATACCAAGGTATTCAACAATGGGATTAAAGGCTACTGGGTGAAGGGCTACTACTTAGGGATAGTGCTAAGAGCTAGCTGCTAGGCTAAGGTTAAGGAAGAAGAGCTAGCTGGTGGGCTAATGGCTAGAGTTAACTGGAGTTCAGGGCATGGACTAAGAGCAGGTTGGCAGACTTTGAGCTTGGACTAAGAGCTAGCCGGTGGACTACAGTAAAGGCAAGCGGATGGGCTAAGGTTCAGTGCTACGGGCTACTGAGTTTTTTCAGGTGCAGGCCTAAGAAAACTAACTATACAACTGTACTTGAGGTTGGAAGCAAACAATGCCATAACCAGCAGAAAAGGTGAGCAGGAAACCTTCTTGGTCTTTCGGTACTGAATCCCCCTCTCTGTGTGGCGGATGTCCAGGTACTCTGGGTTCTGTGTGTTCAGGTCCGTCACGATATCCAGCCACCTTGGTAAGAGAGGGCCTTTTAAAATCGGCAATCCATTGCTAGGACCAACATGATGTGTTGGTTTGAACACTGACACTGACACTTTTTTACAGTGAATGGCTTTAGATGTCTTACTTTTACAGTGAATAGTTTGATCACTGACTTTATGCAATCTACAGTTTAAAGTGTCTTACTTTTTACAGTAAATGGTATCGGAGTGTCTTTGCTTTAACAGTCCATAGCTTAGTGTCTAACCTTTTACAGCGACTAGTCCAGAGTGTCTTACCTTTTACACAAAACTGTGTTAATTGGCTTACTTTTTACAGTGAATTGCCGGGTGTTTCCGGCTCGGCTCTCCGATGAGAATCCAATGTTCTGTGTCGTTGGCTGGCAGAGCACCCCTGGCAACGCACAGGAAACAAGGGCTCAGTCCACAGAGGAAGCATAAGAAGACGGGGACGGAGAGCAGAGGCGCAGCTACCTGTATGCCTTGGAAGCCTTGAGGGGTGTGGCCTCAAAGCCTACGGGGCAGAAGTAGTGGTTCTGACAGTGGTAGATGTAAGCCATGGACGCGTCCTTCAGACCCTGGGTCAGCTTCTGCAACGCCCCCTCCGCTGGAAACACAAAGGCGTTGCTAAAGCTGCATTCAATTCTGAATAGATGATGGGATATTAGATAAGATAATAACTTTATTTCCTCCCATACATGAGAAATTCACTAGTTACAGCATCCCATGGAGAATAAAAAGATGCAATAATATAAATAAAGAAAGATATGGTATGTCCAGCATACATAAAAAAAGAAATCACACAGTGATCACAATGCCATGTCATAAGGGCATAGATGACACACACTTAAAGGTTACATAACAGTTGAGGCTAAAAGGTCTTTCAATACAGAATCAATACTTCATTCCACATGTACAGTGGACAGTGCACATTATTTACATTGAAGTAGGTGAAGTGATTGGTGACAGGACAATGTTTCATAACAGTTGTGTTATAGAGGCATATTGGTTGACCTTTGAAATGAAGGTCAATCAAATGTCCCTACGTCTACGCACATCAAGTACAGCACAGTACTTGTGTGTTTCAGTGGATACAGGTCGTCAATAACAATGGGCAATGATGTATTGTTTCGATAATGGATTATATTCTGTTAATAATGTCCAAGCACAGTGGTCTGCAATGCATTTGTTTTCTCCAGTTTCATTGCTACTGTTGTACTTTCAGTGACACCAGGATATGCTCTCTGGGATTAATACATGCCTACCAGTATTCTGATTTACAGGGCCAGTTAGGGCGGGACTAAATACATTTATATAATCACTCGTCCAATCAAGGGGGAGCACTGTAATCATGGGAGGAACTCAGGACACACAACAATCACAGTGGTTTCCATAGCAACAATATGAGTGCAGGTGAATACAAAATGCTAAGTGGATACAAAGAGCATGAATGAGTCTCACCAGTTTCCCCTGCAGTCTTGTGCTTTCCGTGGGGTTTGTACAGAATATAGGAGCAACCTCGAACTCTGAAGTTTTCATTGATTTGCCGAAACCATCTGGAAGTGATGAGAGAAATATGAACGATATCATTGTCGCCTCCATGGATCTCACTGGTGAAAGCTAAGGATCGACCCTGAACTGACCCTCACCTAATGAGGGTGACTTAAATGACCTCAGCCTATTTGGTCCTCATGGCCTCACCTCATGAGCGTGGCGTTCCCGGTAAACGGTCCGAACTTGATGTCTTCGAACGGCGGCTGGAAGCCCAGGATGTGGAGGGCATCCTCCTGGGAGAGGGGAGGAAGGCTGGACACACGCACGCGCACACACACACACACACACACACACACACACACACACACGCACACAGTTAACTCTCATCCAACGTAAATCACCTATATTAACTGCCATCCAATTTAAACCACATTCCAAAACATCAAACTCCACTGGTACTATACTTTATCTCAAGTTACCACAATACCACTTCTACACAAAATATACAGGTGCATTCTCTAATCCATCTCTGTGATGTAGGAACGCAGCCAGTCTCTGTTTCAACATCAACAAGGGACAGGAAGTGAGGGGCATACCTGCCAACAGGTGCCTTCTCTGATCCATCTCTGCGATGTAGGAACGTGTTTCAACATCAACAAGGGACAGGAAGTGAGGGACATACCTGCCAACAGGTGCCTTCTCTGATCCATCTCTGTGATGAAGGAACGCGTTTCAACATCAACAAGGGACAGGAAGTGAGGGACATACCTGCCAACAGGTGCCTTCTCTGATCCATCTCTGTGATGTAGGATGGAAGCCAGTCTGTGTTTCAACATCAACAAGAGACAGGAAGTGAGGGGCATACCTTCCCGCCCCCAGCGTGCTGTACAGGAAGTTCCAGCAGGAGATCAGCGAGGAGATCCCACACGACGTCTTGTACTGCGGCCGGCTGATACAGTACCTGAAGATATAATAATAACACCACAAATAATACATCATAACCTAACCAATATTACAATACCTTTAGATATATTAATAACATAACAAATAATACATCATCTGAATATATAATAATAACCTAACCAATATTACGATACCTTTAGATAAATAACATAAACAATAATACAATACCTGAAGCTATAGTAACAATAACAAATGAAAACGACATTTAGTTATGAAAAGGAAAAACTAGATTATTTTTAGCAAATGCGATGATGAAAATGTCAGACAAATAATAGTATATAGATGGATGACTTCATATTGTGAACTTGTGCTGTCTAACAAAGGGATGGATGAATTCATTATGGTGAACTTGTGCTGTTTGAAAAAGGATGGACGACTTCATAACAGTAAACTTGTGCTGTCTAACAAAGGGATGGATGCATTCATAATAGTGAACTTGTGCTGTCTAACAAAGGGATGGATGCATTCATAATAGTGAACTTGCTGTCTGAGAAAGGCAGGGTGAGGTTACCATCTCCGGAGGTCCAGCACCTTCCTCTGTCGGAGCTCCTCCTGGGCTGGGTGAAGGGGAGGGTCCTGGAGGTTCCGACTCTTCGTCTTCTTGGAGCCTGCCTTCTTGGGGTTGCCTGTGGTCACACCAAGGAGAGGCTGTTGTGTGGTGAGGCAGGACAGAAGGGTTTCATCATCGTCGTAAACATCTGGCAAATCCTGGCGGTGGCTTAACAACAGATAACTGACCTTCCTTCCTCCAGCATTCAAATCGTTTTACTCAAAATATACATTCTCTGCACAGTTCTGCAAAGGCTGGGTGTTGTGACACGCCACTGGCCTGCTGTATGAACTTACCCGAACCAAAGTATTAAAAATGACTCACTTGTTTTACTCTTTCTTGTCAGAACGGCCTCGAAGTCTGTTGTGTCGATCTCCCAGGCGAGGATAGGCTTGTTGTGGGCGGACATCTCCTCCATATCGTAGTCCCCGTCCGACGCCACACTGGTCACCTCTATCTGACTGAGCTCCAGCAACGGCTTCACAATAAGAGCCCCCTCTTCATGCATCTTGGGCCCTGCGTCTCTGCTGCTGAGGGTGTCTGGTTGGGGGCAGTATACGGCTGTGGCCTGGTTTAGGAGGGCGTAGTCGGAGCACACCGTGTAGAACGTCTCCTGGGAGTGTGTGACTGGACAGGTCCACTGGATGTGGAGTTCGGCGCTGGACGCCCGGCGTGGTTTGGGCGTTTCCTGAGACGAGAGAGAGCTAAACACGGCGCCGCGGCCATCTTCTTGCTCACTGGGCCTCTGTGGCGGCGGCCGGCCAGCCAGGGCACAACAGTTTGCTTCTTGACCTTCTGACGGATTCGGCATCGAACCGTGGGCTGTTTGGATGGGGCAAGAGAGGGCGGTGAGCCAAGCGTTGGGGCCGCACAGCAGTGGTGGAGTCCAATGGGGAGGATTATTTAATCTGAGGACCAGAGGGATAGTTTCTTAATTACAGAGAGGATGAAGTTGACGTACTGGACGTCACCATTTGACTACAAATATGGTCTAGCCAGTCATGCCCTCAGTTTAAAATCTTCGGTAAAACATTGTGAGGAACACGGTTATGTTGTGGTGAACCCACTGTTTCAGCTGGAATTCAAACACTATGAGATCGCTCAGCACATTCAGTATAAGTAGCTGGGGTTCATCTCAGGGGCGGCAGAAGGTATAAATGGGTGGCACGTGAAAAGGCCTTGGAATGTAAGCATTAACTTTGCAGGGGCCAGATAAAGACTTTCTTGACCTTGTGTTAAATGCATTCATACGATGTTAAACCTTTGACTGTGCCATTATTTAGTTAGCCTCAACATATAAGTAAATTGAGAAAAATAATGAGGTTATCTGGATATAGAGAGATCACAGCTTCAGTGGTCACCGGTCACCCTGGGGCAAGCTTTAATTCAAACATGAGAATAATGAAGGGGGTTGTTTCCTTGTGCTGGGAGGAGGTGTTGTGAGTGACACATGGTGGTCTTTCGTTGACTGGCTGATATGGCGTTTTCGAGCAATCGGATTTGCTGGGGTTCACCAATTGTGATCAAAGGCAGCTGAAGTTGTTCTACCCAGGGAAATGCTCACAATTTCACAATATTAGAAAGAATAATCAAACATATATTATACTATATAATATTATATTAGAAATAATATGCATACATTAACACATTAATGGGCACATGGGTCCATTCACTGATGTAAGTCAAAGACTTGTTGCTTCCAATATCAAAATCGTGTGCCTTCTTTGCTCCCAGCAGGGAACTTGACCAGCTGTCAAAATTAAATGGAGATAAGCATCACACATCAATCAGTGTCATTAAATAGACAGCTCCATGGAAACATGGATTTTATCCTGTTTTCTCTAAAAAATATATTTTTTCTTTAAACGGTCATATACGCCATAACGGCTTATATAAAAATAATACAGTGTTGGGGTTCAATGGCTCTTTTAAAATGTGTTTGTCAGTATTCTGTAGTTGTATATAGTACCATACCGTTATGTGACGGTATATCATAGGGAGCATAGTGTCTTCAGAAACGCCTGCACCTGTGCAAAACCCACCTGACTCCATCCCACAAGCATGTACACATTTCTCATGTTTTGTGTTTCACACAGCGAGGAATTACATTACAATCGACAGCAAATGTCTGGCCATCATTAAAAACAACTAATGGAGCCTTTATTTTAACACACTGTGATGGCTCTGTCTGACCATCACATCAGCTGTTGGTCGTGGGAACCAAATACGCACCACTATAGCAGCTCTGGAAACGTTTTATACGTATTTTAAATGTATATTTTTGACTAGGCAATAAACATGGGTAGAAAATATATGCAATCTAGCCATGCATCCAATAAAAACATAGTGCTGACCACTTATAAACAAATAAAACACCACATCCTTACCCGTCCTGACTTCCGCATTCAGCGAGATAATGTGGATGGACTGTACCACTCAGTAGACGGGTTATTCTGTCAAAACTAATAACACCTAAATTCAGGCCTAATTGCCAAACAAAAGTAGAAAATATGACACAAATCATTGTAGTATATTTTAATCTTATCTCCTCATCATTGTATCGCGTTGAAGAAATGCAGATACGAGTTTTTATTTTCAGAAGGATATCCCCGGGTTTGTGGCGTTTTTGACCCTACCACCCAATGAAAGATTAGTCAGCGCTTTATTCTCAGGGGCCAGGGCCAATCTTTACTGAGTTGGAGGTAGGAAACTTGTTTAACAATTCTGTTGTACGTTTCACGATATCTTATCCAAATAACCTTCCTAGTGGAAACTAGCGGGTTGGTTGAGAATGGTGTTAACATGATTACAGATCGTGGCCTCTAAAAAGGTTACTGAACTGTAACACGACGTTACAGATCATACCATTTAAACCAAATGCCTATTAATAATAAAATGTGCATTTAATGAGCAATATTAAACACACAAATAGGTACCAAGTCTGCGCCATGAGATTCTCCTCAGATTTTAAATTCATTTGATTCATTCATGAAGCGATCAACTTGAGTTTAACTGTTAAACATCTTAATATAATGTTGTTATTTATTTACAAACGTGTTCCACGCCATATTCGACAACAGTTTCATGAAGAAAAATAATGAGTTGTGGCTCTTGTTTTTAGTTGTCTGTGTTTTGGTAATAAGGTTAGGTTGCACCAGACTTTGTACAGTTATCTGGTAGGACACGTTTAATGCTTAACTTAACTAAACATTCATTGATGAGAAGACACACTGTGCCCCTTTACAAACAAAACTATTTAAAGTCGTTTTTTCCTTACTGCTCACGGAATAGCTGCTTTGGTTTCTAGAGAGAAACATGGCGTTTCTAGAGAGAAACAAGAAATTGGTGATTATCGACACGGACTGTGGAATCGACGATGCCCAGGCCATCATGATGGCCCTGTCTGCCCCCAACGTCAAGATCCTTGGTGTTACATGCTGTTTTGGGAACACGTCCCTGGAAAATGTGTGCCAGAATGTGTTGAGGGTGCTGGCAGTCTGTAAACACGAGGAGGTACCGTAGGTCAAAAGAAAAACGATCCGCTGTGTGTAAATAAATGATTGATTTAAAATATTATCTACAAATGTTAAATTACAAACATAAGATTGAAGGTCTGTTTGAAATTTCCTGATTGTTTTTTATGTCTTTGTTCTGTACAATGGAACAAACTGATTTTATGTGTGGCTATCAACAACACACCAAGGCCCCTGTAATACATAGAAGGAACATGGTTGACACATTTCCCCAGATCCCGGTGTTCCAGGGCTTGGGCGGCCCTCTTGTCGGGGCAACAGAGCTACCTAAGGATCACTTCGGCAGCGACGGCCTGGGGGACATCCTGGTAGACCGAGACCCGGACTGGAGAGAGAAGATCCAGAAGGAGCACGCTGTCAACGCCATGATCAGACTCGTGTCGGAAAACCCGAACCAGGTGGGAGAGACCACCCCGGTTGTGCCGTTTAACTTGTGCTCTGTCGCTGTCTTGTCCTGGAATCGTGATCCGAAACCGGGATTTTTTTTTGTGCCGCAGGTGTCCCTAGTGGCCCTCGGCCCTCTCACAAACCTGGCCATGGCGGTGAGGCTTGACCCGGACTTCCCAGACCGCCTCAAAGACCTCTTCATCATGGGGGGGAACATGGAGGGTGAGGTCGAATATGAAATTTATATATATTCATATATTTATTTATATATATTTATATATTTATATAATTTAAATCTTATAATTTGGCAGCAGAGGACAACTCTGGACACATTTATCCAAAGTGATGGACAAGTGAGTCTGAAACCATTCAAAAAAATTGCAAAAGAAAAAACATAGAACGTTTTTCTTTGACAGGGAAGGGTAACGTGACATTATGTGGGGAGTTCAACTTTGTGACCGACCCGGAGTCGGCCTACATCGTTCTGGATGAGTTCCGCTGCCCAACACACATTGCCACCATGGAATACTGCTGCAGAAACAAACTCACCTGGGTCAGTAGCCCCTCCTGTATACAACCCTCCCCCCATCAAACAGACGTGAGGTTGAACCCACAACCTTTCAGGTCTCCCCACGACCTCTCAGCTGGAGTCAAACACCCTTTAGACTATCCTGCAGTTTGTGTACATTATAAAGGATGTGATCCACAGCACATAATTCTCGTCCTAATCTCGGATCCAGCAGTTCTACTATGCCAAAGCAGTCTTTACTAAAACTGAGAGGGGTGGAGTTACACCTGGATCCTGTATCGCTCATTTGTGTGAGTGAATGAAGAGGGGGTTTTAAGTACAGTGGCCAGTCTACACAGTGTGGATTTGTTACCTTTCTAGACACTTTACTACTTTGTATTAGCAGTTAGTAGACAATTATCCACTTTCAGATCCCTGCCTCGAGCAACGATTTGTCAAAAAAAACATTAAACGAAAGAAAGTGGATCGCCCCGTTCTCCCAGATGAGAGCTTGCTGATCGGTCCTCTCCTATCCTCACTAACTTATCTTATCCTCTGGGGGGTGATCCCATGTCTCCAACGTGTCCAGGAGTTCTTCCAGGAGATGATGAACCAGGACTCTGCAGCCGCTCGCTTCATGAAGCTGCTGACCTCCAAGTGCTGGGCGTACTCACCGGCGGCCATGAAGAACAAGCGGGACGTGCACTTTGGCCCGGGTTTCGTATCCTACGACTCCTACGCCATGGCCGCCTGCATCGACGGCACCGTGGTGACCAAGAGCACCGAGTGCGGCGTCCACGTGGAGCTGCAGGGCAGCGTGTGTCGGGGGATGATGGCGCTGGACCCCACGGACATGCTGAAGAAGCCCCACCGCGTGGTCGTCATGACTGAGTGTGATCTGGAGAAGTTTAGTAGGCTGCTCGCCAAGTCGCTCCGGCAGCCCTGACCCCAATGAGCCATGTCCATCTTGTTCCCACTTGGTGCCTTAATTATGGAACTGGCTCCCCTTAATGATGTTAAACTGTGACCCTCGGCACCACGGGTTAGGAAGTGTATGTTTTATTGAAATATCTGCGACAAATTGCCGTGTTGTAATGTTTGTTCATTTGCGTTGATCGTTTTTTAAAGGGAATCAAAGTTTGTTGGTGAAGAGAAGAAATATTTCTATTTATAAATACAACTGCTGCTGAAACACTGATAAAGATCAATCATTGAAACCTTGTACATTTTATTAAAATCTATTAAAATTTGATTTGTTCATTTCTGTATCGGGAAATCTGGATTGTCAGAGCAGATTATGGTGGTTGAACTTCACTGTAGATCACTGAAGGACAACAGTTTAATTGAAAGTCATATATTACGAGAACGTAATAAACGAGAATGAGACAAGAGGTCTAGCAGACTAAAAACGTCCCCACGTTTAAATTTGAGAAGAAGCTAGCCGTTAAAAATGCCTTTCATATCTTTAATACAAAGAGTGGGTGACCTCATTTTGAGGGAACCTCACTTACTGTAGTTTGGACCTCACTGTGTGGGGACCTTACTGTAGTTTGGACCTTACTGTAGCTGGGACCTCACTGTGAGGACCTTACTGTACCTGGGACCTCACTGTGTGGGGACCTTACTGTAGTTTGGACCTCACTGTGTGGGGGCCTTACTGTAGTTTGGACCTCACTGAGGGGACCTTACTGTAGCTGGGACCTCACTGTGTGGGGACCTTACTGTAGCTGGGACCTCACTGTGTGGGGGCCTTACTGTACCTGGGACCTCACTGTGTGGGGGCCTTACTGTAGTTAGGACCTCACTGTGAGGGGACCTTACTGTAGATAGGACCTTACCGTATGGGGTAAGGTCTAACCCTAGTTGGGAATGTCTTATTTAAAATTTGTTTTGCAGCAAAAGTTTTTTTTTCTTTCCACCTCAAGTCCTCAAATGGGATCATGGGGGGGGCTTGGCCAGGGCTCGGAACCACGCCTGCTCAACATGGGCCGCCACAGGCTCCAGGGGTTATTGGTCGGGCTCAGCTCCCCAGGAGAGGGCGGAGCCTTGGGGGTGGTGGGCGTGGCATCAGAGGGCGTGGTGAAACAGTTGTGCAGGGTGGGGTCTTGGCTGATGGACCAGACGGGGCTGCTGAATGGGCCGGTGGTGGACCAGGTGTTCCCCGAGGTGGTGAAGATGGACTACAGGAGGAAAGCACACAATCTGAGCGTTATGAAGATGATCTTGTATTGTTCTTGTATTCTCCATTCGCATTGGCTCAATTTGTGGTCAATTAGTTTCGTCGCTAGGGTGTTTGATTCGCTGTCTTTGAGCTGCCGGTGTCTAACCCGTATACCTGCTCCTCAGTTACGTTCTGTAATTAGGGAGCAGGGGCTCCTTTACTAAATACTATCTTTAAGGGAACAGGTAATTCATATGCATCTCACTGTTAACAAACAAAATGCATCACAACTAATATATCCTTATTGCACACTTTCACTTTTCTTCTGGATAACAGTGTCACTTTGGTCGTAAAGTAAACAATGTAATATAATGTTACATAATGGTGTGAGGGCCTTACTGTGTTAGGACCTAACTGAGGACCTCACTTTGGGAACCTTGCTGTGTGGGGACCTAACTGTGTAAGGACCTAACTGTGTGAGGACCTAACTGTGTGGATACTCATTGTGTGAGGACCTAACAGTGTAAGGACCTAACTCTGTGAGGACCTAACTGTGTGGATACTCATTGTGTGAGGACCTAACCGTGTGAGGACCTAACTCTGTGAGGACCTAACTGTGTGAGGACCTAACTGTGTGAGGACCTAACTGTGTGAGGACCTACCGTGTGAGGACGTAACTGTGTGAGGACCTAACTTTGTGAGGACCTAACTGTGTAAGGACCTAACTGTGTGAGGACCTAACTGTGAGGACCTACCGTGTGAGGACGTAACTGTGTGAGGACCTAACTGTGTGAGGACCTAACTATGAGGACCTAACTCTGTGAGGACCTAACTGTGTGAGGACCTAACTGTGTGAGGACCTAACTGTGTGAGGACCTAACTCTGTGAGGACCTAACTATGAGGACCTAACTGTGTGAGGACCTAACTCTGTGAGGACCTCACTGTGTGAGGACCTAACTCTGAGGACCTAACTCTGTGAGGACCTAACTGTGTGAGGACCTAACTGTGTGAGGACCTAACTGTGTGAGGACCTAACTCTGTGAGGACCTAACTATGAGGACCTAACTGTGTGAGGACCTAACTGTGTGAGGACCTAACTGTGTGAGGACCTAACTCTGTGAGGACCTCACTGTGTGAGGACCTCACTGTGTGAGGACCTAACTCTGTGAGGACCTCACTGTGTGAGGACCTAGCTGGACCTCACCGTTGTCGGGATGGTGGGCGAGCCGCAGCTAGTGGACCAGGTTGTGAGAGGGTCGCTGGGGGCCGTGTCCCAGATAGACGCCGATGACGACGACACCGCTGGCATCGGTTCAGCCCAGCTTTCTTGCGGAACTGGCTTTTTGGCCTCATTTATTCCTTTAAAAACTGACAAACAAAGATATATTTATTCAAGTCAGGACTATTGCCAAATTATCAGTATTTTACATTTTACAAGTATTCACCAAAAGTTTATATATATATATAAAAATTATTATTATTTATTTTTTATATTTCATGAGACAATTGTTTAAATATCATATACGATTTCAGACCAATATTCTGCTATAATAACAATATACTATGTTTCATACTTTTGCTTCTAGAGAAAGGAGTACCTGTGCTCAGGTTGAAGGAATTGCTGGGTCCGAATGCTGAGAAGGAGTTGTCAGGACTAACGTTAGGAGAGGCTGGTTTGACCAGAGGAGTCCACAACCTGGGTGGAGAGAGATGGGTTGATCAAGACCCCTGTTGGCAAACTGCATGTCTGTGGGAAGTTAGTTGGGATGAGTATGATTTCCTACACTATGTGGTGCACATTTCTCTGAGACGCGTTATGGTTATATTTTTATTTTATATTATATATATACTTTATATATGTTATCTATATACACATCTTATTGATATTTGTATATGTGCATTCTACTTATTTACCTAGCTGGATATTTTTAAACATGTTTTTCATCACCTCATTGTGTATAATGCGGTGACCTTAATGTGAGGTTGTTGGGGTACCTTTCAGAGCCGTAACTGTCCACTGAGGTGGTGTGTTTCAGGATTCTGTGGGCTGGATTCTCTGGTCGCCACTTCCCAGGAGCACCTAAGGAGATGTTAGGATATTGGTGAACCCAACAAGAGGAATAATATATCACATGTAACTTTTGCTGCTGGGGGTCTCTTAATCTAAACAATGACTAAAGACTTAAGTTTGTTGATGTTGTGAAATAGCTTGGGAACAACGCAGTTGATGTCTACACCACAATTCAAGTGGTGGTGGCCCAGTGTTTTTTTTTATTCGTGGTCAAAACAATCGTACTATAAATAACTTAGTGTGTTGAAGGTTGTGGTGACATTAGAACATTATCGTACCATTAGCTGGTGGCTGATATTAGCCACTTTTCATAATATTACATAGATATTCAAATATAATATAAATAAAGTAGGTCTCTACCTGATAACTGTCTCCTGTTTTTGGAGGTAAAGAGGATTTCTGCATTTATTCAACTACCATGAAGAAATGTAAGTAATTTCTCTGATTTTAACATTTTTGAAAAGACTATAGAACATAGTCGTTTTTAGATATTTGAATGTTGAAATGTTACATATCATACCTTTGACACATACCAATATAGTACTCCTTGAAATAATAAGCAGTTAAGACTGATAGGTTAAGAATAAAGTAGAGTAATAAAGTCATTTGAACCCTTAATCCAAAGCAATTTAAATTCAGCAATCAGATACACGTCATTAAGGAGCAGAAAATGGCCAGGGAATCTTGTTAAAAAGATGACTTAAACAGCTTGGAGTCGTTCTGGCCTCTACACTATCCTGCCCTGTAAATAACAACACAACCATCTGCAGGGAGAGTTTGACTTCATAAGTCAACAGGTGAGCGTGTTAACAAGCAGCGTGGGTTCCTCTCCTCACCTGGACTCCGGTCGTAGCCGGCAGGCAGTGCAGCAGAGCTGTGGTCCTGCTCCTGGATCTGGTCTGGGATCCGCCCAGTCCCAGGTGCCCTCCTGGTTTCATCACTGGAATAAAACTCAAGGTCTCAGATGCTCTGCGGTTACGCATATGTGTTACACAAATTGGATTAGCAAGCCCAAGCTCACACCCCAATATTATTTTCCTGAGAAAAATTATATTATCTGTCGAGCAAACAGATAAAGGCTGAATTATACTTCTTGGTTGAATGACTGCATTCCTCCAGCATCTATTTGATGCAAAGTTATTTATCAACCTAAAGCATGGACTTCAGTGACCGCTGGTGCGGTACAAATCAATTGCTGTCAAAAGCAGATGACAATAGTTGGTCTGAGCCAAAGGACCATCAGGCCTACCAACCTTGTGGTGTCCAGAAGGTTTCTGTAACCGTCAACGGGCAGAGGGGTGGGAAGTCCAGGTGGAGGGGAGCAAAGCCCCATCATGGCCCTCCTTAGGAAGTGTTCTGTGTTCCTGGTCTGCAAATAGATCTGCTGAAGAGTGGCTACCTCTGTTGTGGTGCAGAACACAGAGGAAGACCCTGATGAATCCTGTCTATTCAATGATGGATACGATGATTTCGAACATTGTAAATAAATAACAATGATTGTGATCATATATAGATTGGTAAGGGGTGGCAATGAAAGGGTGATTATGAGATGGGGATGATGATGATGATGATGATGATGATGATGCGTCATGGTAATGCCAGGATGGGTATGACAGAGAGGCGAGGTAATGACAGTGTGACAATGACAGGGTGGTGATGACATCATGGTCATGACAGAATGGTGATGTCATCATGGTCATGACAAGACGGTAATGACAGATTGACAATGACCTGCTGGTGATGATAGGGTGGCTGTGATAGAGTGCTAATGATTCAGTGGTGACGACATCATGGGGATGACCCGGTGGAAATGACAGGGTGGTGATAAAGACAGCTTTAAGGCAGGAATAGACTCACGGCTGCCACAAGCAAACAGGGGAAGATCCCATTCAGGAGGGTCCAGGTTCTCCCAGTCCTCTGAGGCAGCACAGTGGTCCAGCTCTGGGATAAGGTTTCTACAGCAGTCCAGGTCTAGCACAGGGCTGCCTGGCTGCGGTGAGATCCGAGGGGGGTGGTGGTCCTCCTGTTCCCCGGAGACTGTGGAAATAGTTATAAATGATTTGCAGTACAACTAATGACCACTTATAGTAGAATCCTGGGGACATTTTACAAAGTGTGCTGTAGACATAAAGCTGCACAGCAATGGCTCAGACAAGACTGAAGAAGGCCTACAGCTGTTTTGGGGCGAGGTTTTGGTCTTCTGGACACTGGAGGGAGTCTGAGGAGAGCTGGCTGGGAAGGTCTGGTCTTTAGTCTCCACATAGGGCAGCTCTAGAGGACTGGAACAGAGAATAGAGATTTCATATCAGCAAGATGTAATATCAGTTTGATTGAATATCACTTAGATTACAGAGAGAAAGGAACTTAATCGACATTCATCGACATGAACACCTAGCTGTGGTAGGTTGGCTGTCTCTCCTGGGGTATCCTGTTCCTGATTTGCTGTCTGTACTTGGGTTTCCTGTTCCTGATTGGCTGTCTGTCCTTGTGGTTTCTGTATCTGATTGGCTGTCTCTCCTGACGGATCCAGTATCTGATTGGGTTTCTCTACTGGTGGTGGATCCTGTTCCTAATTGGCTGTCACTCCTGCTGATTTCTGTTCCTGATTGGCTGTCTCTTGTGTTGGTTCGTGTTCCTGATTGGCTGTCTGGTTTGGGAGTTCCCGGTTTCTGAGTTTTGGATGCGACAGGGAGATCCGATGTTTCCTCTTCTCCGGTTTCAAAGCTCCCAGTCCTTCCTTTCTTCCTCGCTGGTTCCTGGATACAAGCAAACATGCAAATAAATGAACATACAGATCTCACTAGCGCACTTCTCATGGATGTAAGATACAAATTAGCTGGTCACCAAGCTGGAGCATGCGTAAAAGTCCGTCTAGTCATGATTTTGCATAATTGGTGACCACCAGACATCGATACCAGAGTTGGCTACTTGGACATTTTTCCCTAATGGTATAATGGTACCTCTCTGATGAAGGCCTCCAGGTCGGTGGTGGAGGTGTCGGTGGTGGTGGAGGAGGCATCATCGTCCTGTAGGTCTTTTAGTTCTTCTCCACGAGTCCTGATCTTCTTTTCCCTGTCCTCCCCATCGTCTTCCTGCTCCTGCTCCTCCCCCTCCCCCTGCTCCCCCTCCACCTCCTCCTGCTCTTTCTTCTCCTCCTTCCGCTTCTTTCTCTTTTTCTTCTTCTTCTTCTTCTGTTCTTTGGTCTTAGCTTGCACTTTCACAATGAGCTCCGGTTCTGCAGAAAAATGTCACATCCTTTGGAAACCAGTACAGTATGATCATATCAGACTACAAAACACAAACCCTTTCAAATAAATCTCCAGCCTGACAGTATCATACCAGATTAAAATACACAGCGTAGCAACAAGATACTCCAGATACATGGAAGGAGAAGCAACAAACCTTCAATTTCAATGTTCCACAACCATCAGTGCAAATATAAAACCACATGTAAGATATCTGTAAGGTATACAAGAGAGGTATCTGGTAGTCCGACCTGCTGGGTATAAGTAGTAAACCCAGGTACCTGGCTGTTGTTCTGGGGGAGAGCTGAACTCCTCGTCCTGATCCAAGACCTCCGGCAGACTGGTGTCCTCCTCCTCCTCCTCCTCCTCCTCATCCTCCTCCCCCTCCTCCTCTTCCTCTTCCTCCTCCTCCGCTGGCCACAGTTCTCTTTTCTCTCGAATCAGTGCTCCAGGCTGACCCTCAACCTCACCCATCCCCGCTATTGGCGGCGGCCTGCCGCTCTGAGCCTTCCGATTTGCCGGCTGAGACGAGCCTGAGGCGCTCCCATTGGCCGGCTGGGAGAAAGTCGGCAAATGTGCAATAGCACATAAACCGCCAGCCCTGGACTTCCTGTCTGGACCGCCCACATCGGGTAAGGTGCGTCCGTTGCCGTGGCGACCACCCACATGAGAGGCCCCGCCCCCAGGGCCGTAGAACCCTCTTGAGGTCAGCGGGGGGCCATGGGGGTCGTTGGAACTGGAGGGAGGAGGAGGTTGGATCGTAGTTGGGAACACGTATCGTGTATTTATTATTATTTATTGTTTATTAATAAATGTAAAGGTCAAAAGAGAGGTCACTAGCTGGTAGCGAGCAGAACGAACGACAGACCAAACAGCTGTTATCAAGTTATTAGGGCAAAGATCAACTCAATCTGGACTTGAGACAGCTAGTTTCTTTGACAAAATAAGTGAATCTTTGTGAAGTTAACGTTCTTCCCTCCTACGTTATTATGGGCCAGGCTGGACCAGGCCTATTAAACTAGTCTGGAAACGCCCCTGGTCGGGACAGACTCACTGTGCTAGGCTGTTAGTTTCTCTGCCAGCCTCCATGGAGAGATGTGTTGTGAACATCTCCCAACGGCTGCGGGCCTCCAGGTAGGCCATGAATCCCACCAGCAGCAACATGAAACTGGAGGGAGAATTGGGGAAAGCACCGTTCAAATAAATTCATCACAAGAAGGCTTGAGGAGATCATCTCATGTGAGTGTGGCATGTAAGTGTATAGACTGCTGGTGAAATACAAGTCTATCTAGCCTCAGTAGCCACC
Organism: Pollachius pollachius; assembly: GCF_949987615.1. Taxonomy (NCBI): domain Eukaryota; kingdom Metazoa; phylum Chordata; class Actinopteri; order Gadiformes; family Gadidae; genus Pollachius; species Pollachius pollachius. The sequence continues at coordinate 7,733,541 of NC_136940.1, forward strand.
TAAACTCACCTTGATTATTATCAACTCACATTCGCTCATATTCAACCATTTATATACAGAGTAACCCAATCACATAAACATTAACTGACTCACACACACATTCACCCACTCTAACACACACACTCACCTTCTCACACACTCATACAGACACCCACATAAACTGATTTACAGATACATTCGCCCACTCAAACACCCATACCTATACACATTCACCCATTAACATACACACATCCACGCAGGTGTTCACTGAGTGAACCAGCTGGTCAAGCACAGCAAGGGAATTGTGTCCTAGTCAAGGAGACCAAAGCAGTGATGTCACCAAGGGGCACCCACCTCATGACGAGGGAGACCCTGACGCAGAAGTCCCACTCCCAGGCCGGTCGTGGTAGCGTCTTGGCACAGGGCCCCAGCATGTGGTGGGGCAGCGAGGCATTCAGGACAAACACGAATTCTGAACCTCCACGCGTCACCAGCATCAACTCCCGGATCACTCGAGACGCAGAGAAATCTGGAGTAAACCTGGATGAAGGCATTCAACGACCCACTGAGCAAAATCAAAACTAAAACCAGAATTAAACAGGAGCTGCCCTAAACAAACACCCACTCACAGAATGACGAGCTCTCTGGAGGAATTTGGTTGGATGATGAAATCCTGACAGTCCAGCACGGTGAAGCCGTGTCCTCCACACGCGTGTCGGTTGATCTGCGCTGACGTGACGTGAACCGGCAGCACACCGGCATTCTCCACCTTGAAGGATCTTCGCAGAGAATGGGTGGGCTCCTTCGGGTTGGTCTCTGGAATGAAACACAGCCGGAACTAAGGCATACGAGCAGCTGAATAACTGAGTGGTTAGGATGGACAGTGATCAACAACAAGGTTTTATATTTTGAACAACTAATGTAATTGTATCAAACTAAAAATATTATGTAGGCCGATTGAGAAAATGGGATTTTGTATTTTTGTCCAATATTCAAAAACGGAGTTCTGATCTAGCATCAGCTAATGCTCAAACTTGTAAACATGTGAACTTCCAATCTGGGATAAATAAACAAGTGAACTCACGGTCGGTGCAGTGTCTGAGCAGGGCTTCCGTCACCTTAAACCTGAGGTAACCATCTCGTCCTTGGGTCTTCTTACCCACCCTCAGGTGTTCCCGAACTCCCTGTCCCTCCAGCAGCAACACGTCCATCACAGTCAGGTTGTTCCTGAACAGATACACAACATATAAACTCCACGGCCACTTTGTGAGGTACACCCAACTAGTTCCAGGTTCAACCCAATTTCATCAGAATCAGATAAAGGTTTATTGCCAGGCAACTTTAAATATGCAAGGAACTTATTCCTTGATGTGTCGGTGCAGTGAAGAAGGAAATATAGAGAATACAAAAACACAAATTCTGCAACTACACAAGGATATTAACTGGACAACACGGTGTTGTCTCAAATTTGCGTGACAAGTTCCTGCATGCATTCAGAGATGCCATTGTGCATCCCACTGGTCTGGTTTTACAACATCCTATTTTGCAGGAATGTAGCGTACAAGGCAGGGGCGTAGGTATGAGTTTAACATTGGGGGGGACACATATCGGAAACCTGACAGATCCGGTATAATTTTTAGGTGGGACAAATGCGCCTGTCTCCGATATTGGAGGGGACAGGTCCCCTCCGTCCCCCCCGGTTCCTACGCCCTTGGTACAAGGTATTCCATGTGGGGATCGAACCCAGTTCCTTTGGTGGGGGTGAGGTCTCCGGGGAAGAGGGCCTACCTGATTATGAGCAGAGAGGAGACGCTGTGGTTGCTGCTGGGGGTGAACCTCACGTTGAAGGACTTGCTTTCTCCCGGCTGAAGGAGCATTTTGGGGACCGAGGACGTGGTGTGTCCCTGGGACCCCGGACCACTGCTCTCTGGTGCTGACTTTATTCACACACACACACGCACACACACACACGCACGCACGCACGCACGCATGCACGCACGCAGGCACACACACACACACACACACACACACACACACACACACACACACACACACACACACACACAAACAGGTTAACATCAAACTGCTTCTTCGTTTTCAATCCCATTCAAATAAATGGCCATTTTCTTAGCATTATTGATCTTTTATTGTTTATATCATCGAGGCTCACTGGATGTTGGTGCACGTGGAATTCCAGAGTTTTAGTGTCAATGTTGATGTTGGATAAATTTGCCCACGGCACCCTGGAAGTAGGAGACGGTGGGGTCAATATTGAGTTAGTTAAAGTAATGAAATCCAACAACAGATTTTGTGTTTTGGGAATTCAGACCTGTCGGCTAGCTTTCCAGAAAACACGGATGGACTGGGGAACAGAGCCAGGGGGAGAAGCTGAACGAAGACCGGAACATCAGCAGGGTTCTCCAGAACCACCACCTCGTCCTAGACAGAACAAGAGAACCCAGCTTACAGAACCATATTCATACAGGAGAACCCAGCCCACATAACTATAGTTATAAGGAAAACCCAGCTCACAGAACCATGGTTATAAGGAGAACCCAGCTCACAGAACCATGGTTATAAGAAGAACCCAGCTCACAGAACTATAATTAAACAGGAGAACCAAGCTCACAGAACCATGGTTATAAGGAGAACCCAGCTCACAGAACTATAATTAAACAGGAGAACCCAGCACACATAACTATAGTTATAAGGAGAACCCAGCTCACAGAACTATAATTAAACAGGAGAACCCAGCTCACAGAAGAATCAGAATCAGAATTTACTTTATTTCCAAGTAAGTTTGACACATACTAGGAACATGTCTGTTTAGTAACAATAAACATAGTAAGAATCAAACATAAAATATAAATATTTACCATAAAAACATTATATGTTAATGATATAAAGAATACGCATATCTATCTTTGTGTGTATCTATCTTTAAATGAAAGAGCCGTACAGTTTGTGCAGAAATGTGCAATATTTGGACCATGGAATGTGAAGATTGTAATAGCATGAGGTGAGGTGTGATAATATGTGGAATGTGCAAGTTAGACTGTCCAACACTAGGTGACAGTATTTACACAGTGACAAAAAAATACTACCATTACCTTCCTGTTTAATACAACCAATA
>NC_136940.1:7741652-7849152 GCF_949987615.1 Pollachius pollachius
GGTGGATAAGGATTAGGGAGGGGTTAGACAGGTTGTTAAGGATTAGGGAGGGGTTAGACAGGTGGTTTATGAGCAGGTAGGGGTTAGACGGGTGTTTAAGGATTAGGGAGCGGTTAGACAGTTGGTTAAGGCTTAGAGAGGGATAAGACAGGTGGTTGGGGAGCAGGTAGGGGTTAGACAGGTGGCTAAGGAGCAGGCAGGGGTTAGACAGTGGTTAAGGAGCAGGTAGGGGTTAGACAATTTTCTAGGTCTCACAGTGAACATGGTTGTGGCGTCCAGCTTAAGGGAAGCGTTTAGGATCTGGACCGGGTAGCCGAAGGTGTTTGCGAGGAAGATGGGTCTGACCACTGGGTCCAGGGGACTGTTCCTGATGTGGAACAGAGTGGTGGCATCCTCAAAACTCAGATAGCTGCAACAGAAGGCATGGCAAAAAAAAGAATAAATAGACATTAGAAATCCTGGAAAAAACTTGACATGCCTGGCTTGGATAAAATGCTAGGCCTGAACATAACTGGATTGAAGTTTAGTAACTATTACTTTTATTGGGTAATTTAGCAGACATGGAACCAAGACAGCATGTAGCTATCATCTTAACACAATAACGCATACACCATCCTACCCATGACAGGATTATCGGTTTGAGGATAAATTTTGCTCTGTATAAAACTTAAAACACTGATAGTAATAAAGTAGCATACCCTTTTAGCACGTCGGCTTGGTAAGGGATCTCTAGTGTGGGATAACTCCTCTCTGTCACCTTCACCGTGATCTTACCAGACGACTGCTCTGGCCCTGCTGCTTTAGAGGCTGTGTTGGAGGAAACACAGCGTTATCTGGCCCTGCTGCTTTAGAGGCTGTGTTGGAGGAAACACAGCGTTATCTGGCCCTGCTGCTTTAGAGGCAGCCTCAATCCCACGCAGGACCCTTGCAGCTTGAAACAAACAAACTTCCCCTTTTTAAATCATCCCGAACAGAACCAACAATTTAAGTACTCACGATCAAAAGTTATCCTCGCAACTTTGGTGTATCCTCGTTCCTTCAGAGTAACCCCCTTAAATTCCACTGAGATCGCTGCGTTTGATGGTGACGTTCGTACACTCTGTAAATTAATAAAAAAAACATTAGGGAAAGAACTACATTCAGAAATAAGACGTATATTGTTGAAATTAAAGATAAAGAACCTGATTTAGAGCGAAGACAGATATTGTTTAAGAAATAGATACAGGGACAAGAGAACCTACTGTGATCCTAACATCTTCTGTTCCTGCGTTTAAAAGGAGATTCAACGTTCTGGGGCGATCTACGATATGAGAGAGAGAGAGAGAGAGAGAGAGAGAGAGAGAGAGAGAGAGAGAGAGAGAGAGCGATGGAATGTGAGGAAGAGAAAGAGATGGATTAGGGGTCTGGAGAACACCTGGAAGTACTTATTAACATCATCCTCATCATCACCATCTTCGTCATCCCCACCACCATCAGTGAGCCCCATACCTTGTTCCCGCAGCATTCCAAAGTCAAGCACCTCTTTGGAGGAGTAGATAGCAGGAGCTGGAACCACGAGGAACACAACATATGTAGCAGTGACCAGCACACATCCAAGTTTCATCAAGTTTCACCAAAGCTGACACATCGACACATGGTCCAATATCGTCCAAAATTTGTTACAACGTCAAATACCGTCAAAAAGGCCAATAATTAGGCCCAGCCACAGTGTTTTTAGTGCTATTCAGTTTTTGAATGGCAAAACACTCACCGTTGACATCCACCGTCATGGCAAAAATAGCCTTTATCTTTTGATTCTGATTATCAGTATAGACCAATACATTTAATCCTGGAGCCTCCCTACTGATTAGCATACACGATACCCATTAAGAAACAAGTTGGACACCCAGTATCTAAATGTTGTGAATGTCCAGAGGCATCGGTGGGTCTGTACCATCGGAGGAGGGCTCCAAAGGGGGGACGGCGGACTGGTCCGGGCTGGGGGTGGTGGGTCTGACCCCCAGGAAAGTCATGTGGTCATCTGCATACCGAGAAACAAAACTCACACTCTTCTCAAACGGGGGAACCTCCTGCAAAGAGAATCACAGAATTGCGTTCAAATGCTCCTTTTATACAGTACTTAAGTTGAATCTTTTACCTTTTTGTGGATTTTGTTAAAGCATGAAACTTTAAATCATTGTCAATCTGAATTGAATATGTAGGAGTTAAAATTGTTTAATTGTGTACTATTAATATTAATAATACTATGAATATGAATGCATTTGATTGATCAATCACTTTTGTTGCTAACCAAAGACACATAACAAAGACATCAAATGACAAGGACAAACTATGAAAATTAATAATACAAATGAATGAATATTGTAAGGAACCATTCTATATTATAATTGAGTTACTTACAGGAAAATACCCCAAATGACTGAAAGCATACCCATAAGTCCTCAGTGTGTGGGTGTTGGCCAGTGGGCAGCTCTAGATGTAAGTCCGCTCCACTGGAGTACATCTCCACAACCTGGGGGAGAGGAACAGGAAACCTCATGAAGCACTTCACAAACATGAAACATTCACTGTCACACTGGCCAATCAAGACCATGCCAAAAGATCATGTAATTTCATTTTATATTTATAGTTATTATCTTGAGTTGCTAATGATATATTCATTTAAAAGTAATTTATTACAATCTTACGTTATGTGACCGTTTTTATTTTTGTATTCATTGACCAAACAGGATTATATTCCTCATTCTCTCATCATTTTTGTATTTTCTCAAAATACCTTTTGTCCTTTGATGATACTGCATTTTATTGAATTTGAAAATAGAAATGAATCAGCGATGATGGCATTATAGGTACACCCGTAAACATACAGGTACATCCGTAAACATACAGGAACATCCGTATAGATACAGGCACACATAATTACATGAAATATGATCCTATTTCTGAGGTTCATATCTAGTAGTATATACGTGCTCCATGCGGTGGCTTGCCTGAAGAGGTTGACTGTGAGACGGTTGGAGGTCCATCAGAGGGGAGGAAGGCTTGTCTACGGGGGCCTGGGGCACCGTGAAGGGCCTCAATCTGTAGAGGTTTGGAACACTCACCCCAAACACCTACAGAGACACAGACAGAGACAGAGAGACAGAGAGACAGAGAGACACAGAGACAGAGACACAGACACACACACAGACCCAGAGACACACAGACACAGACACAGAGACACGGAGAGACACAGACACAGACAAAGACAACAAGAGACAGAGAGACAGAGAGACACAGAGACACAGACAGAGACACAGCCACAGAGAGACAGAGAGACACAGAGACACAGACAGAGACACAGACAAAGAGAGACACAGACACAGAGAGACACAGAGACACAGACACAGAGAGACAGATAGACACAGAGACACAGACACACGCACGCGCGCGCGCACGCACGCACGCACGCACGCACGCACGCACACACGCACACACACACACACACACACACACACACACACACACAGTACCAGTAAAGATGAGACAAAACATGAGGTAACTGGTAAGGTTTTCTAATCAAAATTAGATGAAAAGCAGAAACGAATGAACCAAATATACAGATTGACCACTGATTATTATAATAATTGTATTAATATAAAATTGATTGTAAAATGGAACAGGTTAGTCTAGTGGAAAAGCTATTTGACTCCCAGTTGGAATGTTTTGGGTTCAAAACCCAATATCCACAGTCCATCTGTCGAGCAAGATGACCCCTAACCCCTGACCCCTCCTGCTCCTTAAAGACCTGTTCTGTCTCACCCTCATCACTATAGGCCTATTTCTGAGTTTCTTTCCCCTACTCCTTATTGACATGGATCTGAATTCATTATCAGTCTCTATGGACAGAAGCATCTGCTAATTGAATAAATATAAATCCTAAAATACAATAATACTACAAAACAAATACAATAATCGTCTATTAGGCCACATAATGACTTTGAAAAGAATGCATGTTTTCTGCCTACCTGGTATGCAAACAGACCATGATGTGATGTGTTGATGAATAAAGTGTTCTCTATGTTTCCCACCACGCGGGCCAGGAACACCACATCAAACGAGGTCATTCCTCCTGGTGGCAGTATCTGGTCGAAAGAGAGTTTGGCAAACATAAATATAACAAAGGCGACCTTTGACTTTACCATGTTAGAGGATTGATAAGGCGCAAAAGACGACCGGTCTTACGAGTTATAGTATGGTGATCAGACTATAAGCTCTAACTACAAACAACATGGAAGAAAACTATTGATTGAGGGATAAAATAAGTTAGGCTCAGAATTACTATCCCTCAAATAACTGAAAAAGGATTACAGGAAGATGATCAGATTGGCGACCGTGCCAACTTGCTGATATGTAGTTATTCACTTCTGAACACCTGATACAGATTTATATCAGAAGAACAGAAAGAGAGATTGACCACAAGCATCCTTGGTAGTGTAGTTCCGGACTATAGGCTGTGTGGTTGCAGATACTCACAGCGTGCTTGAAGAAGGATGCATGGAAGTGTGCTGTGGAGCCTGATATGGACATCAGACTGATCTCTTCTGAGCCAGGGTTGTGGAGGTGCACCTTCTCCATCTTGAGCATCCCCACAGGGCTGCATGATAGATGATGAGAGTGGGAGAATGAGATGAACGAATATAAAGATCATGGCCAATAGCTTACAGTGCAACCAACTGATAACTTCTCATTGTCAAAAAGGAACTGATGTGTGTCAGGGTGAGTAAAAGTAAGTGGAACTGATGTGTGTCAGGGTGTGGTTGTCTGTGGTTGTCACTACATCTTTCATTAACCAAACAATGATTCTTTATGTTTTGATGTCTAGATATGCAAGACTTTATCCAAATGAATAAACTCAAGTGGGAGAGAGACTGAGTCAAGACTGACTCTGAGCCGACTCTAAGTAAGTTACAGGGCTTACTAGTTATCTCTCTGAGTTGACTAGTTGACCTGCTCAATGTTAACTTGCTCAAAGTTAAACAGTCAGCAACTCATTCAGAGTTAGTTAACAATTAAATGTGACTGGGTTAGCCCATGTAGGAAGCTAGGACGAGCACTGACTTTTCAGTGCTAATACATGATGATGTCATGTGATCCCGTGCTCCTGTGATATTAAGCTCCCAGCAGCAGATTGCCGCTGGCGCTGAACGAGGTGAGGCACGCGGTGAAAAGGGATCACCTGACCCACAGCCACATGGGTGTTGGCCCCTGAAGCTCTTGGAGATACGGTTACGCCTCTCCCAGCTAAGTAGGTTTTTATTTGCATTTAGTGTTCTCTTAAAGGTATGTTTCAGATCGTTGTCATTCCATTGTATTGCAGTAGTCTAAAATGGGGTCATACAATGTGATATTTTGTGAATCATTGGCATAATGCATGCATAAATATCACAGCGTTTTTCTAGCTCTCTGGCAACAGTCCAGTAATTTAAAACCTTTCTGGGCATAACAAGAATTAATAATATAAATACTGTACTATGTGTGTGTGTGTGTGTGTGTGTGTGTGTGTGTGTGTGTGTGCGTGTGCGTGTGTGTGTGTGTGTGTGTGTGTGTGTGTGTGTGTGTGTGTGTGTGTGTGTGCGTGTGTGTGTGTGGTGCAAAATCTGGTCAATACCCTGACTACGGGAACAGCAGCACAATGACACTATATGTGGAATATTTTTGTGTGAGCCTGCAAATCCGTGGCTCAAAAAAGGACAACTATCAGAATAGATCAAATGTTGTTATAAACAGAGTTACAAATTAACTTGTTTCTTCAATTGTCTACAACTCCCTGGGCACAATTTCACAAACTGAATAAGAGCCTCACTCTCTGTAATCTTTGCAAAGAGCACTATTAGTCGAGCAGTGGGCTACATCACTCAGAAGACCTACTCACTGTTCACTGAAGTCCAGCATCGCTGGCTCAAAGCGTATAGCACGCTGGGTGAGCGTGTTCGAGGACGCCAGAGGTGATAGACACAGCACACACAGCACAGACAGCAAGTGAGCAAACATTTTGTCCATGCTGCTCTGCATTCAGGAAACAAAGCTACAGCCGAAAAGTCAGAAGATGTCCTAAAAACATGCTGACGTGATGTGATCCATTGGAATGTCTTCCATGTGTTGCTCTTCTGTAAACAGCCACCCTGGAATGGGAACTCTTGACATCTTCTTAAACAATTGAAAAGTTCCTTCTCTATTGGTGATATTCAGCAGGTAAGTCAGTAGACTTTTGTAGCACCGCCATGTCCTGTCAGGGGAACTACTGGTGGGAAATCAAATGAAGACAATGGATCACACCGTGATTATAGATGAGGAAAAAAACAGCGGTTAAGAAACTCACCAAACTAGCTCAACAGGCAGAGCAGCTGAACAAGAGACGGCTCCTCTTTACAGAGATTCATTTCATATTTGGGCTGAACCAATGACAGCATAAACCCTACCACCATGCAACACAGGCGAGCTTTGGTTGAGTCCTGTGCAAACTTTATGGAAATTGGTGTTAGGCAGGGAATAGTGCGCGCACGGATGCTCCAATCCAACATTCTGCATTAATAACTCAAATGTTTGTAATAACTGAATCACTATCAACTTTAATAAAAAATACATATAAGGTAACCTTTTTCCTAATCCCCAAAAAGGAATTCAAGTTTTTAATAAAGCCTCATCTTATAAACTTATATTTGGCACTATGTGCTAAAAACAGTGCATAGTGAAGGAGGCTATGTCAATGAGAAAGCTTGCTTTCTCATTGCTCTCTAATAGCTGTTAGCTATATTTGCAAGCTGCAGGAAATTGTCATATCTGCTAGTCATAGATGGTAGCATTTTAGCTATTGCTGTTCTGCAATACACAAACTTTAGGTTCTTGGAATATACCAGCTGTAGCTCTAGGTGCTAGCTGTTAGCTCTTAGCGGGAGCGTACCTATGTTCTCTGGGTCCTATGTTCCCCGGGTCCTATGTTTCCCGCTTTGTATGTGACCGGGGAACACAGGACTCTGTGAGCAAATCTTTTTTTCGTAGGATGGTAGGGGCAAGTACCGCCTTTTTCGCCTCTGATTCGCCTGTGATTGGTTAGAATGGCTCTCCTCCGATTGGTTATAGTTAGGGTTAGGTTTAGGGTTAACCCTCACCCTAACCCTAACCCTAACCATAACCCTTAACCTGACCCTAACCCTTTTCACCCTGGGAACAAAGGACCTGGGGAACATAGGGATGACCCCCTCTTAGCCATATTTGTAATGGTATTCTGGCTGTAGCAGTATCTTCTAGCTGTGACAATGTAGTTGGGTTGCATTTCCATCCCTCAGGGGATAAACCCAGAAAGAGAGAGCAAAATGAAATCATGGGCTGGTTCCACAACTTCACAGTGACACAGCTGATCTTGTCCAATGTTAAAAAGAGAGAATTGGGATTAAAGAGGCTGAGTTTAAAGTAAGTGCAGTAGATGAAACAGGAGGAACAGCAGAAAGTGTACTGCTGCCCTGTTAGCCCTTAAAGTGAATCTCTACATATTTAAGTGACAATGTGAAGTGTTTCAACTAGCTCGTAGCCTAACATAACCTGGACATATCTGTAGTCAATAAAGAATACAACAATGATAAAATTGCGACTCCCAAAACCCCTCCCAATCACGCCACCCTGCCAGCTTGTTTGATTGCGCCACAGTAGCATAGTTAGTTAGAGTGGACAGAACTCTGTTATCGCATTTAGTTTTTTTCCTACTAACTGGGAGAGGCTGATTCTTACACATGAGACTTTTGAAGAATGTAAATACGGCAGTATAGTTTATATTTAGGGTATTTTGACTCCAAGCTGAGAGCTGTGTTAAAACCCAAGAACTACAGTTGGGTAGTAGGTACTACTACCTTTAGGTATCCTTGAGTTTAAATGCCCCTAACAACTGCCTGCTCGACATTTTCTGAATCTCAAGCAAGATTTCTGAAATTATTGTTGGTTACCTAAGCCCAGGGTTGTGGGCGTGGCCGTGTTTCAATGAGCAAGGGGCGGAGCCTTCAGGTGTTATCTGTTCAAAATAAGCCCCGGCAACAACAAGGCAAACATGCTGATGCAACGGCGCACTTGGAACGCATGTCGTGGAATTCAAATTAAAAGTGGCAGTTGCAAACCCAACAATGTCTGTCTATAAATATTGTTGAACACACTGCTTTAGAAACTGTTGATTAGATGGAAGATTAGAGATATCTGCACTGGGCTAGGTTAGAGCGCTACAGAAACCTTCAAACCTGTTCAATTTATAACCAGACTATGAGACTACAAACCAGTAGTCTATTGTTTTAGGACCCTTAAAGGTCCCATGGCATGCTACTTTATGGTTGCTTTAATATAGATATTAGTAGGCCCCAAACACAGTATTTGAAGACGTTCCCGAAATTCAGCTGTGGTGCAGAATTACAGCCACTACGAGCCAGTCGCACATTGAGCTTTTCCCAGATGCGCTGTTTCGGTGTCTGTAGCTTTAATGCAAATAAGGAGGAGAGAGGCGGGTCAAGGAGGAGGGTGGGGGTGTGGCCCTGAGCAGCTTGCAGCCACGGTACCATGCGCTGTATACAGTGAGTGTGTATCTTTAGCCGTGTTCTGTAAATATTATAGAACACACAGGAGTCCTGGAGCTCTATATATAAATAATATCATATTATACATAGATATCTATATCATATAATATATATTATCACGGCCAAAAGCTGTGTGAGCCTCCAGACGATATTATGAATCTCAAACGACCGCGTCGGGTTCTCCGACGTCTCTGGTTCTTCCACGTCCACATCAATCTGAAGTAGACTGAACCACGACATGGAGGAGAAAGGGATTGTTGCCCGCGATTATTGACCGCGGTTGTCTCTCGCCGGAGCCTCGCTGCCGAGTGACCACCGCCTCAGCAGCGGTAAGCGCTTAGGCACCACCGCCTCCTGCAGCGGGCAGCCCCGAGGCGGTGGTCCCTCGGCAGTGGTCAGCGCTTAGGCACCACCGCCTCCTGCAGCGGGCAGCCCCGAGGCGGTGGTCCCTCGGCAGCGGGAAGCGGGGCTCAAGCGGGAGACATTCGCGGCCAACAATCCCTTTCTCCTCCATGTCGTGGTTCATGTACTTCAGGGAGTCAAAGCCAAAGTTCCATTTCCCCCAATTCATTCTCAACCATGGCTGAGATAACCCCCACTACGAGTCTCGTTGTGGAAATACCAGAGACGAGAGTCCGACGTGTTATGCGCCATAACACCAACAGCAGAAGGGTTATCCAAATAACAAGGAAGTGTACAACACTTGCGTTACAGTGCTCTATATCCAAATAATATCATATAATCAGTGTTGGGCAAGTTACTTTAAATTAGTAACTTAGTTACAGTTACTAGTTACTTCTTTCAAAAGTAACTCAGCTACTTTAAGTTACTCGTTACTTTCAAGGTAACTAGTTACTAGGGAAAGTAACTTTTTTTTTCTAAATTATCTTATTGTGTTAATGTGGCAAAGGACCTCCCTAACTGGATAGCTAGGGAGGCTGCCAGTCCTCTGGCTTGCTTACACGTAAGTCCTATCCTTCCACAAGCGCAATGCGCCACCTAGTGACCTGAACGTGCCATAGCAGTGTAGTAGTGTGAGTGCAAATAAATTAAATATTTCCACTGTTTCCAACTGTTTCCAACCCTCTACAAATGCACACACATTATTTTGGGGTTGATGTGGCATAGTGTTCGACAAAACAACTGTAAAATTTGATCATTGTACCCAGTATCACTACGATGAAGCAGTGGATCAACAAAACACAACATACAGTATGTTTTGAGACTTTTGATAGGCCTATTTATCGTAGCCATTGAAACAGGTACAAAGTATAGTTTTGGCAGTGCAAAAATTAAACTGTGCCTCAGACCATTTAGCAACTGTAGGAATCAATAGTGCAAAACTGATACAATAGATGTTTTCAATGTAAACACAGTGAGATTTATCCGTTCTTTGTAAGTTAACCTTAACTCAAAACAGCTAAACTCCACCAACTGGAGACCTCATCATCAATAATGATGGGCAAACTTAAAAGTATTTTCAGCCTCACAAAGAGAAACTAAATAAATAAAAAGTACTTTCAGCCTCACAAACATAGTTAATGTTTAACAAATATAATATTTCCTCCACTCTGGCCGTTTAGATAAATAAAACAACTGATTAAATCAATAATGGTGGATACAGTGCTTTAGTAGTCTATGTTAGTATGTCTATGTCTATATCAGTCTTTGTCCATACATCTCCATCATTTGTTTAGCTGTGTCTGGGTTATAGACTGTGCAACAGGCTTTGTAAAATCAAGCTTTCGTTGTTTGGCTGGAGTGGCTTCTCCTTTAGCGTCGGCGGAGCTGACGTTAGCAGCAGCATCACCTGTGTTACCTTCAGGGTCTTTTTTAACTAGCTTGGTGGATGCCTGTTGTTTCTGAAGATGTTTCATCAGATTAGAATTGCTAGTTTTTGATTTGGCTAGAGTTTTCGAACCTCCACAAAGGTGACAGGTCACCAAAATATTCCTTATGTCTTTTACTGTCAGAAAGGAAAAATAATGTGCATATTTCCATGAGAGAAATACAACGCCTGGACCGTCGTCGACTGCCTCCATTGTTTTAATCCATTTACTTGCGCGTCGCTGCGTCACGTGACTCACGTCCGCTTCACGTCCACCACTGAAACTGTAGTCCTGGGTTATGCACGTGAAGTAACGAGTAACGAGCCTGTTTAAATCGCAGGAACGATAACGCGTTACTGATTTTGACAAAGTAATTAGTTACAGTGCTCGTTACCGCAAAAGTAACGTAGTTACTGTAACGCGTTACTTAATAACGCGTTAGTCCCAACACTGCATATAATGCATAGATATCTATATCATATAATACATATTATCATGGCCAAAAGCTGTGGGCGCCTCCAGACGATATTATGAATCACAAACGACTTTGTCGGGTTCTCCGACGTCTCTGGTTCTTCCACTTCCACATCAATCAGAAGTAGACTGAACCGCACGCTGCCTGCTGCTGGCTGCCCGCTGCCGGCTGCCCGCTGCCGGGCGGTGGTGCCTCGCGGCAACCGGCGGCATGTCACAGTTCATACTTCAGGGAGTCAAAGCCAAAGTTCCTTTCCCCCAATTCCTTCTCAACCATAGCTGAGATAACCCCAACTACAGTCTCATTGTGGAAATACAAAAGACGTCAAAGAACTGACGTGTTATGCGCCATAACACCAACAGCAACACTTGCCTTACAGTGTGTGCAATCACACACACACACACACACACACACATGTGGCACTCGCACGGTCGTGTCTCATTGGCGGGCCAAATTCTCTGGGCGGGCAAGGCAGAGAAAGGGGATGAGCTTAGATCCTTTATGACGACATATGGGACCACATTCCAAATCAGCGAGCTTGAGCCTCCGTTTTTTCAAAGGCGAGCAGAACACCTAGTGCTCGTTTTACACCGAACGCAAGTTTTAGCCACTGCGGGACCATAGGCAGGCTAGGGGAACTCATATGTATGTTAGAAAACCTCATAAAGGGAGATTTTCATGCCATGGGACCTTTAAAACAATTGTCTTTATCATTCAAACTGTAGTGTATCTTTCTGTCTCTACTGTATTTATGATTAGGCAGACATTTTGCAGACATTTTGCAAAGCATCATAGTGACTCCACATATATCATTCATAGGCAGGTAGCCTTAAGACAGCATAGTAGTTGTTTTCAGCAGTTAGTCAATCTCAAACCCTCTTTAGAGCCAAGTTCGCTGGACCTCCAGCAGAGGGCAGAATTAGGCATTTTATTGGGCTTTTTGGTGGATATTTACATGGTTTAAACCTAATATGTCAATCTACAAGTGGGACAATTGAAGAGATAGTCTCGTGTTCATATTCCACATACATTTACAAATGTGTCTATCTTTTATTTTAGTTTCTCTTACTCTTTCTCTGTCAAACGAGACAGAGAGGGAGAGAGACTCTGGGGATTACCACAGCAACGCCATGTGATTCTAGGGCTACGGATGCCTCTGATTGGAGTACGCCAATGTCAAGAGAGGCTTGTGGCCAGAATGTTCCTGCCGTCGTTCTTATGAGCGAGCGGAACGCATCTGGAGAAGAGGGCGCGCGCTGCCAGGGCCACTCCACATGGAATTGGCAGCCCTTCTCAAGAACACGTCTGCTTACCTCTTTATCTGTCGTTATAGTCGACAACATCGTTATTAACCCCAATTTGTCTTTTAAAAGTAGGCTTACTTGTTAGTAATGTTGTTGAAAAAAAATTGTTTGTTCCAAGTTTATCATCATACACTTAATGATAATAGCCTATTTTAAGATATACTGCCTGCACCTTAGTGTAAAATAATCTAAAGACAACAATCACTTCGATTATGTAAACTATACTTCTAATCTCAATCATACCCACCAACACCTTGTCAATAATGAACAGGGAAACCACTAAAAAACATTTTACTTCTACAACAAACTAGTCTACACACTAAACAGCAAATCCAAGTGGGTGGGACATAACATTCAAACTAATAGCAACACAGTTAGTGACAAAGCAACCCAATTAACCAGTCATCGTCAATTCAAATTATACAATTTAGATTTGATTAGGACCGGATCAACTCATATCGGACCAAAACTGAGGTAGCGTAAAAAATGACAATGTTAAAACGACACATATCAAGATGGAGGCTAGTGCCTCTGTATATTCTGGGAAGGCCAGGGTTTAGAGAGAATGCAGTGCTTAGGCCGACCGTTCATCTTCTGCCCCAGTGTATTTAAGAGGCTTTTCACTGGATCTGATCTGCAGCCACCACCTGGCCAAGGAGCTTGGAAAAGAGAGAGTGAGTGGTTAGAGAGAGGCTGTGACTTGACATTTAGAGTTACCGTGGCAACGCGTCATGTTAACGTGCAATTAGCGACAGCCACTAACAAGGACTGAGGCCCTAAGCATCCAAGTAGCCTGATGGATATTTGATTGTATGGCAAAGTTACTGAAGTCAAAGTTTTGAAAGTAAGGGCTATTTATTGTTTAATAACCTTTGCATCCGCATATATGGCTAAGAGTAAAACAAACTTTTGTTATTTCTTAGTTGTTTCTTCAATTGAATATCAGATGTACAGATATAGATGCTTGTGTGTTGTTATTTTTGTGTTCCCTACAGATCACTAGACTATCACATAGCATAAGCACCTTCTCAGTTGCCAGTATCTAATAACAGACGTCTAAACCAAATCCTGAGCGACTATTTCTGTCTCCAAGTCTTTATTTGTGGCTTGTGGACACAGAGCTGTTGTGTCCAGCTTCTGCTGGACACAACAGCTCTGTTTTCACAACAACATAAGTTACCGGTTGTTGTCCCCATGTCCCCATGCGTGATCAAAAAAGCACAACACACTTTCGGCATAACTTGTACAACTTGTATCAACTTATAACCAGACTAATAGACTACAAACCAACAGTCTATTGTTTTAGGACCCTTAAAACAATTGTCTAGGTAGTTCAAGCTGTAGTGTAAAATCTTTCTGTCTCTATTTACAATTAAGCAGACATTTAACAGACATTTGGATTCAAAGCATTATAGTGACTTCACCTAGATGTCATGAATAGGCAGGTAGGGTCATCTTGCTCAAGGATGCCTATAGGTAGACTGCATGCATAGTAGTTGTTAAGGTGTTCAACTCTCTGTTCAAAAGTTCTGGGTTTGATCCCCAATGTCCACTGCTTGAGCTTAAGGAATCCCTTGCAAAGATGCCCACAGCCTAACCCTGGTTGCTCCGAAAAAAACAAAAAAGAATTGGAGTGAGCAACAATGAGCAGAAGAGGACAGGCGGGTGCTCACATTGGTTCTTGCTTGAAGTCACCACCACCACAGCGGGAGCATTAGGTGGCTCATTAGGTGAGCAGAGCTCAGGTCTAAGCTGGGATTAACGATAGCAGAACGTGGCTCACTGGATTCTCCTTAGCTCCAGGAGGAGGTGGCGCTGGTGGTGGATTGGGAGGGTGGGGGAGGCGATCTGAGGGAGAGACATTTAGATCAGGGGCAGCTCCAAACGCTGATTCTCCTCATTCTCCCCTAATCACTCGAACTGCTTGCTCATCAAGTTCTCAGCGGCTAAATTATAGGCCTGGTTGACTCTGTGTTGATGAAAAGAGCTAAATGTACTGCTCTATCTACACTATGTGTATGCATTTGCCTTATATAATTGAGATAATGTTCATCAGAAAAAAATAAAGATATTGCGGATCTAGGTATTTTCTTTGATTATTTTGGGGAAAATATATTTTTCAATGTTTTATGTAGGCTACACATAAACTTGAATTGAGATGTTGTTTGTATTTTTTTCACTTTGTTTAAAACTAGCCAGATATTAGAAAGACTTTGAACCAATAAGGAATTGTATTAGAACAAGGTGTTGAATTTTTGCCACTTTTACGGTATTAATCTATAAGAAAAGGAGGTCCTGGACGTAGGATATTTAGATCATTTCCGTCGTATTTTTCCGTGTCGATTGCACATTACTAATAGAGTATTGACTTCTTAATACTTTGATTGACTATGATGAGGTATTGTGAAATTCTATGAAACATACGGGTGCTTTTATTCACGGACGAACCATGCAAAAAGATTCATGCAATTCCCATACATGACATTAATGAGAGAGTGGTCAAAGAGAGGGCGGGACTTTTATCGGTTTAGCGTCGAGATTCGAGAGAGAGAGAGGGCGGGACTTCTGATAAGAATATCTGAAGAATATCCGTAGTCCTTTGTCACATTTTTCGCAAAGGCTCCCATTTATACTCCTTCACATTTTTGTTGTTCTTCTTGTCGTGTTCGTATTTTCTTCTCTTGCCTAGTCCCAGGGAACTGTTAACTGGCGGCACATCTCAGAGTAAGTAAGAGACCGGAAATTGTATAACGGTAGACCGGGATAACGCTATAATTCAGGACCCTCTCTCAGCCGACGGTGGTCCTAAGTGTTTGTTTGGGCTCCTCCCTATCGGAGCAGAGCTGTCCAGGACCTCCAGTGCTGAATGTCTGCTGCCCAGAGAAACGCGCTCACAGTTGGAAACAATAAATAGAAAAAAGAATTCATTTTTCAGATACCAAAAGTGGATTAAAAACGTTTCTGACATGGAGTCCTACAACGGCCTGCTAGGAGGAACTACCTGCCAAAAATACTTGTCTAGATCGGTGTAAGGATATTTCTTACAGGTGGGTTCGGTCTTTTTTTATTTTTTTAATCTTTATGTTGTACCCTACGATCTGTTGGATTCATTAACAGGAATTTAATTTAATGGAAAAAATAAGATTTAAGGAATAACTCTGGTGATCTTGTTGCTGCTCATTTGTCGGTGTTAGAGCAATGTCCTCACAGGATCAGCACTCTATAGACGACTTAAATCAGCTGAAGAATACATGTAATAACATTTCAATCACGATAGAGAGCTACATGGTGATCATATAGAGTTGTTGAAAGTAAAGTTCAACACATTCATTTGACGTCAACAATAAATGAAAGACCAAAAATAAGTAAATTACTAATGATGAAATCTGCTACACCAAAGGCCAAACATAGGTCTACTACGACATAATTTTGCTAAATTATTAACAGGCACAGGTACAACTTAAACAAGCCCACAAACGTAGCCTTTAAATATAGAAGGCACGTATACTCCCCTTTAGACTTTAGTAGAACGTCATACAACTGATTAACGCTTCAATCCATTTGGATATAAACGCGAAAAAAAACACAGAATAGTTAGAGAAACAGGATATTTAACAGCTACTTAATTTTTTTGTAAAATAACAAATTTTGTATTGTACAACAGTTATGTCAATTTATACCAAGAGTATACCTACATTCATATAATTAACTGTTAATTTAAGGCCATAAACCTATTTGTTTACAGAAGACATCGAGCAAGGTAAGGGACCCAACAGGCTTGTTTGACTGACAAACATGAAGGTCTCTTCGGCCATTTTGACATCCACTTACAGAAAAATCCCACAGCAACACCTGAATTCACTTAATTTGAATGATAACATACTTCTAATTGATTTATATTATATGTGATGAATCATTTCACTAGACAAGAGGTTTAAATTGCAGTTGATTCTCTTCACCCTAAATGCACGACTTAAGGTTTTCAGAAAGCTGTAAGGCGTTTTTCCCTGGACCTCCTGGTACACAATTTAATTTAACTCCCGGGTATTAGCACTAATCTACACGTGTTCCCGCCATGGGGACAAAGCAACCTGAGAGCCAAACAACCAGCAGATATTTGTACAATGGTCCGGATTGATCTAAAATATGTTTCCTTGCTTCTTATTTTTCTTGTATAGTTTTCCTTTTTTCATGTTCCTCTGATTTCTGAATATTTCCTCATTTGATGTGAAATCCTCAAAGGTTACAAGAACACATCTCATACTGCTTGTCCCTATCACTATTTACTATACAAATGTATTATCCAGTAGGCGTTTGTATCGCCTACTATCGCCTTTATTTATTTTTAAGTTACTCAGTGCATTTTAGATTCATGTCACTAAGGAGCAGGTTTAGATGAGGGGGTGTCTCAATCAAAGATGCCTAATGACGGCAGATGTAGGGGCTCCAACCCAGAATATTTCTGCTAGGAGTCAAACTCTAAATTTCAAAAACAAATTCACACCCAACTCGTCCCAACTTTTCTTCACATTTGGTATTTCTAGTGCGTCTTTTATAAAACACACGTCTCCATACATTGAGCCAGTCCTGGGCTTTGGGAGACATGTAGTAATGTTGTATTAAAAGTACTCTGATGGTCCCTGGGCTTTAAGAGGGGCTAATGGACTTAAAGAGCTGTGCATACCCCACGGACCACAGAGGACCTCACTGGTCATCTCTCCTCACGGTTATTTTTACCGGCTCCTGAGCTTTCACTCCGTCCAGCCTCTGATCCTGTTTGCTTAAGGACATAATCACCCCGTATATTGAGGGCCCACGCTTTGACAGTACAGGGATACTGGTATTCACGTCGTGCACGTAGCCAATCCTCTGCTCTGTTTAAGACTGAGGTTCTACAAACCTACATTCACTTACTTGAAGGAGCTCAACGTTCAATCCCACCTTAAACTTAGTCAGAGGTCATTTAAGTACAGGCATTAGGCTATCATTTGGGCCGTCGTACAACATATAACTTAGACTCTAAGTTATACGTTGTATGATCATAAGTCCTAGAGTATGGCCCTTGATATGTTTAATGATATAAGAATGAATTGACCTTTGCAATTATGAACAAATGATGGCATCTAGATAAGCTTTTCATGTCAAGTCCCAATAAACAAAATGCTAAACACTATAGAGAGACACGTCACACAGCACACACAGAACATATTACATCTAATCTTTGTACCAAAACAGCAACCCAATGCTACATTTGAGACAAGGGGATGTTTGCGCTCTCAATTTTCCAATTCCTTTGACTGACTTGTGTTTCTTTGCCAAAGCCGGCCAGCCGCGCTGGAGCGGGAAGCATGGCAAAGATCTGTACGGACCAAACCTATTCGACGAGGCTACGGCTGTCCAACCGTGTGGCAGACGATGACCTCACAGTCGTCGAAAACGGCGACAGCAGGTTGGATATACATTGTGGTTTGAATTTGACAGAAATCGAATAGGTCACCAGCTGTAGTTGGACCCCAATACCCAATGATCCAGCAATCAATATCCAATGGTTGATGAATATCTAATGATCCAACAATCAATCCTGAATCAAAATCTATTGCAGTAACTAGTTACGCGATGCTAAGAGCTAATGATGCGAACAGGCTAATAAATTATTGCTAACAGATTGCTGGCAGAAGGTTGGTGTCAGACGACCCACCGATTGCTACCAGGAGGTTGGTATCAGACTGCCAACCGATTGTCACCAGATGGTTTGTATCAGGCTGCTAAAAGATTGCTACCAGGAGGTTGGTATCAGACTGCTAACAGAATGGGGGTCATCCCTATGTTCCCGAGGTCCTATGTTCCCAGGGTGCAAAGGGTTAGGGTCAGGTTTAGGGTTATGGTTAGGGTTAGGGTTAGGGTGAGGGTTAACCCTAAACCTAACCATAACCAATCGGAGGAGAGACATTCTAACCGATCACAGGCGAATCAGAGGTGAAAAAGGCGGTACTTGCCCCTACCATCCTACGAAAAAAAGATTTGCTCACAGGGTCCTATGTTCCCCGGTCACATACAAAGTGGGAAACATAGGACCCGGGGAACATAGGACCCAGAGAACATAGATACGCTCCCACAGAATGCTACCAGGAGGTTGGTATCAGACTGCTAACAGAATGCTACCAGGAGGTTGGTATCAGACTGCTAACAGAATGCTACCAGGAGGTTGGTATCAGACTGCTAACAGAATGCTACCAGGAGGTTGGTATCAGACTGCTAACAGGTTGCTTACAGGTGGTTGGTGTCAGACTGCTTAAAGATCAAGGCCAACAAGCATGTTTTTTTCACATCTTCAGTGATGGTTCCCGTTTCAACCATCAGACACCCTTGCCCTTGTAACGCAACCTGACCCAGGGCTCTCCTCTCCTGATCCACCTCCACCCTGAGCTTCAGCTACCTCAGTGGCCCAGGTCGTGGTCCTAAGCCTGCTGGACCCTGTGATCTCCAGCATGTTACAGACCCTGTAGAGGGACTGATATAATGGGCTGATTAGGTGATATATGTGATCAAATGAAAGATTTCCTGTTTTTGCCTTAACACACCATGTTGATGTCCCAGGATGTCATGTGGCCTCATGTCATGTCCCCCCCTCCCCCCCCCCCCCCCAGGGCTCCCTCTCTCTGTGAGGATGGCTCCGAGGCATCCGGACCGACCGCCTGCCGACGGCCCAACACCCACCGAGACTCCTTTACCGGCGTCGGCGCCATGGCCAGGTACTTCATGTGACCTTGAAGTCACGGAGACCCTTGCTAGATTAGACAAAGTGTGATTGTGAAGTCATGGAAACGCTGTAGTTATATAAAACTGCGCTAGGCTTGACGACCAATGACATGTGACCCTGTTGTCATGACAACCGTCGCCGGGCTAGACAACATGTGATCTTGTTGTCACGGAAACCATCGCTAAACTGGACAATATGCCTCCGTTGCCTTGGAGATGGAGGCTAGACTACAATTTTCATACCCTGTCGTTTTTTGAGACCCTGTTGTCTTAGAGACCCGCAATGTGACCATGTAGACAAATCCCAGAAACCACTAGAAGTTATTACCGTGTCCTCTTCCCTCCCTCTCTCCTCCTCTCCCTCCTCTCTCCGCTTACGATCCCCCTTCCCTTTCCCCCTACCCCTCGCTGACTCTCCAGGGTGTCTCACTTCCTGTTCCTGCTGCGATCATGGGTGTTCCACAGGATGCAGGCGGAGGAGGAACGACCAGACTCCTTCCTGGAGCGATTCAGGGGACCCGAGCTGCAGGACGTCCCCAGTAGAGAGAGCAATGCCCAGGCCCTGGGTCTGCAGGACAGCCTGCGCAAAAGGAGGTGAGGGCCTCCACGCGTCCAGAGAACCAGGGCTCTGTAGACGAACGGAACGGATCATAGTACCTCTTCGTATGATGCCTACTTTTATATCATGTTTATCATCAAGGAAAACTAGGTTACATGAAAACAGGAAAATCGTAACAATTGCAAATTTAAATGTGGTCATGCTATCCTGATCGTAATGTTAACTTAATGTTATACTTATATTAGTAATAGCGTTGCTTGTATGGTTCAGAAAGATGTTAAATGTCGAAAGAGGAAAATAACAATAAATAACTAATTAAAGGAGTGATCATCAAATTAACAAAATCAAATGGATTCAAAGAAAGAAAATAAAGTATACATGCATTATTTTAGTGTGTATTCTGACCACAACCTTTCTGGGTATTGGAGTTTCACCAGTGAACAGTTCATCTTGAAGCCAGCCCTAAATATCCTCAGCATGTCAGAACGATCAATGTCGTTAATAAGCATATGGTTAGTGGTTATGGTCGTTGGATCATAGGAGTAGCTTCATGATCAAATGTGTTGATTTGTGTTTTCTTAGTAAGTGGCCCTTGGCTGCTTACAATATGAATAACTGCAACAATACAGATGAGTAAGTGTGCACTCGCACGTTTTCAATTAATACCCTGTATTCCCCATAGAATATATACATTGTTTAATAAGAAACCCTTTGAAATAGTTCTTATCAGCAATTAGACTAGAGTCTGTCTTTAGGTTGTTTGGTTATAGTAGCGGTTAGATAAATAACCCTTACTGATAAACCCTAAATGTGACCCTTTTCTCCCTAGTGTCAGAAACTACACTTCCGAACAAGCAGATAGTTTGGTTGTGTGCTTGTTGGGAACTCCCTATCACAAAATGGATGTTAACTATGCTGATTCTGTCAATAATTACAAATTAGATAAGACATTTCTTAGAAATATGCTCATTTAATTAAATGACATTTCCAACTTGTCTTTAGTAGTTGCAATGAGAAAAAGGAAAACCTGTTCTTCTTTTTGGAACACGTTTGTAACATACTGCCACCTGCTGGCAGAAAATGGCCAGCAGCAGGTCTCTTCCGGTCGAAGGACCAAAGAACTGTGTAACAGACAAACAGTACAGAACATCTGCTGAAGTTAGATCTAGCAACTGGTGTCGTGCATCTAGACCAGACTTCATCTACACTCCCAACTCCAACCCCTTCTGTTCTTTCAACTGCTAAAAGCCACACATTAAAATCAAATCTGTAATCTATAGCAAGAAAGATGACAAGAAAGATGAGATAAAGAAAGATGAGAAAAAAGAGGAAGACAAGAAAGAAGAGGAGAAGAAAGATGAGAAGAAAGACGAGAAGAAAGACGAGAAGGATGAGAAGAAGGATGAGAAGAAAGACGAGAAAAAAGATGAGAAAAAGGATGCTAAAAAGGATGAAAAAAAGAAAGAGGAGCCGCCGTAAGTACCGGTCACCACTAGGGGTCCCAGTGCGCGTTCAAAACCTTCTCCTTAGTTTCTGTAACCGAAAACTACACCTATACATCATCTGTTGGGGATACTTTAAAATAGCAAGAACAACTTTGAATGGCATGAAACGACAACAACTAGACACCGTGCCACCTTGTTTTAAACCTCCTAACAACCGTTTTTGTTCTCAGGCCAGAGATCTGGATCATGGATCCAGCAACAGACAAGTACTACCACTGGCTCACGGTCATCGCTCTTCCTGTGTTCTACAACCTCATGATGCTCATCACAAGGTAATCCCCCTCCCCCTCTACCTCTCATCCGCTTGATAACACAATCCAAACCTTTACCTTTACTTATTTTATATTCCAGAGCCTGTTTCAATGAACTCCAGGACACCTACACAAGGCTCTGGATATTCCTCGACTACACGTCAGACATCATCTACTACACCGACTCGTTCGTGAGATCGAGAACAGGTACGTTCTTGAACAGGAGTACTTATCCCTTTCATTCATTGCTAAACTAATGAATCAGGGTTAGCGTTTCAAAATGTCGCTTTGGCAGATACTTAATCTGTTCATTTGTACCAGGCCCTTTGTTAATCCCTATGTTTCTTCAACAGGTTACCTGGAACAAGGCCTTCTTGTGAAAGACTCCAAGAAACTGAGGGAAAAATACAAGACGACGTCTCAGTTCAAATACGACATGATCTCCATGATACCGACTGACCTTCTGTTTTTACGGCTGGGCTTCAACAATCCAGAGTTACGGCTGAACCGCCTGTGCAAAATGTCCCGACTTTTTGAGTTCTTTGAGCGCACAGAGACCCGGACAAGCTTCCCTAACATGTTCCGCATCAGCAACCTCGTGCTTCAGATCCTGGTCATCATCCACTGGAATGCGTGCGGCTTCTACGCCATCTCCAAGACGATCGGCTTTGGCACAGACACCTGGGTGTACCCCAACATCAGCCACCCCGAGTACGGCCGCCTGGCCAGGAAGTACATCTACTGCCTGTACTGGTCCACGCTGACCCTTACCACCATTGGAGAGACCCCGCCGCCGGTCCGGGACGTGGAATACCTCTTCGTGATCGCAGACTTCCTCACGGGCGTGCTGATCTTCGCTAGTATCGTGGGAAACGTCGGCTCCATGATTTCCAACATGAACGCGTCACGAGCCGACTTCCAGGCCAAGATTGACTCCATCAAGCAGTACATGCAGTTCCGCAAGGTCTCCAAGGACCTGGAGGCGAGGGTGATCAAGTGGTTTGACTACCTTTGGACGGAGAAGAAGACGTGCGACGAGAAGGAGGTGTTGAAGAACCTCCCGGACAAGCTTAAGGCCGAGATCGCCATCAACGTCCACTTGGACACGCTGAAGAAGGTGCGCATCTTCCAGGACTGCGAGGCGGGTCTCTTGATCGAGCTGGTGCTGAAGCTGCAGCCGCAGGTGTTCAGCCCCGGGGACTACATCTGTAAGAAGGGCGACATCGGCAGGGAGATGTACATCATAAAGGAGGGCAAGCTGGCCGTGGTGGCGGACGACGGGGTCACGCAGTTTGTGGTGCTGAGCGACGGCGCGTACTTTGGGGAGATCAGTATTTTGGGGATCAAGGGCAGTAAGGCTGGGAACAGGAGAACCGCAAACATCCGCAGCGTGGGCTACTCGGATCTCTTCGCCCTGTCCAAGGACGACCTGATGGAGGCCCTGACCGAGTACCCGGACGCCAAAAAGGCCCTGGAGGAGAAGGGCAAGGCCATCCTGATGAAGGACAACCTGATCGACGAGGCCGTTGCCAACGCCGGTGCAGACCCCAAAGACCTGGAGGAGAAGGTGCAGAAGCTGGAGGGGAACCTGGACCTCATGCAGACCAAGTTCGCCAAGATCATGGCCGAGTTCACGTCCACCCAGGCCAAGATGAAGCAGCGGGTGACCGATATGGAGTCCAAAGTGAAATCCGTCCAGCCGCAAGACCTGCTGGAGGTGGTGGCGGACAAGGACAAAAAGGTCCAGTAGTAGTGGACCTTTGTGGAAGTCAGAAAGGTCAATAAAACGCCCGATGCTTCAGCGCCACCCACCATGGAACCCTACAGGAAGAACATAACAGAAAGACTTTATAGCAGTTCTGTTTACACATCATTGTATATTATTATTTATTATCATTACTTGTTGTTCTCCATTATGAGTGTCAAAACTGGGAACGTGATATGCAATGCATACACTCTTTTGGTGTAAGACATGGCTGACATGTTTAACTGTTTTTATTCAAGATTTCTTGAACGTTATTCAGCCATTCTGTCCATGGATCAAATGGAAGCAATAGAGAAATGGTATATTACTGTAATGTTCATTATTATTATTCATAATAATTTCCTATTCCAAGCCTCAGTATTACACAGAATATATTTCAGACCCTCAGTTTGGGCCTACAAGGAGATAACTAGGACTATGAAAGAATAGTGCTACGAAGGCTAAGCACTATGGTAGCAGAAGTGAACCTAAAGGGTGATGGGGTTGTCAATTCGAACCCTAGTGTGGTGGTTTCATTATGTACTCCCAGATGGGAGTACATAATAGTAGTACTATGTTGGGTAGTACTCTGTACTCAGTGTGTACAAACAGGGAAACTGAAAACCTCTGCTTGATTTTAATCTGAACTGTAAATACCACTGAACAATTGAATGTGAAACCAATAACTATTCTGATTTAGGAATGTTCATGACATTGAAAATATGTCATTAAACATAATAAATGTGATTCTTTTTTTTGTTTGTCCCTTTGAGGAAAACCTGTTCAAAACTAAAATAGGATTCTAGTTGTTTCAATTCGTCTTCGTTACCAATCTACAATATTATAACTTTCATACAACAATTGATTATAACAAACCACCGTTCAATACGATTTTTTATTTGTATCGTATTTATAATAGTACTTTGTGAACACAAGAGTAACAATCGCGTTGCATAATTGTTTTTCACCTGAGAGACTGTTTAGACAAAATCTAACCAAATTCCTGTCAAACGTAGGCATGTGGGTTTTGAACCACCAAAAGCAACCCGACTTTCAGCACCTTCCATCCATAAGTTCCTTGACTGCCTTCAGGAAATCAATAACAGGGACACAAACCCCACAAAAACCAAGCTTTTCTTTTTGGAAATCGAAGTATAATGTTGCCAAACTGGTAAATTCCCAGTAAAACGTTTAGCGGTAGGTTTACTCCAAAGCGACTCACAGGTGAATACACGTTAGCTGGTACACTAGTACTGTGCTTCAGGGACATGTTCAAGAGAGTCTGTCATAAGAATGATTCACAGTCAAACAGACCCTCTCTGACCGGGGCTGAGGGAACTAGTATTATGCTGTCAACACAGCACATTCACTTCAACAATTAGATTAAAAACTATGATTGAAAGCGTTAAAAAATTGCTCCGTTTTAGATTTTCGCCCTCATCCACGACTACTTTCTTCAGATTCTAACGTTTTCAAATTGAGAATGGAACAAGGGGGTTATAGACAATTAAAACTTCATCAGAACTCAATAATCAAAAAATCATCACATTGATTACAATCAGCACCATGATCGCCAGTTTTGTGTTTTGGCAAATAGTGCTGGTGTAGTTATTAAATAACAAACCAAACCAAATCCACTTCAATTCAATAAAAAAAAAAACAGTTGGAGCACACTGTGTGTATAAGTGCACTTTCACAGTTTCACTATCAAGTTCTATACATGCTACTACCTACAGTAAACACAACAAAAGTGTATGGGAGTTTCATCTCTTAAATACTGAAAATAATTAAACAAAACGCATTACATTCCACAGCGATGAGACACTTGAGTGAACGGGAGTGGAGCATGGGGAGAAGTGGGGTTCTTCAGCAGGTTCAACGTTAATGCCAGTTCTGTTCAGAGCGTTTCTATGTGTACAAGATCGCGGGCCTAAAAGCTGTCCACCCGAGCAGTGTAACTGTAGCCACGCCCTATATGGTCAGTGCCGTTAAGAGCCCGACCATATAAGTCGTGGCTGCAGTTCCGTCACCGTTCCATATATGGTCGTTACCGTAGGTTGGAGAAATCTCCAAGAGCATTATCACCAAGCATCTCTGAGAAACATCAGAGGCACCGCAGAAGCAGAAAAGTTACTGAAAAAAAAGTTTAAAAAAAGAGAAAGAGTTTCTTTTTGTTATACTACTTCATTATCGATCCGTTTTCACAGCATTCCAAATCCTTTGGCGTAAGTGATAGCTTTGAGAAGTCTTTCTTTGAGTTTTTCCTTGGAGGAATATTCCGGAAGCAGCAGCGCATTGAAGCAGGTGTGCGACGTTGGCAGGCTGAAAAAAAGAGCGGGAAGGTAAGGCCAGACAAATTTTGCATACTAAGCGTCTCCACCCCACGCTAAATATGGAAAATTATAACAAGTATACATAGCAAATTTGTTGCTAGTGTGGTAAATAACTTTTTTTTTTAACTGCCACGTAGGATAAAAAAACATCAACAGGGTACTTCACCGATCTGTGTCACAGCCGTTCTTGGCGATTATCATTTTTAATTTTCCGAGGCCACCAACTGGCGCTCGGTCGGACCCGGTGGTGAACTGGAGGAACTGCCTCTTCTGGTCCTCTCCGAAAGAGTGAATGGTCTCCCAGAAGTCCCTGTGAGCGCAGAACAACCACAACTTTAACCAGCTCAAAGATTTTTGAATAATGGTTAATGTTGTAGTTAACATAATCTTAAAAGTAGTTATTTACAGTATGATAACAATACTAAATCTAAATCGATTGTTACATAGGCTTTATGTTACGTAGCTAAGTTGTGACCTAGATGGTGCAGAGCCAAACTATATTATATAGCATAAAGCTATGTTAAATAAGGTGGTCTGTTAAATTGTACCGAGCAATGGAATGTAGATATTTCACATGGTATAGAGAAGATACGATGAAAAAGATGACTTACTTTACAACTTGACAGTCTTTACTATAACCACCGTCGTAGTCTGTTGTTTCTTCAAGTGCTTTGAAGTCCAGATTCTGTTATAAAATACATAAATTACCATGCACATTTTTACAACGATCAAAAGTCAAAGCTGGACACATAAACAACCAGGACGTGATCCAAGAGTTCGCACCCTGCTTCCACAGATGAGCAGCTCCACCTCCTCCGGCCTGAATAGATACTTGAGTGGAGATTCGTTGGTGACCATGAGGAAACCTTTCTTAAAGGCCTT
The DNA here is from genome assembly GCF_949987615.1 of Pollachius pollachius. Lineage (NCBI taxonomy): Eukaryota > Metazoa > Chordata > Actinopteri > Gadiformes > Gadidae > Pollachius > Pollachius pollachius. Next base: position 7,767,888 of record NC_136940.1, read on the forward strand.
GAATTGTCTCTCCACGCTCTTGTTCAGGATGTAATCAGTGTACATGTCCACAAACTCCTGCAAATGAAAGTACAAATGACAGACCACGCTTATTATTTGTCTAAACGTAGATCCTTTGGTCAGAACTCTATACTATTTAGCCTAAATGATCATCCGGAGGGACTTGCAGTCGCCGTCTTTGTTCAGTTAGATGTTATTGAGGAGCAGGTAGGGGTTCGGGATCATCTTGCTCAAGGATACACTGCCGGTAGGCTGTGGTCGTTCAAACCCATAACCCTATTGGCGTGAATTTGAAAACCCTAATCACTGTCCTAGATTATCCTGCCCTCTTGTTAGGACATGTACCTGTACTAGACTGTCGTGTACCTGTTTGTTGTGGTTGGTGACTGGGATACCCTCGCCTTGCTCCTTCAGGTCGTGGGTGATCGGGTTTCCAAACAGGTCAGTTCCAGAGATCTGGAAGCTGGTCACTATGTCCTCCTCCACATTTCCAGAATAATCCAGTAGTTGCTTCAGGCTCTGGTAGAGGACCTGCAATCGGAGCCGTATCACATACAGTATAAGTGCTATTAATAGGAGGTAACACGTCGTAACTTACGCCACCAGTGACACATCCAACAACACTAATACTCCGATGTGTACTTTCATGGTTACTCAAGGGACGTTTTAAACTATAACTCGAATATATTAGACACAGTTGCCTCAGGAATACGCCTATAACTTGGCTAACTAATCAAATCCCAAGGAAGTAAGCCAATTCAATAAATCCTTTAACTGACTAACTAGGAAGCTGTAACTGATACAGCCTATAGATATAACATTGCACATACAGTATATCCAGGGTCAGCAGTTCACATGTATGTTTAGAAACAATAAAATTAAATGTGCGTCAAAGGATAAGACCACAAAGTGTCACATTTCTAAATAAGGTAAAACAATATCTCGTCCTCCCATCTTGTTATCGCTGCTTATAACCAAGACTGATATTGACTGATACATAACTGAACTCAGACTGTTAATGAACTTTTGGGAATGTTACTGAACTGGGTGGGAATCTGCCAGGTCTGGGAAGGTACCCTTCTTCCCCATGAGCTTCCTGTAGACAACCATGGGGAAATGGACGTCCAGGATGCAGTTGTTGTAGATGGCGAGGCCCAGCACAATGCCAATAAGGCTGTACTGGGCTTCGTTCTCCAGTGAAGACGAATTAAACCAAAACGACCGTGTCTCCTGGTCATATGTGAACATTCCTATGTGGGAAATAACAGAAAACAAGAATGAATACAATTAAACTATAAAAATAGAGCTATTAAGTAATTTAGGTGATGCTTTAGTGATTTATACTGATTCATTATATATGTGGCATTAAAGCTGATAGGGGTTAGGGGCAACATGCAAGGATGCCTACTGGTAGGGGGACATTGGGTTTCGGTCCCCAAACCTTTCAGCTGGGAGCCAAACACTGTCACCACTAAGTAAAATGACTTATTTTGTAAAAGACTAGTTCGGAGATGGAACAAAAAGCAAAAAGAGTAACACATGTAGAACTGGGAGATCATGTCATACCGATGTCAGGGTTGAAGATTTCCTCCAAGACCAACTGAAAGAACTCCTTGGAGACGCCTCCCTCGTCCACTCCTTGCTCGCCCTCAAACTCCACAAACAGCTGCTTCTTCAGGTCCGACGGGTTCTCCATAGAAATCATCTCCAACTGAAAAGTAAAGATTGCAGAAAAATAAATGAAGAAATTTAACAGGGGCCGGGTTTCCCTCCTTTATGGGCCATGACCCAATTTGACGTCTCAAAAACAACATCGATGTCCCAGTCAATGTGTGATCCACATTAGAAGGTTTGCCTGCATCAAATGAACATGCAATCTATTAAGACAGAATGGCAGGGGGAAGCCTTGTTTCCAGAGGTTGAAAACCACGGCTTTATAAAGGCAAAAGTTACGAGGCCATTTGACCTGAGGCATCAGAAATCCCTACCCTCACGAGGGCGTCGTCGATGATGTGTTCCCTGCGCACTTTGAGCTTTAGGTAGGGGTTGGGCTGCTGTCCCTGCGCCATGCTGTAGAGGGCGGTGATGCGGCGCTCGCTGTACATGCGGATCCTGTTGTCGTAGTACAGGCCCTGGCTCTTGGTGACGGCGTTGAGGATGAACGGGCAGCTCTGGAAGGAGAACTTGCTGTCGGCGTCCACCTTGTAGAAGGTGAAGTCCTTGTCCATCTCCACCGCCTCGTTCACCGACTCGTTGACAAAGTCCTCGAAGGGCACCACGGGCCGGCGCACGTCCACCGTCCGCACGCCCAGCTCCCGCTCCAGCAGGTCCACCCGGGGGCCCCGCCGGTAGAGCCGCTCCTCGCCCAGCAGCTCCTGCAGGGTGATCTCGTCGTCGTCCGAGTCCGAGTCGTCGTCGTCGTCCTCGTTGTGGCCCACGTCGAGGTCCCCGCCCAGGACGCTGGCGTAGAACACCAGCTTCAGACACTTGGTGGCCGCCACCACCGTCTCGTCGTCGTTCACCAGCGTCTCCGCGTCGTACTCGTTGCTGATGATGGTGAAGGTGATGAGCTGCTGGAAGGTCTCCATCAGCCGGCGGATGCGGGCGGCGCCCGAGCGCGACCACACCCGGGTGAGCCTGGCGTGGGCCTCCACGGGCAGCTTGCACACCGCCTTGCAGAAGAGCGGCAGCGCCGTCTCCAGGTACTCGGGGCTGTGCAGGTTGGTGTTCTCCATCACCAGCACAAAGATGTTCAGGTAGTCCCGGTTGGTGTGGTACATGTCCAGGTACTCCAGGTCCAGCTCCAGGTTGGGGCACAGGTAGACGAGCGCGTTGACCAGCGACGCCTCGATCTGCTCGTGGGCCTGGAGCCGGTCGTACGCCCGCCGCACCCCCTCCACGTCCAGCGTCAGGTCGTCGTCGTTGGAGCCCAGAGACGAGGAGGCGGTTGCCTCGGTGGAAGCAGGAGAGGCGGCAGCAGCAGCAGCCCCGCCGGTGTCGTCCACCGGGGGCGCTGTCGTCTCTCCCTCTGTGTCAGCATCGACCCCAGCACCACCATTAGCACCACCGGAAGAAGCAGAGCAGGTTGGGGTTTTCCTGAAGCTCTGAGTGAGTGCCTCGGCGCTGCTGAAGACCCGGCCGATGACGCGTATCAAGGCAGAGTAGTCTCCTTCCTCCTCGCAGAAGCCCAGGATCACACTCACACTGTCCTCCGTGAGGAAGTACACGTCTGTACGGACACAGAGAACCATGGGGTTGGGTAAGACCAAATAAGGCATCCATCACCAGACAAAGAGGAGAACCCATAGAGGTACTCAAAATAGACATAAATACATCGATAGCAACACTGGCTTGCCTTATACTTAGATAGAATAACTAAGTTAGCACATCATAATTAGGCCAGCTGTCAGGTCAACGGCCCGGTTTATGTATAGGCTGCACCCCCCATTAGGGAGAAGTACAACTTCTTAACACCACTTGTTATTGAGAGCAAAGTCAACACTTTTGTGTAGATCAGTTTAAAAGAGTGAAACAACACTCCAGCTTCTGTGATACAGAGTGACGTTTTGAGGTAAAACAGAGTGTGTGAAAACGAAAGAAGAATCAGGAAGTGATGGGTTAAGCTGACTCAGGGTTTTGATTCACAACAGCAGGGGTTCCTTGAGGACACCGATAATAATACTAGAAGCGTGAATCTGTAGGTGTATCTGTATTGTGGTCAGTCAATATTATCAGTGGCCAGTATGTTATAAACCATCACAAGCATTAGTGTAATCACAGTCACATTAAAAAGAAATGTCAACGCAACCAGTCGGTCAGCTGAAAGGTCATGGATTCGATCCCACAATTTCCAGAAACTGCCTGCTGTAGGGATCCTTGGGCAAGACGCCCTAACTGTCCACCCCTATCTTCTCCTGAATGCCATGTATCTGAGGTCAATGTAAGTCTCTTTGGAGAAAAGCGTCTTAAGACGTAAATAATAATTAGATCAAGTCCCAGGATATATAGGCATTACCAATCCGGAATGACAATAATAATACCCAAAGCCTAGAATAACAATACGCACCCACAGATACTCTGTGAAGACCTAAAAATAGTAACCGGAATCTCTCCGCACCTGAAAAGGCTTCCTTGGTGGGGAACAGGTCTGAGCTCGTCATCCGGTTGAACTCCGGTCGGAACCCATTGGTGCTGGTCTCGGGCTGGTCTGGGTCCAGGTCCTTCTTCTGCGGGCCACAGAGTTTAGCGTTGACCTTGTACAGCTCCAGAGCCTTGACGGCCGCCGAGTTCTTGTCGACTGGCCTGAAGTGTTGGCAGGAGGCACAGAACTCGTTGGTGCAGTCCTCATTTCCACAGCCGTCTGTCAGCTGGCGAAAGTATCGCTCGATCAGATGCTTCGCCGTCGCCTTCTTCCTGCGACGGGCGGACGTATAGTCAAAAAGATCATTTGTTGGATCATCTACAAAAATGTACTATTGAGGTTAGTCGAAGGGATAACGTTTAATGGGAAACTCCTGAAACACATGTATATGTATAACAGTACGATTTCTCTGTGGTAAGGATAAGGTTAACTTCCATTTATCGGATCTATAGATCTATTGACAGATTGCCTTCAACCAAAAGGGAAGGAATGTCTCAGCCAACGTCCACTTCCTGACCTGTAGACTTCTAGCCAGCCAGTGGTAACTGCAACTGGCTGGTGTCAGTTAGGCCCATATCTAAATAATCATTTAAATAAAGTGTTTGAATGCCATACAATAGTCTAAAGACTTGTACATCTGTTATTACATGTTTGTTGTCGTCATTTGTGGATAATTGTGTGATAATCGACATAGAGTAATTTGGACTTACATTGATCTGGGATAAGACACTCCTGATGTTGTCTTACTGGAAACTGTCCTGAAAGAAAGACCCAACAAAAAGATGAATGCCTAGGGTTCACTTGGAGGTACAGAGAATCGTGTTCTTCGGCCATGCAACTCACGATTGCTTAGAGTCGCAAGTTAAATCGAAAGCAAGAAATCGTGGAAAGAACAAGGCATTCATGGTATGCTACTCTACTCGATTGGACCTGGATAACGAAAGCAACATTTCCGTATAATCCCCAGATGTATTAAATCCACACACTGTCCGTGCTAAATCCACAATAACAAGTGATGTTGCAACTCGAGCAGGGGGGCCAGCTGACATGTCAACAGACCACCATACCCCCAGTACCTCCACGGTGGTTTACCCTGTTAAAACCAACCATAGAACACCATCAGATACAAACGCGGTTCATAGAATTACTCACATCCTCAACCGATACTCACCGATTATCACAAGTGTATCAGGGGTCGTCCCCTGGCTGGCCGTACTGCTCTGTGACTGTGCAAAATCACGTCTTCTGACTGCCAGCGGTCGCCGACGGATCATCGATCACAATAAATGATCTATTATTTTCTGCTTGATGAGCTCGAGGTGTTGACTGCGAGTCTACCAGACAAGAAAACGGAAGGTTAAATGTTACAAGAACATGTGAAACATTGTTGCAGATGAAATAATTTCCAACGCCTCACTGTAAACATAGCGATGTATCCCAGCATGCATCACGGGGCTGTCAGACTACTGACTCCCACACCCATTGCCCACCGCCTCCCCCTTTCTCCGCCTCCTCCCCTCTCGCCCCTCCGTGCACCAAAACACGCCACTCTACACCTGATAATGTATTGTTAGGTAGTCCAATGCGCATATATAAATAAACGTACAATATTTTTTTAGTTTTTATTACTTCTTGAAATATAATTTTATATTCAAATTATTAAAGGAATTGTTTAGAGGAAAATGCCATTAAAACAATAAATAATATGATATAATCCATACATCCTTATTGTATTATTGGGAAACTTGGGAGAAGAATAGTCTATAGCATAACCCTATTTTGGTTGAAAGTGTCTGCTAAGTGACTAGACAGTAAACCTTAAACGGGAAGTGTGTGGATATGTATGAGGATATCAGGTTACACCACAGCGCACTGTGCTCATAGACATGCATGCTTGTGCTGTGTCATCAACTTGCCCATAAAACATTTTGTGGCCGTGTTGGTCTTGACCTCTGACCCCGTCTGTCCGTCCAGTCACGACAGAGGGTGGCTGAAAGGGTGGAGTGGGTTGTGGAGGGAGGAGGGGGGGTTGTGTAGACAGTGGAATGAGGTCGTTAAGTCTGCCTTCTGCGGCCCTCACCCTGAACGACGTGACCCATTATTGTTAAGGCCTCTACACACGGCCTCTAACGTTCAAGCGCACAGCGCAGACGGAAGCTGAACTTTCCTGCATCCTTCTCTTCATGCACCGGGAATATTCAATCCCACGCGGACTGATTCATCTGGTCCATTTTAATTGATCAGCTGAACAAAATATTGTAAAAAAAAAAAAAAACGCCAGGCGAAGGAGGGATAAACAGACCCCACAACGAAAGAGGCACGCTGCCCTCCGAAATGCGGTTCAGTTCCGCCTGTGTTGTGGAAGCGCACCTTGACTAACACCCGAGCAGAACAGAAGCAACGGCGCTTTGCGTGTGCGCTGTAGGCTTGTGTGTGGACAGAGGCCTCCACACCATGAGCTGGTGGTGATGAGGTCACCATCGTGATGGTTTCATTATTAGAGTATCCCATCTAGATTTAGATTGAGCGGACACCTTTAATCCAAAATGAGTGGAACAAGTGAGGCAATCAAGGTATTCTATCAGAATTGGAGTATTAAAATAGTTACAAAGACTCTTAGTAATAGCACTGCAGTCTAGTTTAAAACAATATTGGGAAGAGTGCATGTGTCGTGTGTGTGTGTGTGTGTGTGTGTGTGTGTGTGTGTGTGTGTGTGTGTGTGTGTGTGTGTGTGTGTGTGTGAAACCTTGTCGATACCCTTCCCATGGGCACAGCAGCACAGGAGATACTATATGTGGAATATTTACACTTTTCCCATTTCCCTGATGAGTAACTCTGGTTATTTTCGAACGTGTCCATGATGAATCTGTTGAACGTATAAATAAGATGCACCAATTTTTCTACAGGCTCAATCATAAACAGCGATAATAAAAATATTCTACATACATCAACTCTATTCAAATCCCCAGCCAGCCGATGACAAGGCAGCCATGGAATATTTAATGCAGAGAGACACCGGTCGCAGCTGCCGGGGCCAAAAGACAGAGCAATCACATTCAAGGCCTTTAAATCATATTCATAACCTATAAATCACCCTCGCTACCCACCACACAGTGCAGCACATCGACAAATCTGTGAGACCTGGTTCTGAAATAGGATGTTCTGTTAAATTATGTAGATCCATGCAGATAGCTACGCTGGTACCCCAGAGGGAGAGATGGTAACTCTGCCAGTGTGTCTTTTCCAGAGAGTTCTGTGCCAAGCTTTGTGTTTAACTTCTGTAGGAGGAAGATAGTCTACTCCAGTTACAGCGACCCTTCATTAATCACCAGGTATGTTGATCAGCTGTTACGCAATCAACCCATTCGTGACATCACAAGGGGGAGGAGCATCCACGCAGTTGATAATATGAATTATTCAGTGTACTTATGTAATGCTTTTCAATGACCCTCAAATTGCTTTACAAGGCAATTGTTATTTGGGGTATATCCCACCTTATCCTCTTTCAGTGTGCAGCACCTATACACACATGGATGTATGGTGGTGTAGGCCCATGAAGCTATACAGTTGGTAGTGGACTCTGCCAACTGGTTGATCCATCCCTCATACATCTAGGTGGACACTCGCATGTGTGATGTCATTATAGGGTTGAACATGGAATGTATACATTAATGGATAATCAAGTGACTTAGCCATTAATGTGTAAATTCCAAGTACAAGTTCAAAGTAAGGAAATACTAAGGCACAAAGAGTACATATACGAAAAAAATAATATATATATACACATTATTTTTAACTGAAACAACGGGTTAGTTACATATATTCTATTCTCTATAAACATGAAATATCCCTTATTGATATAAGACTATAATCAGGTTGAATGATTAAGATGCCAGATACAGTTCCCTACAGGCCACTAGGGGTCTCTGTTACCCCACAGAGGAACCTAAGCAGAAGGTAGGCTACAATACTGGACTGCATGTTGTCTTCGTAGATTTGAAAGAAACTTTGTGTCTATGGACAACCGAACGGCCAATTTGCACAAATACTTGCCAAATTCCCATTTGATGACTCGGCCAAGAGGGCAGTATTCAACAGAATAAAAGTAAAAATATTTATAAGGTCAAGCATCAAGCATCTCTTCTGAGATATTTTAAACGGAACAAAATAGTTGCTTCCAGGTAACCCGTTCTTACCAGTTATACTCGTGATTCATGTGTTGTGGACATCTGAACAAAACCCTTTGAAAAAAGATGTATGCTGGGGATTAGATCAGTTATATTGGGGGGTAGTTTTGACCTTTGGGTCACTGGGAAGAGGGACGTGAATTCAACATTAACATACATCACTCAAATGTCTTAAGCCTATAGTAAAGCACCCATTTTTTTCTTCAGATATACAGCATACATGTTCACCAGGCGGACGTTAAGATCGATGGGGGTCGTGGTTTGAAGCAATTGGCCTACAAGCTCACGGAAAGCGGAAGTTTGCTTCCCACACCGTTTCATCGACCTTCTTTTAAAAGACGCCTCCGTTTAACGCCTCTGTTTATACCATTAAGGGTGTATTAACGTGAATAATCGTTACTTAAGATCGGTTTTGGTGGTCCCTGGAAGCAGCCGTTTGAGGATGGGGGGCGGGCCGCTGCGATGACAGTGATTTACCGGTGCAATCACCGGATAACTGCAAACTCCTGTGATTGGGGTGAGGAAACACTTCCACGAAGTACCTGAGTCATTACGGTTCTCATCATTGAATGCCCCTCATTTAGGCCAACTCAAGACCCCCCACCCGGGCGATTTGGCCTGGTTTAGTTTTTCGCTGATTAAGCGTTTCTATGACCACGGCCTAGCGTATAAGATACCTGTTGATATGACCTAGTGGAAATGATACGAAAAAAGACAGGCCGCTGATCCAATTATTTAAGCCACAGAACCAGGTTGAAATGACAGGAACATTGACAGACCGCTGATCCGTTGATTAGGGTGAAACATGGCTAACATGGGTGAAACATGCAGATAAAGAGTGGGGAGGCAATGTTGGGTAAGGCATGTCTGGTAACTTCTGGAGGGGGTAACGTAACACATGGCAGGGTAGAAATGTTGGGTAAGGAATGTTGGGCAACACACGGGGAGGGGGCGGGGCGGTAAGGCCTGTTGGGCAAAACATGTGGAGAAGGCATGTTGAATCCCACATGGAGGGGAAATGCATGTTGGGGTAATGCATGTTGGGTAATGCATGGGGGGCTCGGGCATATTGGGTAAAACATGTTGGGTAATGCATGGTAATTCATGGTGGAGGTAATGCATGGGGGGGATGGTTAAGGGGCCATGGGCTCTACACCTAGTGCAGGGGTTTGGCTCGTGCACACGATGTCAGCGCGTGTTTAATAGACATAAAACGTGATGTCATGCCTACAGCCATCAGAGTGATTTCACAAGTTCGGAGGAGAGGCAGCCGGCGAGTTAAAAAACACATAAACATGTCACACGCGCCAGCCCTCTGAGAGCAGCATCGAACCGGGTTATTTACGAGACATCTCAGGAAATTGAAAATACCTTGGTTTCAGCCTTTCAGAACGATGGGGGTCACCCCGGTTTTAACGACTCCATCCGACGAGGCATTTGTATGACAAAATGCAAATGACTTGCCATTATCCGGGAGCAGAACCGGTCTGGTAGCACGCGCCTGGTCTGCGGGTAATCATAGGAAGTCATCAAACCATTGAAAGAGGGAAGGGGGTCTCGGGAAGGATTTAGGATAATTGATCTTCAGCCCAGCAAACCCCAGGAGCATTACTCATGTTTTTACACATCGTCCCGGGAGATGAATTGGACAGATATGGCCAAAATCAATCCCCCTTTCCATGCTGTGTGTTAGGCTTGTATATTTATTCTGTTGCAGATGAGGGTCAAGCGGTGGCTGATCTCTCCTGGTTGCAAGAGGGAGGAGGAGGAGGAGTGTGGAAATTGCCTTCATCATACATAAGGTCCTTGGTCAAACAATGTGTGGGGCTTCTGGCTTTCTGACATTTGGAGATTGACTTTCTGTTCTGGGCGTGTGAAATACAGTAAGAGATGGTATTACCCTGCAAAGTGAACAGATCACGATGGTTTAAACCCCCCAATGATCCAAATTCAATGGGAAGAGGAGTGCAATGCTGTCAGGGAGTGTGGTTTCGGCACAACAGCGACGGCCAAGTAATGCGTCTTTCGTCACTTTTGTCCCAACGTTTGCCAACAAAACACTTAATCCGCTGTGAGCTGCCTTACCATCCACCCATGGTTGGATGGTACGGCTGCACACAGGCCCGACTTCAGCGTTGGTCAGGGAAGTATGCGAGCCCACGCCCACCACCTCCCTCACAGGGCAGCCACCGAAACATTCATAATAGCGTTCGCCTGGCCAATAGCTCAGCAGGAGAAGACGAACCTCTGCAACACTACAGCATACCCGCAATCCATCTCCCTGGCGCCGCAGACGACCTCTTTAAGGAACTCTGCTTCTATAGGAGAGGCAGCGGTGAGAGTATAGATCTCCAGACAGAGACTCGATTCTCCAGGGAATGAAGCGGTTTAGGGATGGAATAACAGCGCAGGGGGAAGGTACTACCAAGAATAACGAAACGAGATGGAACTTTAGCTTCGGTACAAATAGTCTAGGCCAGAGTGTCGCCAAGCATTTATCACGACCACACACAGTCTGCTTTTAATAGGCTTACACTGTGACTGTGAGGAATTTTTTTAATGCTGAATTATGAACTCATAGTTTCAAATAGTTGCAGCACTTGGTTTTGGTCCTCATTCGTAATTTTTTGACTTGCAGTGATACAATGGTGCAACAATGTTGAAGAGTTTAAAATTTACTTGGAAAAGGAGACCTAATTTGCTAAAAAAATATCACTACTTTTTTTTTTTCTTAAAGCATCTCATTTTATGAAGTCAGGTTTCAGGTACAAAATGTTTCTTAAAGATTTTAGAAATTTAGAAATTGAACAATACATTGGCATTGCACACAAATAACATCAAGGACAGATTTAATCATGATGAATAACTAACAATAATAAATTGCCATATAACACTGATGCAAGTATTATAGCAAGAACAAAGAAAACTTTAATGTGTTCCAGGCCATGGCCAGTTCAAGATCTGGGTCTTCCTTGAATGGAATTTATCATGGAATGTAGCAGTGGGTTAGCTTTGGTTCAACGCTAGTCATGCTTTGGTACAGTACAGAGAGTAAAAATAAAATACAGGGCATTGAACTCCAATAACGACGCGATATACAGGAGACAACGCACGTCAGATAAATATCTACAAACACCAACATCTCTTCAGCCAGCGATGGCCCATGGAACCATCTCAACTTGAATGAACGACAAAAGGTTTCACTCATCTTATCCAGTGTTAAGGCACATGTTGCCGTTGAGAAACTCAGTTTTATATATTTATGTGTATATGGTTCTCTCTCCAACTCACAAATAAGGATGACACTTTCAAGGTGCAGATCTTTGGAAACAAACAAACTATCTTTAGCATACAGCTTGACCGGGTGTTTGTATAGATTTAAAATCATGTTGTGCTTTGGGAAAGTGCCAATAGGAGCAGTATCCTGAATCTGAACACGCCGAAAGAACCAAAAATACTCTGATCTGAAACAAATCTTTCATTTCACAAAACGCAGGCTACTTCTAAAATCCCCGTCTTCGATATTTGAAAAAAAGCTTGTTATGTACTTGCAATTCATTTGAATAAAAGTACTTTGGAGCAGGCAGCAGCCTGAACAGATGGAATGTAAATGCGGACACACACGCACACACACACACACACACACACACACACACACACACACACACACACACACACACACACACACACACACACACACACACACACACACACACACACACACACACACGATATGATATTAATATGATGCTGTAATTGAATGGAGCAACTTTACTCAACATCCTGTAGCATTGGGAACCGATCCATCTTCCAGGCTTATTACATTTCCAACAAACTACATTTATCCTTATTGTTGTTTTACACCCACTATGTGCTCCATCAATATTTCTTTGTGCTCTTAAGTCTTTTCTTGTGGAAAAGAAAAAGCACGTTGGATGGAGAATATATAAAATGGAGAATGTATTAAATGGATCTTGATGTGTTAGAACCGTCCCATACAAGCGAATAGAATTTGGAATCCAAAGAAAAATCGGACAATTAAAATGTAGGAACACAAAACAGCAATGAGACTAAAATGAGATCAATAGCAAAGAGAGTCTAACCCAATCCCAAACGTAATCTCTTCTCTCTGCTATTGGTCGTAAACCGGCGTTGAAAAATAGACAGAACCCAAAAACATAGAATTACGGCAAAAAGGAAAGAAAATTAAAAAAACACAGACCAAACTAAACATCCATAATCTGATCTAATGCCTCAGTATCGCTTGTATTTGGTTTTAATCCAGCGCTTAACTTCCAGAATGAATAGGACATCGTATCAGAGGGAGATGGTATGACTGTTCTTAAATAAAATGCCTGTTCACAAGTACTGAAATGCATAATTAGCTCAGAAATCCTCCAGAATTGAAATATATTGAAGATATTCCAGTTCCTTTTAATCTCAACCATGATCATCACGATTTCGAAATATAAAAGCAAGTAAGTACCTAACTTCGTCTTTATAAAAACAATCCTCTTAAAAAATATAATATATATATCTATATATATCAACTTAAAAAAAAGCTATCGTGCAAAATGTTGAATAACATTAAATACATCCATCCTGGGCAGGGTTTTAAAGCCGGTCCACTTCAGAATAGTCTGCAGCAATAGGCTGCTTGGTCTGGGTCCTGGTCCTGGACTCTACTGGGGGGTTCTCCGGGTCTGACCCCTGGTTCTGCTCCCAGTTTCGGGTGTAGGCGACGCACTGCGACCGTCCACCAGGGGGCGCAGTGCCCAGCTCCACCTCCATCTCCACCACCTCCTTCTGGAGGAGAGGAGGAGTGGAGGAGGCCCAGCCGGACACACCGATGTCCGACCGCTGGAGCGCAGACCGTCCCGGGGAGTCGACGACCCGCGACCCCTCCATGACCCCAGGAAGCCCTTTGGCGATGTCCAGGCAGGACTGCGTATCGTCCGTCGCTGTCGACTGATTGTGGTCCTCTGAAGTCCTAGGGGGGGGATCCGACGGAGCCGAGACCGCCGCATCCTTTGGTATGGTTAGCGTGCTCTGGGCGCTCTGTGGGTGGTCTTTGGGCGGGAAGTATCTAGGAAGGGGGTTGTTGAGGGAGGTGAAGGCCGTCTTAAGGCCGAGGGGGTCCGAGGTCGAGGCGAGATTGCCCAGGCTGAAGATGTTTCCACCGTGGGTCTGGCGCCAGATTCGGTCGAGCTGTCTGCCTACTTTGGTTGGGCTGGGGAACAGGGAGCCCTGGCAAGCCCGGTAGAAGTATCTGGAAGACGCAGAGAGAGAGAGGCAGCAGATCCTGTACAGTTACTATTTAGTCAGCATTTAATCCAAAAGGTCTAGAATATTAAGATACCTTCTCATGAAGGGGGCAGGTAGGAGTTAGGAAATCTTCCTCAAGGATATATAGATGGTACCCAAAATGTATTTTGTACGGATTTAGCTTCTCCCTCAAAAAATTGACATGCAGACAATTTCCAATATTATATTTTTCTTATATGAAATAACATACTGCAGAATATGTTTGACTTTTTATTTTTTATTTTCTTGAACCAAACAATTGTAACCGCTACAATGTCCCCCCAAGGGATGCATAAAGTCCCTCAACTAAAGTGTGAATCAACTCCAGCCGTTAAAAAGAGACCCGGACCGATTCCCTGCCTTGCCCGTGGGTACCTGGGAAGCAGTGCGGTGACGGGGGTGACGAGGCAGAGCAGGTAGAAGCGGGGGTCCATCAGCAGCCTCTGCAGGGTCCAGTAGGGGTTGGAGGGGGCGTAGCAGGTGGGACACGACGAGTTGTAGCTCAACGCCACGGCGAAGAACAGACACGCGCTGAACACGATGGAGGCCCAGTTCATCCACGTCTGGGAGGGGGGAGGGGGGGGGGAGGATGGAGAGAGAGAGGTGAGAAGAGAGGGAGTGAGCAAGAGAGATCGTGTGGGAGAAAGGAGAGAGAAGAGACAAAGGATAAAGAGAGACATATTAAAGAGAGGGAGGGTAGATGGAGAGAGAGAATGTGGGAGTAAGAGGCACATTGGAAAGATGAGAAAGGTAAACAGAGAGAAAGAATAAATGGACAAAAGAAAGAGGTAGGGCAGGCCGAGGGGATAGAGCGGGATTAAGATGGGCACGAAAGAGAGGGAAGGGAGAAAGAGGGAGAAAGAGAAATCACCAAGACAGATTTGATTACAGACGAGTTTCCTTCCAGCCTAGTCAGCTCGGTCACACACAAACACCCGGGACAGCAGCGAGCAATAGGAATAAATAATACATTATACATGATTCAGTTACTCAGGAAATTCCACTTTCCCCCTTCCCCCCCTCGGTTCACCTCCTCAACCCTCTTCTTCCTCCTCAATTAGGGAGTACTTCTCCCAGGGCTCCGTGCCAGGTTTTCCCGGTCAACCGGAGGGTGCATCCGGTCTGACCGCTGGACTTCTCGGAGTTCTGCTGCCTCTAGCCACCCTTGCAGCACTCTCGGGGGGGAAAGGGAGATTCTCCCGTGCAGAGCAAGGACCTGCCAGCCGGGGGATTTACGGTTTCAGCCGCAGCAGTCGTACGATGGCGGGGGGGGGGGGGGTCGTACGTTTAAAAACACGGCTAGCGCCCACGTCCGCCCCGTAGAGCAATCTTTAACCCATTTGTGCCGGCTGCTGCGCGGCACAAATGGGTTAAGATAACTAGGATAAATAAATGGTCCGATTGGGACACACCACCACACAGAAGAGTACGGAGCCTAAACAGGAACAGGACGTGTCGTAAATATTTTGCCTTTAAACCCTTTGAGACCGTAATGGAGATTAAGGGCTATACGAATAAAGTTGAATTGAAAAGGTAATTCCCCGCCTTCTTGACGACCTCCACCTAGACGTCTCAATGTGTAGTGCCCTTGTGTAGCGGGGGTGGAGGCGTGATGGAGGAGGCGGTTTCTGGGTGGAAGGGAGGCTAGAGAGCTGGGTAGAGGGTGATGAGTTCGATGGAGGGGGTGGTAGAGGTGGATCGAGGGGGTAGCTGTCTGGGGTGTTATATGGCATCGACAGCTGCGTCTCCATCTAATCAGCCGAAGATATTGTAGTGGTACCCATGCGACTGAACACGCCAACAAGTTGGTCCGCATTCATTCTCTGAGGGAGGGAGCAGCGGGAGGAGGAGGAGGAGGAGCGGCCACGTTTCTGTTGGGACAGTTTGCGGTGTTCAGCACATGGGTTGATGCGCTGAACTGCATGGAATACAGGCAGGATGGAAACATTGGCAGAGTTCGCTTGCTGAAGGTCAGAGGGGGGCTTGTTCCCCGGTGTCTTACCCAGGTCTTGGTCTCGATGCCCAGGTGCAGCAGGATGGTGATGAGGGCCAGCGTGGTGATGGGGGTCCCCCACGTAAACAAATCCACGTCAGAGTCAGCATAGGCCTAGAGAGGGACAGGCCGAGAGAGATCGAGACAGAGACACAGAGACCAAGAGACAGAGAGAGCGCGAGGCAGAGGGAGAGAGAGACAGAGACAGAGACAGAGAGAGAGAGAGTTAGAGAGTTACAGAATTACACAGAGCGAGATGAATATTGAGTGTGTGGGACCGGCCAGGCACCGGGGTATGGAGGAAGGTGTAGTGTTAGTACCCTGTGATAAATCATTTATATCTAATGTAGTTTTTTGCTGCATTGTGCACAAACTCTGAATGGCAGCTTTACAGGGTTTCTGCTTTGCTGTTCACCACCTGGACTCACACAGTCCCTGCACACTCACACCACTCGCCCTCCTTCAACACACACACACACACACACACACACACACACACACACACACACACACGCACACCTCTCATCAAATCATGTACGGTCTTCAGTCAGGTAGATCTTATTTGTATTTGTTTGCGTGCTCTGCAGCGCGGCACGGAGGGAACTCACGAAGTAGGGGATGAAGAAGCAGACCAGGCTCTGGTAGAAGGCATCCATCATGTTCATCCAGAACATGTATGGCTTGTACTCCTGCAGGACACACAGCTTAGTACACACAATGGAGATACACACACAATGTAGTCGCACACACACACACACACACCTCGCTGGCTGTGGATTAATCTTGCGTAATGAATATATTACTTATACGGATGAGTAAGATGCACTATTTCCCAACTCGACTTACAGTGAATTAAGGACTTCAAATAGCAGCTAGGGGCGTGGGCACACCTTGCTCAAGGATGCCTACAGGTAGACTGTTAACATCGGGATTAAACCCAGAACCTTTCGGCTGGGAGTCAAACACCCTAGACCACATATGTCAATATCAAGGCCCGCGGGCCAGACATGGCCCTCCACGACTTTTAATCAGGCCCGCCAATAAATTCTGACAATCAATCTAATGTGGCCCGTGCGCTGGTGTTTAAATTTACGTCCATGACAATACAACATTGAAACACAGGAGGCGCTGCAGCGCTCCACTCCCACGCTCCACTCTCACACTCTCACGCAGAGACAATACAAACAACGTAAATGCTATCTGCCTTTCCAAAGGTAGCTAGCTAGCATAAACAATGGCCCAAAAAAGAAAAGTGGACAATGAATATCGACAATTTCAAGAAAGATGGGAAACAGAATATTTATTTTGTGAATTCAAAAAAAAGCCAATGTGTCTCGTATGTCAAGAGGCATTGGCAGTTTTCAAAGAGTATAACCTTCGGAGGCATTTCGAAACGAAGCATGAGCATTATGGAAACATGGACATGGAACAGCGGCTGCAAAAAGTCAAAGAATAAAAATGCAACCTTCAACAACAGCAAAACATGTTTACTCGCATCAACAGTCAGTCTGAGGGAGCTGTGAAGGCAAGCTTTATAATAGCGGAGGAAATAGCAAGAGCATGTAAGCCGTTCACAGAGGGAGAGTTTATTGAAAATTGCATTGAAAAGGTATGCGATGTTGTATGCCCCGACAAGAAGCAGGCATTTGCAGATATCAGCCTCTCCCGAAATACCGTGGCTAGTCGGGTGAATGAGCTGGCCTCCGACTTACAGATCCGGCTAAAAACTAAAGCCAAGGAATTTGTTTCGTATTCGTTGGCTGCAGATGAGAGTACAAACAGGACGGACACTGCCCAGCTTTCCATATTCATCCGGGGGGTGGATGCTCAGTTTTCCGTCACTGAGGAACTTTTGGATTTAAAATCGATTCACGGGACAACTACTGGACAGGATATTTTCACACAAGTGGAACGGTGCATCAACCAATCAGAATTGCAGTGGAATAAACATGTTGGGCTGACAACGGATGGTGCACCTGCGATGTGCGGGGAGGTCCGTGGTTTGGTTGGTTTGGTTCGAGAGAAGATGGGGCGCACGGGAGGAAACTTGACAGCCTACCGCTGCATCATCCACCAGGAAACCCTCTGTGGAAAGGTGTTGGGCATGAGACATGTAATGACAGTTGTAACCAAAACTGTGAACTTTATTCGTTCACAGGGCTTGAATCGCCGGCATTTCAGGGCACTTTTAGAGGAGGAAAACTGTACGAGGATGTGCCATACCACACGGAGGTGCGCTGGTTGAGTCGGGAGAAAGTGTTGCGAAGATTTTATGATACCCGCGTTGAGATCGCTCGTTTCATGGAAAGCAAACAAAAGGTCATCCCCGAGCTTGAGGATGAAAAGTGGCTGAGCGACTTGGCGTTTATGTGTGACGTAACGGAGCACATCAATGCCCTGAATGTAAAACTCCAGGGACGAAAGCAGCTGATCACTGAAATGCGAGACTCAGTAAAGGCGTTTCAAATGAAACTGGGTCTATGGGAGGGCCAGATGCGCCAAGGCAACTTGGCTCACTTTCCTACTTTCCAGTCAGTCAGTGACACAGTCACCATCCCATTCCAGACCAAAGTGTATGCTGACAAACTGAACACACTCAAAGCGGAATTCAGCAGGAGATTTGCTGATTTTGAATCACAGAAATTCAACCTTGATCTGTTCGCAAATCCATTTGCAATTGATGTTGACACTGCACCTGAGCACTTGCAGTTGGAACTCATTGAATTGCAATGTAACGGTGCTCCGAAGACCCAGTACCAGTCAGTTGGGGCTGCTGAGTTTGCACCTCTACTCCCTGAATCAATGCCACAGGTCGCCTTCAGGCTGCACGCATCATGTCTGTTTGGAAGCACCTACTCGTGCGAACAGATGTTCTCCCAAATGAAACTGAACAAGACATCTCACAGATCCCGCCTCATAGACCAGCATCTGGTCTCGATATTGAAAGTGGCCATAGCAAATGACATTAAGCTTAGAATAGACGAGATCATTTCTAAGAAAAGGTGCAGAGTGTCTAATAAGAGTTTAATTAAATAGCAAGCACAGTGCCTATTTTGCTTAGGTTTGGCATTATAGGACCTATTGTTGTCGTTTCAAGTTTCCAAAGTAAGCCATACAATTTGAGATATGACTTGTTGCATTGACTATTTTGCTTTATTAATCAGTTTTGCTGGTAACAAAGATATTTTTTGTTTGTTAAAGACAAAAGTACTGTGATGCAAATGTGTTTTGTTTAATTGAGAAGTTATTTTATGCAAAAAATAGTTCAGCATTTGATAAATACTATTTTGCTTTTTTAATCAGTTTTGCTGGTAAAAAAGATCTTTTTTGTTGTTTCGTTAAAGACAAAAGTACTGTGATGCAAATCTGGTTTGTTTAATTATGCAGTTATCAATACAAAAACCTTGTTCAGCACTTGATAAATACTATTTTGCTTTATTAATCAGTTATGCTGATAAGAATTACCCACACACGGAAAAACTGTCTGGCCCCTGATTTTATTCACAGCCCTCCACATGGCCCTCAGTGAGTTTGAATTTGACACCCCTGCCCTAGACCACTGGACTATCCAGCCCCGCACAAATGATAGGCCTGACATGGTGTCTTCAAACAACGAGGGCTCCCTGTTAGTTGGCAGAGGGACAATTCAACGTTTTCAACTCTAAATGACGCCACGACCTCGGCGCGGTGAACCCAGACGCGGTCGCTTCCTACCTCCGAGTTCTGCCCGTTCATGTAGAGCTGAGGTAGGGCCTGCAGGGTGCGGGCGGACACGTCCTTGTCCAGGGTCCCGGTGACCAGCTGGGGGAAGGCGGAGAACATGAGGTTGAAGAACACCAGGTACCACTGGTCCACCATGGAGGAGCCCGAGAACCCGCAGTAGAACTGGAACCAGAAGATGAGCGCCACAAACATCTGGGGAGACGGCCACCGGGGAACGGAGGAATCAACCGGTTAATGGAGCAAATCGGTACTTTTGTAGTTAACCATCCATTCATTATTCATGTAATCAATTCATGAATGAGTTCATTCGTAGATGGATGACTATGATTGATGGATGAGATTGAGAATGAAATAATCAAATCATTGTTTAAATTAGATGGAATAAAGACATAATGGACGGATAGATGGACAAGTTAGGGAAGTAATGGATAGGAAAAATGAATGAATAGATGGATGAAATCATGGACGGATAGGTAGCTAATTTACTGACTGAATGGATGAACAAATGGAGTGAGTCGATGTACAGTCAGTAGATAGATTTATGAATGATGAATTACTCATTATGAAAAATGGGTGGACGGATGAATGCACAGTGTCTGTCTGTCTGTCTGTCTGTCAGTCAGTCATCGAGCCACTTAAGTATCCCGAGGAAAGAATTCATTGCGCTTTCTGATTATTTTGTTTTTCGGCTCCAAGTGTATTTACTTTAACCAGATTGCAGCTAGTCTGGCTTCCAGGGCGGGGGAGCAGGTGCCATTACACTCAAGTACACATCAGTACTACCATTACATCAATAGTACTACCCCGGGCTGGAGCTTCCACAAAGCAGGGTAATAGCTGTGATCTGTGTGCTGCTTACTGCAGTGTAAGTGGTCCCGGTTCCACGACGGCTTGATGCAGCAGAACAGTCTGATTCTGCTTAGGACTCATGGTATAGAACAGAAAGAAACAGTTTGCTCGCTCCCCGCCCCCCCCACAAAGAAACAACAGGGGGTCTTTTACAGAACATCCCAGAATGTTCCTCTGCTCTCTGTGAAACAGCCACGTTTCAAAAGAGAAAAGCCAACCAAAATGTATTTAAAGAATAATCCTCTTCCCCATGTAATCGAATAGAACAGATCCGTAGCACTCAGAAAGTTTGCCCACTGCTTTGAAATTTAAATGTTGAAACATGTCTTCAATAACCGGACTCCTGCCTCCATAAAGCACCAAAGGGATTCGAGTTTCAAGGGTGCTGTTGGAATAAACTCGCCCCGGAAACACAAACCCTCTAACAAATCGTCCACTAGTGAGCATGTAGGAAGCAGAGTGGCTGGAGAACCTGGGGGGGGGGGGAACGGTAGAAGGGTCAGGGCGCCAGAGGAACTCACAGCGTTCTTGTAGAAGAAGTAGAGAATCATGTTGGCCAGTCTGGAGTAGCACCAGTGTCCATGGACCAGGAGCAGTTTCTGGAGGTACTGGAAGCGCGGGAGGGCAAAGTCACTGGCCATGACCGCCTACACAGAACCAGGAAGAAACCCGTTGGTT
Source organism: Pollachius pollachius (assembly GCF_949987615.1). Lineage (NCBI taxonomy): Eukaryota > Metazoa > Chordata > Actinopteri > Gadiformes > Gadidae > Pollachius > Pollachius pollachius. Next base: position 7,788,763 of record NC_136940.1, read on the forward strand.
GGGTGCCAGTCGATGTGGGTGCTAGTAGATCTGGGTGTGGATGCTAGTAGATGTGTGTGTGTGTGTGTGTGTGGTGTGGGTGCTAGGAGATGTGGGTGTGGTGTGGGTACTCGTAGATGTGGGTGCTCAGGGTATGGGGTGGGTGCTAGTTGACGCGAGTGTGGTGTGGGTGCCGGTAGATGTGGGTGTGAGGGTGACTGGCGGGTGAGGGGGGCGGGGCCTGTGACGCCCCGGAGAGAGCCCGCGGCAGAGATAATAACAAAAACTATAAATAAAAACAAAGTTGACAAGAGCAGCACTTTTGAAGGGGCATTGTTCTGCTGTGGTCCCCGGAGAACCCAGCCCCAACCCTGGAGCCCGCAGGTCTGAACCGGCTGACTCTGGTCTTATCCGGACGCCCCTTGTCACCCGGACAGAGCCGCCGATGAGGGGAACACACTGACGGGGGCTGCAACCTCGCGGGGGGACGTCCATCGCGGTCAGAATATCGTTTTCACAACTCATTTATCAGGTTGATCTCCACTCACAAGCCGTCTTTCCTAACGCCATAACCTGGGCTTGTCGTAGCGATGAATCCCCCCCCCCTCCCCCGCTTGTCAACCGCGGGGTTGGCGAGGGGTGGAGGCGGGGATTCATCGCTACGACAACAGACGGAAGTCCCCCGCCTCCGTTAAGAGACCCGATGGCGTGTCTCGCCCGAAAAGCACACTCCCTTCATCACGGCGCCGTTTTCCCGCCGCCAACCATCCCCCCCACCGGTGAAACACAGCGGCCGTCAGACCCAAAGTGTCAACAAGAAGAATACGTTCGACGCCGCGTCTTCGAGCCGCTTTACCTTCTGCTGTGCCCCTAATGGACGCGTTTAAAAAAAAAAACGTGGGGAGCGGGAGAGAGAGAGACGGGCGTGTTAATCATACCGGGGCCCCGCCCTCGGCGTGCAGGAGGAGCGGCCGGCGGCTCGTTAAGACCGGCGGTTATTAACGATGACGGATGGGCCGCCGCTGCTAAGGGACAGGATGCACAGTCTTTAAGCAGATGTGCAGCACAGCAGCGCCCGGCCGCCTCTGAGGGGGAGGCTAATTGGACGGCTCCATCACCGCCAGGAGCGGGCGCCGTCCCGCTGAGTAGTGGGCGGAGCTTACCTGAGCTCTGGAGGGGCTGCGGAAAAGGGGGGGGGGGTGGTGGGTGGGTGGGCATGGCAACCTCTGAAGAGAGTTGAGGGGCAGGGCAAGGGCTCTTGAGGCATTGCTGGCCGAGGCTTGAGACGAAGGTAGAGTTGTGGTTGGACGTCGACGCGACGCAAGGGGGTTCACGGACCCATTACGTCCTTGCCGACCCTCCTTGCGCGAGGGCCTGACGTGCGCCTCCCAGAAATAGCAACCTTGCGTCGAGGCGACGCAGCAGCTAGGATTGGTCCGCTCGCTAAAACCCGACGCAGAACCAAAACAGGTTCACGACTGAGTTGAAATGCCGGCGTGGTCGTTGCGTTGCGTCGATGTGGCACCATAACTAAGCCTTAAGGATTAACGTTAGCAGGGTGGCTAGAGAGGTAGCCTGCCCCGCGCTGCAGACATTCAGTGTCTGATATTTCATGGCGGGGAGCGTGGATGTTTTCTAATTTATGTGCGGGTGAATGACACTGTAGATCACATGGAGTGGCCTTAGTGCGTAGGAAAGCTCTATGTAAATGCAGTTCATTCATTTTCAGACTCTTTAGCACCACAGGGTACACACAGACCGGACTAAACTCATACGTAACCCACCAGACTCTTACCCAAGAGTCAATGTTTCAATCACCCTCTCGCTCTCTCCCTCTCTCTCTCGCCCCACCTGCATGCCCTCCTGACCCGAGATGCCGACGCCCACATCCGCCACCTGGATCATGCTGACATCATTAGCTCCATCACCTGATAGAGACAGACAGAAAGACAGACAATGCATTCTTTTATTAAAAAATTAATAACGATAATAATAAAATGAATAAGCTAGCTAGCCTCAGATAGCCATCGTAGCCCTAGACGTGGGATAGCGTGGTGGCGGTTCAACGCTAAACAACCGTTTCCATTACCGGTAGCTCTTAGCCGCTAGTTGTTTGGTTGGCAAGACCGCTTGGAATCAGACGGACCAGAGTGTCCCCAAAGCCAGCGGAGCTGCAGCTGTGTAAGTGCCCTAGGCCTTAGCATTCCTTAATTTCATAGCATTTCAGGATCGCTGCTATTTATGGCATGTCAGCCAATAATCTTCGATCCCCAGAAAACCAAAAGCCATTAAACCATCAGGGGCATTTTGAGTGTCTGGCCAACATGCAAGGTTGTTTTGCTGTACAAACAAACAAAGAAAATCCTGATAAAACATAGCAGTAGCATATCGCCAGCCATCTCTATTATCTCTACCACTAACATAGCAGTCGCATATCTCAAGCCATCGTTACTATCTCTAACACTAACATAGCAGTAGCATATCACCAGCCATCTTTACTATCTCTAACACTAACATAGCAGTAGCATATGGCCAGCCATCTTTATTATCGTTAACACTAACATAGCAGTAGCATATCACCATCCATCTTTGTTAGCCCTGCCACGCGGACATAGCAGAAGCATGTAGCATATCTGTGCAAACATCTCTATTCCCTCTCTTCTCTGCATTGCTAACACAGCAGGAAAAGGGGAAAAGCGCTGGGAAGGCAAGAACAAAAGCCCTACCTGACTGCAGGAGGACACTAATAAATCTCCCGGACTCAGAGCATCATAAGTCACACTGCTGTCCTAGCACACACACCACATACATTACACCAGCGCATCATTAAGCCCCAAAGTATCCCCCTTTTAAACCCCTTTTAATTAAACACTGCGGTTAATACTTTATGTGCACAAATGTGTCGGCATTACAAGAGCACAACATTTATACTCAGCCACTGATCTACGGATATCGTGCTCTCAACAGACAACAGTTTATGACCATCTTCTCAGAGAAAAGCCAATTATACGCTTAAGAGCGACAGCAGCAGTCAGAACAGCAGGAAGCACACACGCTTACTTGTGGTCGTCTTCGCTTTGCCAAACAACAAGTGGAGGAGATAATAAATATGCAGTTCAGAGAGAAACTCTCATTGTGGTTTTCTGAGTACCGTTTTTGCACCGTTTTAGGGTGACTGAAGTTACTCTACTGCAGGAGTCAAACCTGGCCACACTTGAATCCATAAGTAGACCCTAAGTACCAACTAAGTCAAACATCTATTCCACTATTTAGGACTTCAGCAGTTTTAACCAAAGCAACTCGCAGTGACATTTAGATACAGGTCATTAAGTAGCAGGTAGGGTTCAGAGGTCATCTTGCTGAAGTGGCGTATTCCCACTATACTATACTGGCCCGCCTCGACATGGTTCAAACTGTCATGGAAGCCTAACGGCTGGGATTTGCATTTCCATGACAACCGGGCTACCCGCTTCACAGTGTGTGTTTAACTGATGACACGCTTTTATTAAGTCGATAACATAACAACACACACACTATTATTGCCTATTTAGTTTAATATTATAGGCAACCATAGCATCGGATCGATTTCTTTGGGAGACATTTGATATATTTGTGTTGTTTCAGACACAAAAGTTATCCACAATGATGAATTCAGTTTGATGTTCAATATTCCCCCTTTTTTGCATCCTAATCCCCATAACTCATTGAAAGCCAATTTATTTCAGATAAGTCTTGTTTACACATCGGACAATGTTTTACACAAATTCCCCCCAGTGCTACACGATGTCCTTGACATTTATTAAAAAAAGTGTTGAATATCAACATCAGCCAGTCAATTATCAGCGTTATCATGCCACAGTTAAAGGTGACACATTATTCCACCAGGTGTGAATGTGATAAGCCATTACAAGCCGTTTTGGAAATCGGCCTCATGTGACATCACAAGTGGGCGTGACCACCTAAATGGGTGCTGGATAGATCAGTCTACCAGCCTACCCAGTGGACTATAGAAAACGTTGCTACTCTATCCGTCATACATCTAGATGGACACGCCCACTTGTGATGTCAAAACGGCGTGTAACGTCCAATCACACTCACACCTGGTGGTATAATATGTCACCTTTAAACACCGACTGCTGTCCAGTCTTTAGCCCAGGACTAATCAAAAGAAACCTCTCCTATTTACAACAAGCCATTGTGTCTTTGAACGTACCTATGGCCAGGGTCATGACCTTGAGCTTGTTGCGGACCAGCTTCACCACGGTGCTCTTCTGCAGCGGCGTGGACCGGCAGCACAGCACCGAGCGGCAGCTGCGCGCCACCTCCAGGAACTTGTCCTCCAGGCTCTTGTCCAGGGCGTAGGCCAGGGTGCGGCCGTCGATCACCAGCCCCAGCCGGTGCACCAGGAAGGGGGTGGCGGCGGCGTGGGCGGAGCTGGAGGAGGATGTGGTGGTGGTGGAGGAGGACGGAGGGTAGAGGGGGAAGGCCGACGAGAGGTCGCCGTGGAAGGCCGGCTGCTTGGAGGGGTGGTCCGGGGAGGAGGAGGAGGAGGAGCAGAGGAACTTGGCCTGGATGTAGAGGAGGCTCTCCTCCAGGAGCGCGGCGCACGCCTCCTGGTGGAGGTGGGGGGGGGGGGGCAGACGGGAACCGGGTCAGGGGTCATCGGGATGAGCGGCGAAATGGTGAATTTAAACAAATAGTAGGTCTTCGAGTTTGGCATACATTTAAAGGCTGGTGTTTGGAGGAGACTAAGCCTAAACCTAAAGACTAGTGTTTAGATTAGACTGAGTAAGACCAAGCCTCAACCTCAATTTAAAGACTGGTAGTTAAACCCTCAAACTCTGCCTAAACTTCTAGTTGTCAAGGGACACTTCCCACAGTATTCAAGGAAAAGACTAAGAACTGATGATAAACACACAACAGGGGCGGGGCCACACGGGGGCCACATGGGGGCCATGGAGTCTGAAAAGATTTAATTAAAAAAGATCCTGAACGGAAAACGGTGTAAAGAACGCTGAAATTTATGCACTATTAGTTTGATCTAACTTTGACTTATTATTTAAAGTGTTATATTTTGACATTATGAATAAATATGGCACTTGAAATACCACCCCCCCCCACAACACCTATATCAAGTGCCTAAAGCACGGGGTAAGCAGGGCACTGTTAAGTCCTTCAAACGGTAAAATGTCTTTCTGATTGGCTGGGGGGCAAGGGGGTGTGGAGTTCAGGATCATACCTGGACCCTACCAGCACTGCACCAGGACCATGCCTGGACCCTACAAGCACCGGACCAGGAATCTATCTGGACCCTATCGGGGCCATTGAAGCCCCGGACCAGCACAGTACCTGGGAGTCTGCGTTGAGGGTGAGGATCTCCTCCTCGGGGTCTAGCAGCTTGCAGGCGTAGGCGATGTTGACGGCCGTCTCCTGTTTGTCCCCTGTCAGCACCCATATCTGGAGCCCCGCCTTCCTCAGCGAGGCGATGGTCTCCGGGACGCCGTCCTGCAGCCGGTCCTCGATGCCTGTAGCCCCTGCACAACAACACCAACACAACAACTCAGACATAAACAACAACACACCGACAATAAATAAACACAACACACAACAATAAACAACACACTGAAAATAAACAACTCAATAAACAAAAATAAACAACAAAACACTGATAATAAACAACTAAATAACAAACACAACTACACATACAATAAATAAGTAAACAACAAAGACACCAACACAGCAACAATAAACATCTATAATCAATAGTAAAATCAAACAAATAACCCAAACACCTACAACTTACAACAAACACATATTACAATAACAAACACACTCAAACATTACCCACATTTCTAAAATATTTCCTCCTCTTATCTTAACCAAATACGTCCACTTAATAAAACTACAACCGTTAGTATCTGAACTCGTGATCATTTGTAAAGAGTTCCAACTGGTGATTCCTCTGTAGTGAGTTCTAAGTCGTACCATGCAGCATAATGCTCCACTACTAGTCGTGTAGTGTAGCAGAGAGCTGTGACTGAAGGCCCAGGACTCTACTGTAAAGAGTTAGACCATCACACCACCCTGGCCACTGGTCCTGCCTCTGTGGCAGAATGAGGACAGCGCTGTGAGTGAGGGCCCAGTAGTTACCTAGGAGATGGAGATCCGTCTCCAGACGCAGGGCCGACTGGAAGAGCCTCTCCTCGCGGCCCTGGATGGCCGTCTCAGCCTCCAGGTGCCCCTGCAGCCAGCAGGCATACTCCTCCTTACTCAGAGTCTACACACACACACACACACACACACACACACACACACACACACAGGGAGACAAACACACACACACACACACACACACACAGACACACAGGAGACAAACACACACACACACACACACACACACAGGGAGACAAACACCCACACCCACACACACAGGGAGACAAACACACACAGGGAGACAAACACACACACACACAAACACACACACACACACAGACAGACAAACACACACACACACACACAGACAGACACACAGGGAGACAAACACAAACACACACACACACACAGGGAGACAAACACACACACAGGGAGACAAACACACACACACACACACACACAGGGAGACAAACACACACACACACACACAGGGAGACAAACACACACACACACACACACACACACACACACACACACACACAGGGAGACAAACACACACACACAGGGAGACAAACACACACAGGGAGACAAACACACACACACACACACACACACACAGGGAGACAAACGCACACACACACAGGGAGACAAACGCACACACACACACAGGGAGACAAACACACACACACACAGGGAGACAAACACACACACACACAGGGAGACAAACACACACACACAGGGAGAAAAACACACACACAGGAAGGCAAACACACATGAAGAAAACAAACACACACACAAACACAAGAAGAAAAAAAAACAAGACGACACACACACACACACACAAACGAAGACACACAGACAGACAAAGACAAACACACAGACAAAGACACACACACACACGAAGAAGACAAATACACACACACAAGAAGAAGACAAACACACACATACACAAAGACAAAACATAAACAAAGACAAAACACATACAAGACAAACACACACACACAAAGACAAACACACACACACACAAAGACAAACAGAGGAAGAAAAAGAAACAGACAAAAGACAACACACACACACACACACACACACACAGATATGAGCACAAGAGAAGAGGGCACAGAGTACAAATCCGTGCCGTCAGAGTGGAGATGTTTCTTTTTTTTTTTTTCTTCCTACGATTCAACAGAATCGATACATGCTGAGTATATGAGAGCTTTCAAATTGTGTTTTATCACTTTCACATGTTGATGCACTCTTAACGAGGGAGAAAGAGACAAGAGGAGGAAGAAGAGATGGCAAGAAGGAAAAGGGGGATGAAAAGAAGGGCATAAAGACAGGAAGAGAAGGGAAGCAAAGCGAAGGAGAGGGATGGAGAGAGAGAGAGAGAGAGAGAGAGAGAGAGAGAGAGAGAGAGAGAGAGAGGATTGCTAAAAGACTAGCGAGGGACGAGAATGAACAGAGGAGGCCCAAACGTGACAGAGGAGAGAGGGAAAAGAGTGAGAGAGAAGAAGGAAGAGAGTGAGGGAGAGAGAGGGAAGAGGAGGGACATAATGAGACCAGCCTGTGAGAGTATAAATTAGGAGGCTGTGAAAGCCGGCAGATTGTAGCTGAGTCACTGAGATGGAGGCTGGGGAAGGACCATGTGGGCACCATAAAGACCCCGTTCCCCCCCTGCTGAGCGGCCGTCCTCCTCCACAACACCCCACATTCAGCAGGGAGGACTGGGTCCAGGGCTGTTTTCGGGGCTGGCCATTGCTTTATTGGGCCTCAGGTTGCACTCTAATTCTAATAAATGTCAATATCACGATTTAAAAAGGTCGGCAAATCTACTGTACATCTCCAAGGCAGTTTTACATTTTAAAATGCAGAAGTCACATTGTGCGAAGAGGGGGGGGAGAGGGCAGCAATATAATAACTACAGTCCGCCTGACTGGATAAACACATCTTTATGCACGTTGTCCATCATAGGTTGCATTGATGTTATAAGCCAGAATGATATGGAGTCATTAGCCACGCAAGACCATCATGATATGCAGAGTGTGCGTTTGCTGATAAATATCAGCCTGGCCCTGGCTGGCCAGAAATTGATTTCCACATATGGGTGCGGCCTTACTCAGATAAAATATATCCAGCCTATCACATTTAATCATTAATCTTAATCTATTTTCTTTTGCTGAATCCGGTTGGAAGTAAAGATTTTCTCCTCTGAGAAAAAGCCTTTCTGCCAATTTCTGTTCGTCATCTTTTAACACCACCTTTCTCTCCTTTCATATAAAACAGTTTCAAACGCTACGTCTTCTGCTACACTCTCCAAGGGCACCGCCATTGTCGGGGGAAACTCTGCAGGAAACGCTGTTTATCATACGACACTGAAACTCCCTCCCCCTAGTGCTAATTGGGCCCCATCATAACGCAAGTACTGGGAGAGGCTTTCAGCGGGCGAGGAGCCAGACTGATCTGCCGAGAGAAACAGAATGTGAACTCAGCTCCTGACTCATAACTCCAGTCTGGATATGGCCCGGGATCGACCCACGGTGCATTTCTGGCCCGGCCTCCCCCTACCTTCTTGGCGATGCACAGGGTCCGAAGGCCGTCAGCCGCGTATAGGTTCAGGTAGCTCTGAGTCTTGCACAGAATCTTTCTTTGGCGTTTTCCTTTGGAATTATCTACCGTAGAGAGCAGAAAAAAACAAAGAGTCAGCCCACGTTTTCAATGGAAGGGTCAGAAAGGAATGAGAAGATTTATGCAGAGAGTGGGAGATGGAAGGCGAGGAGAGATGGAGGAGACAGGAGGATAAAGAGAAGAGGGGATGAACGTAACAGCAGGAGGAGGAGGAGAAGGAGAGGAGAGATGGAGGAGACAGGAGGATAAAGAGAAGAGGGGATGAGCGTAACAGCAGGAGGAGGAGGAGAAGGAGAGGAGAGATGGTGGAGATAGATAATTCAGGGGTTAGGAATGCATTGGCAGATTTCTGCAGAACATCAGAGTTCTTCCAAGAAGAACGTGGAGGCCATCTGCTCTTCACGCTTCAACCGATCGCCAAGCTGGCTAGTCGCTCTCAGACGGGCTCCTCCGAGGCAATCTCTCTCCATATCATCTGAACTCGCCTGGCACGTTGGCTGTGGACAGATTACTTACTAACCAGCCCTTCTACACCAGCACATGGACTGGGCTGGACGGCATGAACAGCATCATATATTAATGGCAACTAACTAGTATTTAAGGTGGATAGTCTAGTGGTAAGGGTGACTGGTTGTGGCTTTGAACCCCAATGTCCACAATCTTACTTTTACCGTTTTCTCTGAAAACAGTATTTTCAGAGAAAGAACCTTTTCCCCTACCTACAATCACATTTTAATTTTTATGTCTATTCTACAGCCATAGTTGGATTTCGAACTCAATACGGTTATGCTATTTGGGAATAACTTTCATTGGCTTTGTTTTGTGCTACCATTGTACGTGCAATTCTCCTTCCAAACATCTCTAGAAGGAGGGATCCCTCTTTTGGGCTCAATTTCAAGGTTTCTATCCCCTAGGTTTGTATGTTTTTTCTCTTGTCCTTCAGAGGTCCTTCCTAATGTGGGCCCATGAAGCCCTTTGAGACTGCAACTTTGATTCAGGGATGTACAAATACAATTGACAGGAGTATTGACACATCTACATGCCTTTATGCTTCTCTTGATTCTCACTGACCTTGGACAACTAGATAAACAGAATCGGCAAACAAAGCGTCTAGGAAGCAGTACTCGGGACCGTTAAAGCTCTCCAGCATGTGTGGTGGAGTTCTGAAGCGTTTCAATGTGCATCTGCTCCAACATGAGGCCGTATCCACCCATTGTTCCCTGCTTCAATAGGAAGTGGCCCGGGCTAAAAGTGCGTGCTTGCTGAAAACATGTAAATGTATTCGGCTGTAAGGGAGATAAACATCTTTAATATGTCTCAAAGAATGTTTGTCGTTCGTCTTGTTTTGTTTGCTTTAGAGAGACGTTTCCCCGCCAGTAATTTCCCTATGATCATATATGAGGGTGAGGGTTAGTTCAATATGAAGTGTGCAAGCACGCTACTGTGTGTGTGTGTGTGTGTGTGTGTGTGTGTGTGTGTGTGTGTTTGTGTGTGTGTGTGTGTGTTCAGTCAATATCCAGTGTGTCTGTTTGACTGTCTAGAAGGGAGGTGGAGGAGAAGAAAAGAATCCCAGAGAGGAGGAGGAGAGGTAGGAGGAGACGAGGCCAGAGAGTTGGAGGATGAGGATAGGGAGTAGACTAGCGAGGTCAAGGAGGAGGAGGAGTCTAGCGAGGACAAGTTGGAGGAGGAGGAGGAGTCGTCTAGCGAGGTCAAGGAGGAGGAGGAGTCTAGTGAGGACAAGTTGGAGGAGGAGGAGTCTAGCGAGGACAAGTTGGAGGAGGAGGAGACGACGACAGGGAGGTAAAGGAGGAAACTAGCAATAATTGGGAGGAGGATAAGACTAGCCAGGACAAGGAGGAGGAGAAAGAAACTAAGAAAATACCTTCTATACAAGACAACATGACTGACGCCAGGTCCATATTATCACTATCAGTACCAGGTACATATTGTGACTATCAGTACCAGGTACATATTGTGACTACCAGTACCAGGTACATATTGTGACTACCAGTACCAGGTACATATTATCACTATCAGTACCAGGTACATATTGTGACTACCAGTACCAGGTACATATTGTGACTACCAGTACCAGGTACATATTATCACTATCAGTACCAGGTACATATTGTGACTATCAGTACCAGGTACATATTATCACTATCAGTACCAGGTACATATTGTGACTATCAGTACCAGGTACATATTGTGACTATCAGTACCAGGTACATATTGTGATTATCAGTATCCTGTGCCATATTATCACTATCGGTACCAAGTCCATATTATCACTATCAGTACCAGGCACATATTGTGACTATCAGTACCAGGTACATATTGTGACTATCAGTACCAGGTACATATTGTGACTAGCAGTACCAGGTACATATTGTGATTATCAGTATCTGGTCCATATTATCACTATCGGTACCAGGTCCATATTATCACTATCAGTACCAGGTCCATATTATCACTATCAGTATCAGGTACATATTGTGACTTTCAGTACCAGGTACATATTGTGACTATCAGTACCAGGTACATATTGTTACTATCAGTACCAGGTCCATATTGGAATGGGTTAACCTAGCAATTGTAAGTGCTTGGCACTTGTTCTTATGAACATCTTTACTCTACTGACAGCGATACATTGTTGTTTCCCTTTCTTCTGAAGAATGTTCTTATTTTAAGTTGCTTTAGATAAAAGCGTCTGCAAAATGTCCTAAATGTAAATGTAACATCTGTACCAGGTACATACTGTTACTATTAGAACATCAGCAACGGTATTTTTACTAAAGGGAACAAAAACAATTCTAAAATAAAGTGCTAGAAAAAACCAGCACTCAGTGATACGATGACATTACATTAATATCCTAAATATTATCTGTGTTGCGTTTATTTTTTGCGAGCAATTTTTGCACACGTGCGTCATTCTTGGGCTGATGAACTACACACTAGCTGACCTATTTTCGGCACATTGTAAAAAAAAAAAAAAAAGAAGTGAGCTCAGAGAAAGCACGCCAGCTTTTAACAGAGGCGAGGCGCGGTCTGTCTGACAGATACAGGTGGAGCCCAATCTGCAGTTTGTTTTACCCTTCCTGTTAAAAGAGGAAAGAAAGAAAAAAAGGATCTGACCCAGAGGAGCATTCCTGCACCATGTGTTCCTCAGCTCCGGAGCGTTTCTCAAAACACACAATCAAGCCCCAGCCGACGGTTCGGTTTAACAGTTAAACCTCCTCACGAGTTACATTTTGTTTAGAGTTTCTATTGGCTTTCTGCCTTTTGTGTGCATAAGGTATTGAATAACACACTCAGTCTCAGGCTCTTAATTTGTATTCTTTCAAATGTTTCAATTTTGCTTTTAATTATTAATTTGCTTGATTTTCTTAGCATTATCTCTTGTTCTTTAAGTCTAAATATTTATAGTTTCTTTGAGGATTTAGTAAAGAGCTGTATAAATAGAAAGTATTATTATTTTATTATCATCTGAAACTATTCCTAGCAGTTTCTGGTCCTCTGATAGCATTCTTGGCAGCCCTCGATAACGGGGGGGTTTGGGGATGGGTCTTACCACAACCGAGCCACACGAGAATAAACATACATCTTAATATAATAAAGCTTTCTTTGTCCTCTAAGAGAACCAGTATCTGCTTTAGGATGATTAAAGTCACACCATAACAACCCGGCTTTGAACACCAGAGACACACTTCAAACACAGAGACCTAAAACACTGCTGTTTACCTTCCCCTTGCACCTTGTTATTAAAGTCACACAGGCGGACGTTTCTGGCTGAATGGAGCCATTGTGGGGGTCCGTGTTCCCGGCAAAGGCTCTGCTCATTCTACGCTCTAATTGGCCGTTTTAAACACCAATGGCAGAGCAAAGTACTGAGTAGTCTGTGCGGAGGAGGACACGCCCAGTCTACCATTATAGTGAATATCTTAAAACAGCTGAGACGCACAGTGTGTGTCGGGGAGGGGGGGGTGCTAGCTAAGACTCTGGGGGGCTACGGGGTGCTGGGGTGATGATGTGAGAAGTGTATTACTTTAAAACCCCCCCTCTGTAATGATCCAGGGAGCAGAATAGTGTGAATATTTTAACAAGGCAGAGACTTCCGACTGGAAAATGTCCTGGTTTGCCCCGGGCCACTAAAATTTTCCGTAAAAAGAAACTTTTAAAAAACGACGAAGCGACAGTGTCCGACACACCAGCCAGAATTCATCTCAGTGATGGACGAAAGAAAAAAAAACATGAAGCACGTAAAACCGTTTCTTTCTCCCCCTGCGTCGAGGAATAAGAGAGAGAGAGACAGAATAAATATCACAAAGTGAGACAGGAGGACGTTTCCGTAGCGATGGATGGCGGCTAGAGAAAAAATCCTCCCATTTCAGTTTACAATATTTATCCAGTATTTGCAACTACAATTCAGATGGGCTCCGGCCGCTCCTGGTTGCAATTTCCCCCCAACCAGGCGAACAGAATGCGCCTCGAGAAGCCAAGATGTCTTGTAATCACGTGTGAAAAAGGAGTATAAAGTCCTCACTCCCCTCAACCAACAAGAACCAGACCACTGAGACAACAGCCGACCAACAGTAGGATTACGCACCATCGTGCAAAAACAATAACTTGCATAAAATATATAATAATAATAATACCATTTCATCATTTAGCAGAAGCTTTAATGCAAAGCAGTTTGCCGTGATGTTAGGTACAGGCCATTAAGGATCAGGTAGCCGTTTTCTTTTCTCAAGGAACCCTACAATGCAAGTATAATGTACAGTGGGGATCAAACCCTGTTGTTCTCTATTTCCGTATTACACCCCACTATACCCTGCCCCACATTGAGTGTAAAGTAGAAGCCAACAGACCGGAAAATCATGTTGACGTTCGTTCATGAGGTAAATGAACAGCACAACCTCTGAGGTCTTGTGTTACTAACCCAGGAGCTGTGTGCTGTGGGAGGAAGCGGCCAAAACAGTTCCTTCCTTGTAGAGGGCTCTCTTGTTGTTCTGGTACCGCCACAATCTGTGTTGCCTGGCCTCTGATTCCCAGGCAAGACATCTGGTCCGTGTGTACACAGTAGGAGAGGTAAAGAGCCTCCTCTGCGGCTTTGGTCATTGTGCGCGTGCATAGTGTGTGTTTTCGTGCATGCTTGTGTCCACCGATGGGCGGATGTTTAAGAGGAGGTGTAAAAAGAGCACAACAGAGACCAGAGCGTGTGGAGGAAGTCAGGACTCTTTTTAAGGGGTTCCAATTAAAAGCCGGGTGCTGGAAGGTGGACCTCGGCATAAAACACGAGATCTCACTGGCTGGCCGGTAGCAGAGCTCACACGACCTTCCTGCAACACGAAAAGCTAACACACTGCAAGCTGAAAACTAGGCTACCACAACAAAGAAAGGGTCAACATTTGGTCCTGTCAAGTTTGACAGCCTTTTCATCATTTGCCGTCATTCATGCCTCATTGTTCTGCTATTCTCCTTGCCCGTTGGGGGTTATAGTAAGGATTCGGTTGAGGTACAGGGAGAGAGAGAGGGGGGTTAGGAGGTGTGAGAGAGGGGAGTGGAGATGGGAGAGAAGGACGGGGAGACCGCTGTGGGGGAGACTTCTCCAGGGTCAGGGTCAGGAAGTGAGAGGGGTGTAGATAAGGGAGTGATGGTGTGTGGGGAACAGGAGCAGATAGGGTGAGGGTGTGAGAGAGCACTGCAGAGAAGGGAGTTGGGGTTAGGGTGAGACACAGAGAGAACCGGTGCAGGGAAGGGAGTCGGGGTGGGTGTGTGAGACAGAGACGGTGCAGAGCAGGTTCCTACCGGTGAGCGGGGGCTTGATGAGCTCCATAATGGCCGAGTCGGCCCCCTTGGTGTAGACGGTGATCTGGTCGGTGAGCGGGTGCCGCACCACCACGGACATCCTCTTGCGCGTGGAGTCGAACCCCAGCGTGTGCAGCAGCTCGAAGCCCAGCTTGCCCAGGTGGGGCAGCTCCACCGTCACCTGGTCCGGCAGCCGGCCCACCAGGGAGCACTTGTAGGCCCTGGCGGCGTACACCAGCGCAGCCTCGTCGGGGGACTCCGCCTCGTAGCGCAGCTCGGCGCCGCCGCTGACGCCGACGCCGGCGCCCCCCTTGGCCGCGGGGCCCTCGTAGCCGGGCGGGACGGGGCTGAAGTCGGCCTGGAGCCCCGCGCCCCCCAGCCGGGACCCCTCCTCGTCCAGCTTGGTGAGGGTGCTCTCGGCGGAGGGCGAGGACAGGGCGCTGGAACAGCCGCGCGTGGAGGAGCGGTTGGTGACCAGGCTGGAGGAGGAGCTGCTGTTGGAGCCCGAGGTGAGGCGGCTGGGGGTGAAGCGCTTGATGAAGTCCTCGATGGTCTTCACCGGGGACTTGAGCTCGAACCTCATCCGCACCTGGAGGAACCCAGAGGAACCAGGAAGGAACTTGGTTCATATTTAACCGTAAAAATAAGACGTCAAAGTAAGTGACAGTTACGGCGAATGTGTTAAGACACGTCAGGACCAGGAACGGGTTAGGGCATTTAGTTCCACAATGCATACAGGTTATGCTCTGTACTTGGCTGGGAGTCAAGCTTTATGTTTTTTCCCTTTTATGTGGTTTATTTGCAAAGCGGTGAAACGATCACATTGTGCTGTGATACCACAGAATGTTTTAGATTGGATTGTGATTAAAGAAATTTTTTGCTTGAAAGTCCATTTAACTTACACATTGTAAACTTTATTGCGCATATTTCCCTGCCTATGGATGTGTAAAAGGCTACAAGTATATCCTGATGATTATACCTAGTTCACAGGATTTACCAAATGTATGGGTTAACTCAAAATATTGTACAATTGGGTGGTGTGTTTGACAGAAAAGAAAAGATAATGTAACTTGTATTTAAATGAGAAGCTTTGGGAAGAGCCACAAGATCCCAGTTATAACAATAACAAGTAAAAACGTACATGGGAATATCCTGTGATATCCTGCAAGGCAGGGGGGGGTGTGTGTATTGGAGTGGTTAAGGTGTTTGACTCCCAACCCTGTCTGCAGTCTACCTGTAGGCCTTCTGGAGCAAAATGCCTCATTACACCTACCTGCGCCTTAATGACGTGTATCTGAATTCACTGTCTAGTCACAATGGATTAAAGAGTAAACGGTTAGTAAATAGCAACAAATTAAACAGTAACTAAAGAACAAATTAATTATATGAGTGAATAATAAAACGCTGTATTGGCCATGTTTCCCTCCAGGTTCCCCATGGTGTAACCACAGCTTGGGGGAGCGCGGCATGGTTCTCATGTATAAATCATCCACCCACCGGCCCCCAGAGGCATCGTCCCACCAGCTACACCTCTGCTCAGAGGCCCTGGCTCCCAGGGGTGTCGTACCACCAGCCCTACCTCAAGGTTATCGTACCACCAGCCCTACCTCTGCTCAGAGGCCCTGGCCCCCAGGGGCATCGTACCACCAGCCCTACCTCTGCTCAGAGGCTGAGGACCTCAAGGGCATCGTGCCACCCGTCCCTCTTCTGCTCAGAGGCCCACAGCACAACAAGGAGAAGAGACAAACTGGAGAACCGCCAACGGAACCATTGATCAAAAGATAGCAGGTGTAAACTTGACAGGTTTTAGCTTCTTCTGCCTGCACCCGCTAGCCGATAACCTCTAAAAATGTGAACATAGAATGGATATATATAATCTGTCACATTATGAATAATATCATTTAATGTATAGGGCCTCTGGGGCGGTAGGCCAGGGAATTGAGAGAGAGAGCGCGACAGCGCGACAGCCACACACACAAACACACACACACACACACGATAAACAACGCTTAGAACCACGTGGTTAATTTTAAGCACAGAAGGCCATTCAGTTCAGCGTTGTTGTGGTGTATAGTTAGGGGGCACAGCTAATGCAATGAAAAGTTAACTATGGGTAAATAGAGGACGTATTGTCAGAGTCTATCTATGAAGGCCTTGGAGGAAACCCCAGAGCACAGTTAAAATACCACGTTCCCTATGCATTGGATTATGGATTATTATTTTGAATGTGTGTGGAAACAACAATCATGGCATAACCTTGTAGTTTACAATACATTCTATTGAGCAGTGCCATTATTATGGCCGTTTCGAAATGTAGAAAATCTTCTAAAAGGCATTTAGAAATCCTTTAAAACATGAGAAATGTTTTCCCACAAGAAGAATGAACCATGTCTTTCTGACTCCTGTAGTCACGCTAACATTTTTGTAGCTAATCCAATTTCAATTGTACGCTCTGATTAGTCTCAGCCTCACTTACAATTTCTCGGGCTAAACCATCCGCTACAATGACTACATGTAACTATGGCTGAACGATTCATCAAATTCAAACCGACATTGCGTTGAAATAGAACGAGATTTGCAAACCGCATAGGCTGTGATTAGAAAAATATACTTTCTATTTTTTTTAATAATTTTATTTTATTTATTATTTTGGGGGATTTGTTACTGTTACGGAGTGGAGTCAGTCATGTTGTGTTGGTCATACTATATAATTATTTATTGCTTGTTTAGTGAACAATACAGAACATAAGGAAATTTAAAAAGGAAAATCACAGATTAAATCGCAATATTGGTTTTATTATCATTTCCCCAAATCGTTCAGCCCTACCTGCAACTATGGTAACATGTACCGGCAGTTATCTCCTTTAGGGACGGTCACGGTACCTTCTGCCGAGGCTGGTCCGGGGACGACACTACCACCGTGTTGCAGATGGTCAGCGCCACGAAGAAGTCGATGATGTCGGCGAGGTCGGAGGGCAGCTGGGACATGGGCTGGCGGTGGAAGTGGATGAAGTTCAGCTGGCTGCCCCCCTCATTCACCTTGTCCAGGAGCTGGGGGTCCGGCGTGATGTCCTTCTCCTGGGGGCAGCGGAGGCGGAAAGAGGTTAGAGTCAAGGTACAGAAGTGCGTTTGTCGGGGCAGTAGGCAAGCATATTAAAGTTTCATATTATACCACCAGGTGTGAGTGTGATTAGCCGTTAAAAGCCTTTTAGGAAATCTGCCCCTTCTGACATCATCGCGTGTCCACCTAGATGTGTGCTTTATATGTCAGTCTACCAGCCTACCCAGTGGACTGTAGCAAACGTTGCTCATCTATCTAGCACACACCTAGGTGGACACGCCCACCTGTGATGTCAGAAGAGGCAGATTTTCAAAACGGCTTGTAATGGCTAATCACGGTATAATACGTCACCTTTAACATGGTCACATACTTTGGACATATACCAACTCGCTGTGTGTGTACAGACTTTCTTTTTGAAAAGGTGGAGGATTTATTATGACAATAGGGATTTTTGGACTTGCTAACCATGTATCACACAGGGGACAAGTAAGGCTGTGTTCTACCACGCCATGCTAACCATGTAGCGCACCGGGAGCGAGTTAGTCTTTATTTAGCCGTGCTGTGCTACCCATATAGCACACAGAGCGAGTGAGCCTGTATTTTAGCATGCAGTGCTAACCATGTAGCTCACATAGAGCAGCTGAGACTGTGTTTTAGCATGCAGTGCTAACCATGTAGCTCACATAGAGCAGCTGAGACTGTGTTTTAGCATGCAGTGCTAACCATGTAGCTCACATAGAGCAGCTGAGACTGTGTTTTAGCATGCAGTGCTAACCATGTAGCTCACAGAGAGCAGCTGAGACTGTGTTTTAGCATGCAGTGCTAACCATGTAGCGCACAGAGAGAAAGTGAGCCTGTATGTTAGCGTGCAGTGCTAACCATAGGGCTGCTGAAGGCAGTGTGCTTGGACAGGATGCTGGCCCTCTTAGCCTCGGCGCGGCTGCCCGTGCGACGGTGGGACTTGGTGCTCTGGGAGCGCAGGACCACGCGGGCGCTCTGGTGGCTGCCCACGCTGTCCCGCCTGGGCAGGGTGCCGCCGCGCGACGGGCACTCCGCCTCCTCCTCAGACTCCAGCTCCTGGTACATGGCTAGCCGCCGTGCTGGGGGTAAACACAGGAAACAGGAAGTCACAACCAAGGTTTTCCTTTATTATTATGTCAACACCATGTGTGAAACAGTCACATTTAACGATAACAACGTGTGAAGAAACAAGCATCACAAATGCTGTTTTAACATTTGAATTTAGCACATAGGACCTAGCATCTAGCATCAAAAACCTACAACCTAGCATACACCTCAGGCATCCATCACATAGCATCCACCACGTAGCATCCACCAAATAGCATCCACCAAATAGCATCCAGCAATTATCCTCTAGCGCCCAGCCCCTAGCAACCAGCCCCTAGCTACCAGCCCCTAGCTACCAGCCCCTAGCTACCAGCCCCTAGCTACCAGCCCCTAGCAACCAGCCCCTAGCAACCAGCCCCTAGCTACCAGCCCCTAGCTACCAGCCCCTAGCTACCAGCCCCTAGCTACCAGCCCCTAACACCCAGCCCCTAGCTACCAGCCCCTAGCTACCAGCCCCTAGCAACCGGCCCCTAGCAACCGGCACCTAGCAACCAGCACCTAGCAACCAGCCCCTAGCATCCAGCACCTAGAATCTATGTTCTAGAATCCAACCCTTAGCATCCACTACCTAGCATATACCAACTACATGAACCGCCAACAATTGCGTCACGTTTATCTATCCTCAAACATCCGTCCTTTGGCATCCATATCCTAGCACCAACAATCTAGCATCTAGCACCTAGCATCCGGCACCTAGCATCCAGCACCTAGCATCTAGCACCTAGCATCCAGCACCTAGCATCCAGCACCTAGCTTCTAGAACCAAGCAACCAGAACCAAGAATCCAGCACCTAGCATCAACAATCTATCACCTAGCATCCAGCACCTAGCATCCAGCACCTAGCTTCTAGAACCAAGCAACTAGAACCAAGAATTCAGCACCTAGCATCAACAATCTAGCACCTAGCATTCAACACCTAGCATGTAACACCTAGCATCTATCCCCTAGCATTAAGCACGCAACAAATGACGTCCAGCCCCCTCGCACCTACCCTCTAGCCATCCATCACCTAGGGTCAACCGACATAGCGTCATCACTCACCATTTGCATCATGGGAGTACTCCACGCCGGCCACGGTGCAGCGACGGAACACCATCTTGTTCTCCGTGAGCGTGCCGGTCTTGTCGGAGAAGATGTACTGCATCTGGCCCAGGTCCTCGGTGATGTTGAGGGCGCGACACTGCAGGTGCGTGTCCGTCTCCTCGTCGTACAGCTCCGAGTCCTGGTGGATGAAGAACACCTGGCAGATCTTCACGATCTCGATGGAGACGAACAGGGAGATGGGGATCAGAACCTGGGGGAGGGGAGAGGGGTGGAGGGAGAGGTACAGAGGGAAAGAAGGAAGGAGACAGAGTGTAGAGGTAGACAGAGAGAGAGACAGAGAAAGAAAGAAAGAAAGAAAGAGAGAGTGACAGAGTGAAGAGAGACAGAGAGAGACAGAGAGACAGAGAGAGAGAGAGAGAGAGAGAGAGAGAGAGGAGACGGAGCGAGAGAGAGGGAAAATGAAGAGAGATTAGTTACCTATAAGTTCCCAAGCCCAAAAGCAGAACATAAATATAGACCGCACACCTTAAGTATACGTTCCCAGACTACAGTCTCACACCACATAATGAACCGTGTTACTGGTTCAATTCTGTCCTCTACCGCCTACAGAAAGAGACAGAAAGCTATAGTGAAAACCAGCTTCTGTTGTGATCAGCGAAGCTGTGACCCCAGATGAGGACAGCTGAGCTCCAGTTCCCCTGTACAGCGGGTCGTTCAGGTGAGGGAAGACCCACTGATAGGAAGGGGGGGGGATGGGCATCATTGAGCAAAATGTCCTAACCCGACATGCATCTCTAATAATTCACTATTTGGGTGACTAAAGGGGGGATTATGGTTCCACGTTGACGCAGCACAAGGGGGTTACGGACCTGTTATGTCCTTGCCGACCCTCCTTGCGTCCACATCAAGGGCCTGACGTGTGCCGCCCAAAAGTTGTAACCTTGCGTCGAGGCGACGCACCCGCAAGGGCTGTGATTCGTCCGCTAAATACATAATTTCCGGCAATACGCTTTGTATGTAAAAAATCTAAAAAGGCAAAACATTTAACTTTTTCTTTCATAGCCGTAACCTTTTTTGTACACGCTAGTAATCAGTATAAAAGTGGAGGCGTTTTTTATTCGGTCATCGTAGACTTGACCAGAATGGACAACGACGACCAAATAGCAGCCTATCTTCTGTTTTTGTTGCACATTGTTCGAGTCATATTCTGCTTTCAAGTTGCTAGAATCTTCTAGTAGTAGACCAATTGCAAAGTAATAGCATGCACGACAAAGACCAACAATTTGTTCTCTCTTTACCACGGACATAAATAGCCACAAGTTAACCCGACGCAGAACCATAAAGGTTCATGACTTCGAAGGGACTGCGTGGTCATAGTGTTGCTAAACGTGGAACCATAATCAGCCCTTAAGAAGTAATATTCAGTCTTAATTAGTCCTAGTCGCTCCACAGCTACCGTTCATAAGGAAACACACGGCCAGAACGGGGATCTTCAGGGATTCGTCATCATCTGATTGATGATCTGGATTTAAACTTTTCAATCTTTTTTATCAGGACAGGCTGACATTTGAAATGACCTTTTGCTATACAAACATCCCAAAAACAACTTTCAGGATGATTAACGCTTTTTCAGAAAAGAATAAAAATAGCTTTTCCCACGAATAAAACATATTTCACATGGTGGAAGACAGGGGGTGACTTGAATGTGACTCTCTCTCTCGCTCTCTCTCACAACCTTGGCGCGACCACTACCTGGAAGACGATGATCATGGTGAGGAAGAGATAAACCGCCGACAGGCCGGGCGAGACGTTGGCTCCCTCGGGGCTGAGGACGTCAAACACGGGCCTCTTATCACCGTACTGAAACAGCCACAGGCCATGACCTGAAACCACACCCCACACACACACACACACACACACACACACACACACACACACACACACACACACACACACACACACACGGTCAGTTAGCTGTCGCCATCGATGGGACAAACCACAAACAAAACACAGGATACGGGACCCCAACATCAGCACTCCGATCACTTCGCTCCAAACGTCCGCTATTCCTCCACCCCCTCCTTGTCAACCCCCCACTTAGACCCTCCTCTCCACCCCTCCTGTTCCTCACCCCAGTCCCCCCCCCCCAGTCCCATCACTCAAACCCCTCCTCTGTCGGACCCCTCCATCCTCCATCTCACTACCCCCTTCTCCTCATTGCCCCTCTCTTCCCCCTGACCACCTGCCCCTCTTAATCCACCGCTCCTCCTCATCCAATTACCACCACCTCCCCCATTCCCACCCACCTCCCTCATCACCATCTACTTATCCTCCTCATCCTCCCTCCCCAACCTCCCATATTCCCACCCACCTCTCCTCCTCCCCTATTCCCACCATCCTCTCCACCTCATCCCCCACCTTCCTTCACGTCACCTCGTCTCTCCTCTTCCCCCTCCAACTTCACAACGGGGGGTTGGTTTATCCATCACAACGCCACTACAGGCCACCAACGCTCCACAATCACAACAACACAGAACACCAGGTGTTTGGTGCGCGACGCGTGACTCACCGATGGCGGTGAAGAGGCACATGACCAGCAGGATGATGACACACCAGAACACATCCACGTTCATCTGGCGCTCCAGCTTGCTGCGCTTGTAGCGTGGCCCGTTGTTGTTCAGCATGGCCTTGGTTTCATGACCTGGGATGGGGTTGGAGTAAATACCACAACATTTGGATAAAGCAGGATGAAGAGGGAGGGGGATCAAATGGTATAGAAAGGATAAAAAACAATAAAAGAGTCAAATGGCTGAAGGGTAACAGGCCATGGGATGATTATAGGGTGTACTTGGGCCCGCGGTTCCCAGCCTGTTTTTGGCCCATGAACACATCTTAAGGTCTTTGGGAAAAAGGACTAAATAGTAAACAGCTACCAGCTGGGGTCAGGGGATTAGGAGGCAAAAGGACAGGATGAAAGTGAAGGGGATAGAGGAGACGTTGCCATGCCGACCTGCGTAGATGACGATGCCCACAGCCTCCTCTGTGTTGCGGATGGTGCAGCCGCGCAGCAGCAGGTTCTCCTTGTAGAGACCACACTTCCTCCCACTGCCATGGATGCTAGGAGACACACAGAGAACCACGCTAGAACCACACACACGCACAGAACCAGGCTAGGAGACACACAGAGAACCACGCTAGGAGACACACACTAGGAGACACACAGAGAACCACGCTAGAAGACACACACTAGGAGACACATGGAGAACCACGCTAGGAGACACACAGAGAACCAGGCTAGGAGACACACAGAGAACCAGGCTAGGAGACACACACTAGGAGACACACAGAGAACCAGGCTAGGAGACACATGCTAGGAGACACAAGATAGGAGATACACGGAGAAGCACGCTAGGAGACACGCAGAGAACCACGCTAGGACACACACAGAGAACCATGCTAGGGGGAACAGAACCACGCTAGGAGACAGAGAAGCACGCTAGGAGACAGAACCACGCTAGGAGACACACAGAACCACGCTAGGAAACACACAGAGAACCACTCACACGCTAGGAGATACAGAGAAGCACGCTAGGAGAAGCACGCTAGGAGACACAGAAGCATGCTTAAGTCACACAGAGAACCACGCTAGGAGAACCACACTAGATGATGACACAAAGAGAACCACAGAGAAAAACGCTGGAAGAAGTTGTATTGTAACTAGATGCATTGAGGAATGGTTGTCTCTGAATGGTCTGTTGGTTTGAAGCGAGGTAAATGACTAAACTTTGCATTTGTACATTTCCCCATCCTCATACATATTGAGCCACAACGATACATTTATTCGTTCATACAATTCATAGAATGGAGGAAAAGTAAAAACAACAGCAAAGTAACAAATAACTAACTCACACAAAATCGTACACTCACACAACATAAAACAAACCTAATCAATGTATATTTTTTAATTAACAAAAAGGGTTGAAAAAGGGGAGTTGAGGTTGCAGTCACTCGCCCCGCCTCCACTGATCAGGCCCTGAGGATCACAGTCGTCGTTGTTCTCCAAACGGAACCCCCGTCTCAGCACTAAATCCCTCTCACAGAACAGCGAGCGTACACGAGAACCACCGGTGTGCACTGCAACTCACAGAACTGTACACGGCAGCTCTGATGTTTGAACGGCCCCTCGGGAAACACACACATACCTTCAAACCCTGAGTACCGCTTCACCCCTGACCCCTCAAAACTCCCCTAGTACATCATGCTTGTCACAGCCAATCACATGGCTGTGTCTTAACCCCGCCCACCCAGGAAGTACCAACACCTCTTGGGAGTAAGCTTTGACTAATGAACAGGATCAATTTGGAGTTACCACATTTAAAAATGATTCCAGTGTGATTGTGTGGGACTGGGTCAGGATTGCAAAACCAATCTTAATCCTATTATCAACAAAAAAAACAGGATTAGAAGTGTTTTAGGGGAATTGTCCCAGGCCTTTGTAATACTGATATGTTTGAACCTGTGTTGTGGTCATGCTCTTGAAAGAAATGAACAAACGATTAGTGGGCAGCGTAAGCTAGCAGGTTGCCACTGGGACTGCTGTACCTGTCGCCATACAGCCTCTCCAGATTAATGTCCGTCCCTGGGGAGGACATCAGCCAGAGTGCAGCACCCCTTAGAGTCTCCCCGGTGAATTAATCACCCCCCCCAGACAGAGTGGCTTCTAGTGGCTACAGCTGCTGCTGGCTGCTGGCTGCTGGCTGCAGTAATGAACTAAACACTGGAGACAGGGTCAGCTGTGGATGACCGCACCCTGACCCTCCCCCGTGATTCAGGTATCTTATCAACCTGGCCATTGTGTGCTTGTACATGTCTCCTAACAACGCAGTTACGGCTGTTTCGTATGGTCTCCGTCGGAGCTGAGTCCAACAGTCAGAATCACATGGGTCAAGATCAGCTGACAGAGCGGGTATGTCCGCCACCAGACATACCATCTACTCCTCTTTTACCCTCCTTGTACTCCCCGCCTCTCCCAATACTCCTCTTTAATCTCCCTTCTCCTCTTCCCTGCTCCTCCTCCAGCTCCTCTTCTTTTAACCCTCCTCTTTATCACCGGCTTCTCCCAATACTTTAATCTCCCTTCTCCTCTTCCCTGGTCCTCCTCCTGCCCCTGCTGCTGCTCATCCACCAACCTTCCCACTTCTCCTTCTCCTCAACCCCCTCCTTCACTTCTTCCATGAACCTCCTTCCTCCTCCTGCTCCTCTTCCATTTCCCCAACTCCCCTCCTCCTCCTCCTCCCTCTGACGCTTTTCCCTCATGCCTCCTCTTCTCCCCCAGGCGACTTTCAGGACATCACCTCATGTTGTGCCTCAGGAGAACATGCATTCAGCACCAGCTCAGAGTACACCTGTACAACGACACAGAGCAACCACAAAAACACACGTGTGACATGTTTTCAATGCCACATGTGCCAACACGTGAGAACATAAGAAGGCGTAGGCTAGCGTGACGTGTGTCTCCAAATTGTAGGTAAAGCAGCAGAAAGCTTGCATTGGGAAGAGGAACAGACCATCCGAACCCAGATTCCTCAAATATTCCTTCACTTGTGGCACAACCCTTACCCTGATGACATCAACGTCCGTGTAGCAAACACTTCCCCAGCACCAGCCGAAACAGAATAGAAACCCAATGAAGGTCAACGGAGGTTAAGGTTAAAATCAAGATAGAAAATAAAATGCCTTGACTTACTCCCAAACCTAGTTAAGTCATAATTATTTAAATGTTTACCTAGCCTCTTGCATACACCCATGTTTACTCTGATCAAATATTCCCAGTTCATTTAGAAAAGGTAAATATCTGGAAGGAAGGATTCAGTAAAAAAAAATGAAAAAGATAGATGCTGATGCACTTAAACTTCACACCTTAATTACATTGAAAATTCAAGGGAGCAACTGAAATATGTTTCTTGTTCATCACAAAATTACCCGCAGTTTGAAGCTTGTTGAAAAGATTGCTTTTTTGACTGCATAGTGACATAAATGATTTCTATTTAATTATACAATTTTATGAAATCATCCAAGAAACCTTGCCTGGGAAGAGCGTCAAGTGTTTGGGTGTAATGAAATCATCATGAAAACAGGAAACTCCATGACAGAGCCATGATAGAATAAGATGGAGAGAGCACCCATGACCGTGTCTGTGACAATAAGCTTAGCTATGGAAAACAACATGTATCTTAGCAACAGAAAACATTAAGCATGTTACAGAATAACAACATTTAGATTAGCAACAGAAAAAACCTAGCTTGATACAGAAAACAAAGTTTGGCTCAGCAACAGAAACCAGGATACGACATAAAGCTTGCCAACATAGAACAATTTCATGAGTAGCAATACAGAAAAACATTAGTTTAGCAATAAACAATAGCATTAGCTTAGCAGTAAACAAAATTGGATTAACAACAACCCAACTACATTTAGATTAGCTGTACAGGCAGATAATTGCAAAGTGAAAATAAGCAAGAGTCTGGACTTTGTGTGTGTGTGTGTGTATATATATATATATTCAAGAATGATTAGGGAATGTCTCGATCATCCATCAAATGTGTCCCCGAACTTGATAAAAAAACATTCAAACTAAGTTGTAATAAGATAAGAAACACGTCCGTTGCATGGATTTCTGCCACAGCCATTTACACTCCTGACAGGCGGATATAATTAAATACATGTCTCCTCTTGCTCTCTTCTAAAACCATTATCCATAGCAAACAGACAAAATATAGCATGAGTGATGACCAGCAGAAATTAAATATTTAGTCACCCGTACAACAGTTTGTTGAGAAAACCCCACATGTTCATAGATAAGGCTACAAGGACCTTTATAATGATGCTTGCATAAATTAGTATTGAGCCATAATTAACCTACCCGAAAAAAGACAATTATAAAGTCAAAATGTGATGCGCTTTTCTACTCAGAACAATACAATAACCTCCCCATCACCTGTCAACAACCGTCTCATACAAAGAGAAACCTGCTCTACGGACCCTCCATCACACACCAAGGCCTGATTGCAGAACACAAAAGGCCCTAAAAAGTGGCAGCTAATTAACAACAAACCCAAAACAATCCAAAACAAAACAGCAATTGTTTGATACAAATGGGGATGCAAAGTGTCAAATCACCTCTTTTTTATAAATAACTTGTAAACGATCGAGAGGGTTGTAAATGACTAATTACTCACATGTAGCCTCGGAATCGGTTCAGGTCGTTGTTGGGCTTTTCACACTCGATTACGCCGTTGTACTTGGACGGGTCAAACTCACAGTCCTGAAAAGGGGGATTTAGCAGGGTTAGTTAACTCATAGAAGACTCTAGTGAGAGAAATTAAAGGCTTGTTCCTTTTATTATCTAACTGTTAAGCACACTTGCGTCCACACACACACACACACACACACTCTCTTGTGCACGTTATTACCAAGTTTCCGTTTTCCAGGGGGTCCAGTTGCTCATGTTAAGAATGAATGCACTCTGAATCACATTCTTGCAAGAACCTTTGCAATAAAGTGACCACCAAATAGTGTATCTTCAGAATACATTTTATTTTTGTTGGTTAATCGGTAAGGATTCATTCTTGAAAGACTCATCTGTATAATATAAAATCACAAATCACGTTATTAATAGTGTCATTGTATTCATAGTGTGGCCCGAATGGCCTACATTTCAACACATCAGGCAGTTAATAGGTTAGGAGATCAAAAAGCAGTTGTTAAGAGTGTGAAGTGAAAGTGGTCATTAGCAGAGTTTTTAATGAGGAGCCAGCTTATTCCCACCAAGGTGTGATCTGTGAACTGGTAACCAGTTAAAATGAGCTAAGAGACAAAATCCAGCTGAATACACCAGCACATAGACACGTGAAATCTCTTTAAACATACAAAGAAATACCTTTAAAGAACGAAAAAAACGAAACCCCCATTTGAAGAGATTGTGACTTTTAAGGGTATCGGATTGCAAAAAACAGTTCCATCTTTTGACTTCCTAAAACTCTACTCACTATGATGTCCGATCATGATATTTACAGTTTTTGCCAAATAGGCAACATACAGGCAAAGCAAAAAAAAAAAATCTTCATCGATTTATTTGTGTGATCGACTCCATGGTGCGAAGGGGTGGGGGGGATGGAGGATGTGGAGCTGTAGGGTTCAGAGTGAGGAGGGTGAGGTGAATGAGATGGGTGGGGATCAGGGGATGTAAGATTGAGGCTAGAGTCAGATGGAGGAGGGGAGGGAAAGATGATGGAGGAGGGGTTGAGATGAGTTGTGAAGGAGGTGATTGGCGGAATGGGAGTGAGGTAGCGAGGAGATTAAGTCACGAGTACAGTGAGGTGATGGAGTCATTAGTAGGGTGAGGGGATGTAGTCTTGAGTAGAGTGAGGTGATGGAGTCATGGGGAGGTGCGGTGGTCTCACCAGGTGGAAGAAGCTGCGGACCACCTGTCTCTGCTTCAGGTTGGTCTCCCCGTCCAGCGTGGCGGTCTCGATGTGACACAGGCGGTCTGGGTCGCTGGAGCTGAGCAGGAGAACGTCAGCCGGCAGGATCTCGTTGCAGCGCAGCCTGATGAAGTCCCCAACCCGGATCTGCTTCCAGAACCGCTCCAGGTAGCGCCTCTCCGGTCTGCCAAGGGACGGGAGGACAACAGCTTTGGTTTCACTTTGTTTCATTTTCTACTTTTAATGCTTTGACAGCAGAAAAATGGGGCAAGTTTGTTTTCGCTGGATAGTGTACTTTCCCTTGGGGAGAAATGCGCCTTTATTTATGTTTAATCATAACCAAACCATAAAGAAAACAAACTGCCATAAACACTGACTGTACACAGATGAATAGCACTAGCTGTTCTAGGTTCTTAATCACAGCATTACAGGACTTCACCTTCCTTTTTTCCTCTACACCCCTAACATTCATTTCCATGGTCTTCAGTGGGTTTGCTATACATAAAATACTGCTGCATTATTTATCTATTCGCACCACACGCCTTACTCGATCAATTACTGCACTAACCGAAAAGCATGACTGAAGGCTCCTCCCTCATCCACCCAAATAACCTTATCTACATTTCGCAACAACACCCAGGAAGTTTGGTTGTGTACCAAAACTTAACAGTCTCAATAGAGGTCATCTCCCTCCCTCACAAGACCAGGATTGTTTGGAGAACTGATCCGTATTTGTTGATGTTAATGCTAATTACGGGGCTAGATTCTTCTACACAGATAAACCTCTCTGGAAATCAGACGTTCCTCCTTATCCACAACCAAAGCTTTGACGTCTAAAAACTCTCCAATTTCTCCTGTCGGTATCTAAACAGCCTATTTTGTGTTTCAGGTGATTTTAAAGCCCCTGGGTTGGGCAGGAGAACAGGGACTTTCCTAGCAACCTGTTGCCTCATATTGCATCATTGTGTGCTTGGAATTCCCAACGTTGACATAAACAGAAAGTACAGGTACCCTGAATAAGATTAATTCTATACCAAGAAACATATATGATTATTCTTTGAACTATTGGCATTAAAAATAAATTATCAATTAACTTATAAATTACATTTAACTTACTGTATGTAATATTTGCAATAAAAATGACACACACACACACACACACTTTTCATCATTGCTTCTCTAGCTCTAGTTCATACAAATGATCATCTATTTTCCGAGAAGATAAGCAACAGTCTACTGCAGGTGTCAGTAATGCTGAAAGTATGTGTTTCCCGTCTCGCACCTGAGAGAGATTCCTATTCGTATTGCTGCTGCGTGGATACACATGTGTTTGCTGTTGAAGAGGATCATTCCGGAAAAGCCAACAGATGTTTTAAAACCCGAAAGATTTTTCTTTCCAAAAGATGTTTCAGAACTTAATAACTCATTTGGGTGTATTCTATAAAATCTTTCTATCATAACAAATGGTGGGAGGGTTGAAACATGGGCTTTAGGATTAACTCCTCTTCCATAAAACAATAAAGTCTATCTAAATAGCTTTTTTGGATAAGGCTGGAATTCCTTCTATCATAAACATGAGGTCCATCGTTTATTTATCTTCCTGTTTATAAATAAAATACCTTTGCGGTGAATGGAAGTGTTTGATATGCGTTGTACGGTCCTGAATAGAGATTTATCTCATGCACAAACTATTTTCATATCCACTTTGAACTCCATATAGACGTGCAATATAGCATTTGCTCAGTACTTTATGAGTAGTTTTAAGCACTTTAAGGTTCAGAATGGGGTGCCACGCACAATAGCGACCACAGGGAACTAAACAATGAATTATGATATGGCCTGAGGAACAGCGCTATAGCCATTAGACCTTGGCTTTAAAAAAAGAAGGTAAGTCACCAAACACAGAGTCCTTTGATGAGTGTGAATTATGCTCACTGAGCAAACAGGGACAGCTTTTCATAAGCGAACACACACACACACACACACACACACACACACACACACACACACACACACACATACATATATATACACACACCAGGTAAAAAGTATTCATAGAACATGTTGTTTTAAAAGTTACGCTATGTGACAATGCCCAATTGAAAACCCACAGCAGAAGAGAAAAGCGAAGACTGCTTTGAGACGCAAGCGAAATTTGTTCAAAAAGTTCCTCCAAAGTTGACACATCCAAAGTGTGTCGCGATGGTTGATAGTAGAAATGGTAGGACTTCAGCAAACATATTAGGCCTTTAGCATACACACTGGGTCTATTGTTTTCCACACACGGTATGATATTTGGGTTCAAGTAGTAACATGCTGCTACTGATCAACTATAACATTCGTTTTCAGTTTCGATGGTTTCGATGGTCAGTTTCGACGATCGTGGAGATCAGGCCTACCTGCTGTACACCAGACAGTCCATGTGATTGATCTCTGTATCGGATCGGTGTCTCCTGTAGTCCTCCCACAGGTCTTTGATTGCGGTCACAGATAGAATGAAGACCACCGGAGCCAGGGCAAGTTCGGGTTGAAACGCATTGACAACGGGCACGAAGTTCAGCAAAGCGATGAAGACAAAGTAAACATTAGCGAACCTGTGGAACTGCTCGAAAAGATTCTTTGGCAGAAAAGACAGGAGAGTGTATTTGGTGGTTTTTATCTTATTGTCTGAGAAGTGTCTGTTTGGGTTCTCCTCTCCTTTGGCATTATCGTACAATATGTTTGCGTGGACGATCCGTGTTTTGTTCTCCTTGTTTTTCTTCTTTTTCTGCGTTTTAACCTTTACTTTCACCATCCCGGCTTCTTCGCTCTCAGGCGCCATGGTTTGGTTTGCTCCCTGTCTCAAACTTTTCCACACTTTTTCTTTCGCCCCGTGTTAACGCCGCAAAGTACTAGGTGATCATACTCCCAGCCCGGGCGGAATGACTCCAGCATTCTCGCTCAAGCGACTATCCACTCGCTTTCGTCCATGTCGGTCCCTCGCAAGTAAAGAGGAATCGTTTGCCTTGTGTTTTTCTGTATTTTTTCACCCCTA
Organism: Pollachius pollachius; assembly: GCF_949987615.1. Lineage (NCBI taxonomy): Eukaryota > Metazoa > Chordata > Actinopteri > Gadiformes > Gadidae > Pollachius > Pollachius pollachius. The sequence continues at coordinate 7,820,076 of NC_136940.1, forward strand.
CTGTCGCTGAAAGGATGCTGGGAGCGTAGAAACAACATCGGCTTTCAGGAGCCCTACCGCAGATCTCTGCATCATGGGGATGCGATCTGAAGATGCGTGTACGGGTCGCGGCTGTGTTTACAGATCTGTGAATGTGCGCAGATTCCGCACAAAGATGGGGTTCGTCAAAGGGGGAAGGGTCTCGGTTTGAGAGAAATATGACCCGCATGCCCCTCCTTGGTCCGACCCAGGTCGCTTTTTTTCTGGAAGTGCCACGCGGTATCATTTGAGAGTTGATGCGGAATTATTAAACATGCGACTGCCCTCTTGTAGACCTGCCCATGAATCACACGACTCTGCGTCGGTTTTTGTTGCAACTTGCAACTGTTACGGTAGTTTCCGTTTTGTGTCATCTGAGTTTTGAAAAAATTATAAATCAGGCGCTCTTTAATCGAAATGTTGATGAAAATAATGATAATAAAGATAATAATAATAATGATAATAATACCAAACTTTTTTTTTCTATATCTATATTCCTATGTTCCTATGTTTATATATTTATATATAACTAACCAACCAACCAAAAAAAAAATAATACATAGTAAAAAGGTATAAAACATATTAGTTTTACTGTACTTGAAATAGATCTCAGGTACAATTGACATGTTAAGAATGGAAAACTATATATTAATAATTGTTAATTATGTTCTTTATTAATTTGCACAAAGCTGTTGTACGCTCCCCTGCAATAAACCATCTAGGGGGGAGTGTGTGTGTGTGTGTGTGTGTGTGTGTGTGTGTGTGTGTGTGTGTGTGTGTGTGTGTGTGTGTGTGTGTGTGTGTGTCTGTGTGTGTGTGTGTGTGTGTGTGTGTGTGTGTGTGTGTGTGTGTGTGTGTGTGTCTGTGTGTGTTTGTGTGTGTGTGTGGGTACATGCATGTCTGTGCCCTATGGCCTGCAGGCCATGCCTGTGTGTGTCCGGGTGCTATGAGTATTTCAGCGTGCCCCCTCTCAAGTTCAGCCCACTCCAGCCATCCATCAAGTGCAAATTGAATTGTTCCCCTCGCGTAGATGCCACAAGTACACGCCCCCATTAGTTTCCCACCCAACAGCTGGATCGCCCTGGCGGCAAATTGCCCCAGACGGACTGGGATAGTTGTTTGATTTATCACCCCTTGGGCTTCTGTGGGCTAAGTGGCCAAAATGTCCTTTTCTTTTTCTAAGTGCTGAGATTTCACGATTCCCCGGCCCCTTTATCTGAGGATCCTTCATCCCAATGACTGCTATAGGTGTCCCTTTGTGTCCTTATGGGGCTGAAAGCATATGCTTCAGCACGCTGATACCATTATCATCAGTAATTTGCACCATGCACCACAAAAAACAAATCTGGGTGGTGCAGCGGTGGGAATGTTTTGTATATATACAGATGGTGTGATTTTATTATTCTCACCTGTAAACAGTTTTGGATGAAAGCGTCTGAAATGACTAATTGTATATCTCTTTGGACGATTTGTAACACACAACATAGTGTTAAATGCTGCAAACGCTATACAATCAAAATCTATCTTTCAACCTAAGAGGTGATATAGGAGAGGGATGTTAAATGATAGCTCTCATTAATCAGCCATTATAATTCCATCCCACCTGGAGGTCTGTGCTGTCCATACATAAGTGAATGATGACTGCAGAATATTGATGGAGAGGGGGGATCAGACGCCACACTGCTAATGATCCCATACCTCTTCATTACATGTCATGTACATAAAGGAAGAAACACTCTGCTACTAATACCATCACTATACTACTACAACATGTACTTCTTCTTTTACCGGTTAGTGTAAGGCAAGGCAAATTGATCTAGAGCACACAATTACCATTACAAAGGCAACCCAAAGTGCTTTACAGAGTACACAGACAAAGACACTGAGAACAAACGATAAAAACAATAATAGCAAGTAAGCGAACACACAAAGAATAAAAGCAATAAAAACAAACAGGCAAAAGAATGATGAAACAAACTCAGAAATACATTTGATTGAAGAAAATGTATTAAAAGTAATGGCACAAAGGTAGGTTTTGGCTTTGTTTGAAAATAAGTCAGCATTGTCTCAGGTCTTAGCTCTACTGGAAATTAGTTCCACTTTTGAGCAGCATGGCATCTGAAGGTTAGCTTCACCTTGTTCAGTTTGGACTTTAGAAAGTAACCCAGAACCCGCTGACCTGAGAGGTCTTCAAGGTTCTCACTAGGTCAGGAGATCTGAGCAGTATTCTGGACCTACACAGTACCCTTATTTATGGACAAGCAATAGTATTTTGTGAGAAACTTGTTACCAATGCAGTGATCTGAGAACTGCAGTTATATGCATGCTTTTTTGTTCCTTGTAACAACTTTCGCCACAGCTTTCTGGATCAGCTGAAGTTGTCTGATGGCTGTCTTAGTCAGACCTTTGAAAAGTCCAGTGCAGAAGTCTAGCTTGCAAAAGATAAAAGCATGCACAAATTTCTTGAGGTCATGTTTTGACACCAAGACTCTGATCCTTACGATATCTTTAGTTGATACGTTGCTTGGAGACTCTCTGATGTACAGCTATTGATACAAAATACTATCAGTCTTGAAGGTAGGACATGAACCCATTCAGGGCCATTAGAAGGGGTCCCCACCATTTGTCAAGTCTGTCTATTAATAATTATGTTCAACCTTAACAAATCCATAAGATAGTTCCAGTCACACAAGGTAGGAGACTTTACAAGAATATTTGTTGAGATTAATGTCATTCAGAACCTTGATAATCTTGGTACTGTGGGGTAACCTAGATCCATACTGGGAAATGATAGGGCTATAGCTGCTAGAAAGTTGCTGCCAGAAAGTTTCCCAATAATTTTGCTAACAAATTGTAGGTTAAGCATTTTGTACAGGCCTGTAAACAATTGAGACAAGCAGCAGAAGAACACTTGTAAGCTGTGCTGTATATAGCCACATCAGGAAATACACCTGACTTAACACATTGACACATTATCAAGTGTGGATGCACTTCAATACACCTGTTCAAGTTCAGTGCACTTGATACAGATAGATTGGTATAATAAAAAAGGTATAGAGTTGTTTGTAAACCAAACTGTACAATCTGTAATTCTGTTGTGCACATGGTGAATATTGTATTCACATTAATTTGTAGTAACTTTTAATTACAAATGATTATAAGAGTTACAGCAATATATTTTCTATAATCCAATCTAATGGTTAAGACATGACCGATTTTCATCGGCCCTCAAAGGCATTTAGAATTTCTTATGTGGCCCCCGATGAAAAATATTGCCCACCCCTTGGTTAGCCAGTACAGAGACTGCTCATTAAGGTGTAGGTATAGACAGTGCATACAGAGACATGATTAAGGGGCAGGTAGAGTTAGGGGGCATCCAGAACCAAAAACCTTTTCTACCGGGACCCTCATTACACTGTCAATCTCCCTTCTAATAGCAACAATAATTGTATTTGGCCTCACGGAACCATAGAAATCCTACTCCATTATTTAAATCCTACCTAGAAGGCTTAATAATCCTGAATAAAGTGACCAATTGCAAACTTAAAAAATAATTATATTTGAGTATAGGCCGATAAATGACAAGAGCAGCAAAGTTGTTTTATTATGAAATAGGAATGACTAGATATGCAGCAAGAAAGAAATCCCTTAGTGTCATGAACAATCAGAGACCACGGACACTGCTCGCCAAAACCTTCCTGTTCGCCATCCAAGTAAAAGTTTAATATCCCTTCAGAAAACTTTTCATCCAAGTTCAAGTCCTCCTGCCAATATTATAGTAGATGAAAATAAAACAAATGTATGCTGTTGCCAAAAACTCAACTTAAGTATCTCACTTAAAAGTGTTTGAAAGAATATATTTAAAGCATACACAGGTTGGATCCATTGGCTCATATGTGATCCTTGGACAGTAAATATATTTGTAAAAACGTCAGTACTTTGGAGAGGTAAGATATTTAAGTGAGTTCAGGAGTAGGTTTGATTTGGAATGGAGCAGTGCAGGCAGACAAAGAAAATACTCTTTCGTAAAGAGTCATTCAAAAAATAAAAAATACAAATGTGTTTTCCCCCTGAAATCCCCCTAGGATGATCACTTCCCTGTAGGCAAGATGAGGTGTTAAAGAAAATATCCACAAAGTATGACACCATGAACGCTCTAAAATGAATTAATTAACACATCGACTCCCGGATAGGAGTGGGTGTGCTCTAGAACAATCACACACTTCCAACCAAACCTGTAGGGGTCCCAAAAAAACACGTTTACACTTAAAAAGGATCATTAAATCAAACAGTGATATCGATTTGGCCTTCTGAAGCTACCTTTAAACAGACTGAAATAAAACTAAAATATCTAAAAAGACAGGTGGAAAACTAAGCCATGCTAATATAAACTAGGCTACCGTCAGCCATGCATATCCACAGAGTTTAGTTTATGTAGGGGAAACATGGTGTGAAGGGGAAATACATTATTATACGATATTATGTTAGCCAGATGTAGCGTAGCCGTCCAGCTCCGTCAGACACAGCAGTCAGAAGCCAGAAGAGGGCATGCTACCCCAGCCAGTAATAACTCACACACCCCTACACTACCCTTGAAATGTCAGCAGTGTGACTGTGTGTGTGTGTGTGTGTCCATGCCAGTGTGTATGTGTGTGTGTGTGTGTGTGTGTGTGTGCGTGCGTGTGTGGGGGGGGAGCCTGCATATGTGTGTGTATCTGTGTCTCTGTTAATGTGTGTGAGAGCATGCATGCATGCGTATGTGTGTGTGTGTTTGTGTGTTTGTGTGTGAATCTGTGTATCTGTGTCAGCATTAGTGTGTGTGACAGAATGCATGTATGTGTGTGTGTGTGTGTGTGTGTGTTTGTGTGTGTGAGTGTGTGTGTGTGTCTGTCTTTGAGTAAGTGTTTGTGAGAGCATGCTTGTCTGTGTGTGTGTGTGTGTGTGTGTGTGTGTGTGTGTGTGTATCAGTGTAAGTGTCTGTGAGAGCATGTTTGTGTGTGTCAGTGTGTGTGATAGCATGCATGTGTGTGCCCATGTGTGTGCGTGTGCTTATCCATGTTTGCGTTAGCGTGTTGTGAGAGCAAGCATGTGTGTATTTGTTTGTGTGTGTAGGTGTGTGTGTGTGTGTGTGTGTATGTGTGTGTATATCTGTTTCAGTGTTAGTGTGTGTTAGAGCATGCAAGTGCGTATATGTGTGTATCTATTTTTGCGTTAGTGTGTTGTAAGAGCATGCATGTGTGTGTGGGTGTGTGTATATGTATCTGTCTTTGCATGAGTGTGTTGTGAGAGCACGCATGCGTGTGTATGTGTGTGCGTGTGTGTGTGTATCTGTGTCAGTGTTAGTGTGTAGTGAGAGCATGCATGCATGTGTGTTTGGCTATAAAAGGGTTCAGTGGGAGTTCCTCTGTTCTCTGGATAGCATCCAACTCTCCCAACCACAACCTTCACGGTGTTATCGCACTCCATTCTTGATCCACACAACATCTCACCACACTACATCTCCACACATTCACCAGAGAGAACCTTGGTAGATATATACATCCATACAAGGACAATAAAACCTCCGGACCCTACCTTTAATAAAAGCTTTCAGGTAAACACACTTCCAGGTTTTAATAACTGGAGGACAGGTGTGTCACAAAATGCACTTAACCGGCAGATGACCAGAGGCTGTGCAATGCAGTAGCATTGGTTAAACCTAGAGGGGGAGTCGTCTAATGCAGGCCAATGTACAAGTGGTGTTTGGGTTTGAAGACTCCTGCTTTCTCCTGCTTTCTGAACTCACAGCCTCTGAGGTAGAGCCAGCTAGCGTTGATCGCTCTCCTTACATCTCGCAGCAGACGTTCATCTCCGGGAACACTCTTAGTTCGGACAAATAAAGACGTTCCAGGGCTGAATAATTGAACTGGAAGGAGAGGAGTGTCAGATGGGTACTGAGTGAGAGACTGAGAATAGCATGTTCCTGTTGCCTGGTAACCAGGAGATATTTGGCAGCTTGGCACACCTCAAGTGTTCCTCAGGTGCAGTCCATCAACACGGAAGAAAACGGAAAATGCAAGGAGAGAACTGAACTCAGGTCTGATGGGAAGATCTGGTCACCCTTTATTGGAGGTGAAGGAGGGGCGGAGCTAGAGCGGGGTTTGGACAACCTCCAGCCTCTAGCGTCGAAGAGTGATGGCCATGAGAAAGGAGGATCGTTGACGAAGGAAGTCTAACGTTACTTGAAAGTGTCTTTTTGATCAAGAAGCCTCAGAAACATGACTGATACTGCAATTGAATCATTAAGTCATTCGGCAGGCAGAAACTTTGGTTTTGAGGGGGGCCTCTTCCTTAAGGAGTCCTACAGGTAGACCGCAGACATCTTGGATTGAATAGACTTCTTGGATAGACTATCCTGCTTTCAATATGCAGAAACATGCCCCCCCCCCCACACACACACACAGATAAACAAACAAAGCTCTGATGAGTAATCATCATAATTCCCACTTGGTTCATTGTAATACTCCTCTACCCTCCATGCATATCATTATAATTGAACAGGGTTCTGTTACCATCGTCAACTCCTGAGACACTGAGCGCTTGCGGGCGGAGACCAACCAACGCAGGAGAGATTGATCTGGACAGAACATGAGCAGCTAAGGGAGGCCTGAATTAGCATCTCGCTCTCCCTGAATACACCCACGTCCCACCACCCCAAACCCACCCCACCTCCCTCCAGACCACCACCACCACCACCACCACCACCACCACCCCAAACCCACCCCACCTCCCTCCAGACCACCACCACCACCCCAAACCCACCCCACCTCCCTCCAGACCACCACCACCACCACCACCACCACCACCACCCCAAACCCACCCCACCTCCCTCCCCACCACCACCACCACCACCACCACCACCACCACCACCCCAAACCCACCCCACCTCCCTCCCCACCACCACCACCACCACCACCACCCCAAACCCACCCCACCTCCCTCCAGACCACCACCACCACCACCACCACCACCACCACCACCACCACCCCAAACCCACCCCACCTCCCTCCCCACCACCACCACCACCCCAAACCCACCCCACCTCCCTCCAGACCACCACCACCACCACCACCACCACCACCACCCCAAACCCACCCCACCTCCCTCCCCACCACCACCACCACCACCACCACCCCAAACCCACCCCACCTCCCTCCAGACCACCACCACCACCACCACCACCACCACCACCACCACCACCCCAAACCCACCCCACCTCCCTCCCCACCACCACCACCACCCCAAACCCACCCCACCTCCCTCCAGACCACCACCACCACCACCACCACCACCACCACCCCAAACCCACCCCACCTCCCTCCCCACCACCACCACCACCACCACCACCCCAAACCCACCCCACCTCCCTCCAGACCACCACCACCACCACCACCACCACCACCACCACCACCACCCCAAACCCACCCCACCTCCCTCCCCACCACCACCACCACCCCAAACCCACCCCACCTCCCTCCAGACCACCACCACCACCACCACCACCACCACCACCACCACCCCAAACCCACCCCACCTCCCTCCAGACCACCACCACCACCACCACCACCACCACCACCCCAAACCCACCCCACCTCCCTCCCCACCACCACCACCACCCCAAACCCACCCCACCTCCCTCCTCCCTCCCCACCACCACCGTCCCCCCACCTCTCGTAATGAATCCTGCCGATGGATATTACCTTTGTCACGCGGAGGATAAGCGATGATGCCAGGCCCTCAGGATTGTGGGAAGCGGGGGACGGGGGTGGGGCTGGGGGGGGATTGTGCTGATTCTGTTGAAGTTGCAGATCAATCTGGTGGGATGATGTACAGCGTGTCGGGGGGGGGGGGGGGGGGGCTGTCGTAACAAAGGATCTGGTTTTTAATCAGGGACTGCAGGCGGCACCCAGAGCGTGGGGAACCACTGTTCTAACGTCAGCGAGAAACAGCACACACAGAGAGAGAGACACGGAGAGGTCTAATAACAAACCGGCTTAATAGCTTATGCAAAGGAGGCAGGGAGGCTGGTCCGGGAGATGTCACAGTCGCACACGGAGGTCTGCAGAGGCAACATGTTACGCTACGTATGTACCTGATCCGCCTCGGATGAGCCGGGAATAGCCCAAAGTGTATCCGTAGAACAGGGTTGAAATATTTAGCCATGAAAGTCCACCATCCATCCTATACCTACCTGGTTCTGGAAGCACGGCTGTTATATTGTCTTTAAACAGGTTGTTTTGGTGTGCACGCGCAAGCTCTTACAATTCATATTTTGTGATGTCCAAAGCAGCCTATCAAGATTCCTTATGCAAGCAAATAGATGGCAATTATTCGGTCGGAGGAAGTGGATAGTACGACAGTGTGTTTTTAAGTTGAATGTTTATAGGTTATGACCTATTTCAGGAAAAAATAACATTGCTCAATCATTTTCAGAATCAGATGTTTTAATTCATTTCCTTTTATTTAGGGGAAGTGATAAATGAAACCATGTGTTACCGTGGTAACAAGGGCTTCTGTCTCAGTCAACAGTAGTTTGGAGGAGTTTGTAATCAGTTCAGCTACTAACTGAGCGTGTCTGTCGGCTTTTGAATGAGAGGAAGAACAAGGTCAGGGATGTTCTTCCTCACACACGCAAATTCAATCAGAAACCCCTCAGAGTCTTTCTCCCGAGTCCGCAGTGATTATATTGTGGTTAGTCATTGTGCCTGTACAGTTTATTACCTCATGTTTGTGTGTTGGAACATGAGGGGGCCGATACATCATCCCCTCTTATTGGTTTGTGACAACACAGCTCTCAGGTGTCTGGGAGAAGTGTGTGTGTGTGTGTGTGTGTGTGTGTGTGTGTGTGTGTGTGTGTGTGTGTGTGTGTGTGTGTGTGTGTGTGTGTGTGTGTGTGTGTGTGCGTGTGTGTGTGTGTGTGTGTGTGTGCGTGTGTGGGGGAGTGGGGGGTGTCTGTCTGGGTGAGTGTGGGTGTGTGTGTGTATGTGTGTTTTTGTTAGTGTTTGATTTTATTGTGACTGTATCGGCTCACTGTCATACAACTGTCAAACTTTTTACATCACACTTGAAAAACGCCTGAGGATGGCCTTACAGTCAAAGTAAAAAACGAATTGTCTTAAAATAGAAATGATAGCACAGTATAGTTTGTGGCCTTACAAAGCTTCCGCCAGGTAGAACAGTTTTGTGGAACCGTTTGCACCAGCTAATCTCGTCCGGAAATGAATTAAGGTCACAGTGTTGAAACGATACCGTAATTTAGTAGACTGTCAAATTTAGTAGACTGTCAGTCAAAGCGTCTTTAGTAGACGCTTTGACTGAAAGTGATTTCAGATAACGGTCATTAAGGAGCAGGTGGGGATTAGGAGGCATCTAGCCTACAGTGAGACTGTGGCCGTTGGGGAATGAACCATGAACATTTCGACTCCGAGGCAAACACCACTAACCCCTAGACTATTTCCCCCTGTGATCAACTGACAGGTGTTGAGCTCACATCTCCTCTGTTCATACCTGATAGAGAGAGCGAGAGAGCGAGAGAGAGAGAGAGAGAGAGAGAGAGAGAGAGAGAGAGCAACACCACAACACGATCTCCAGCTGTTCCGTGGTAAAAGCGCGAAAAATAGCGTGAGCGAGAGAGCGAGAGTGGGAGAGCGAGAGCGAGAGAGCAACGCCACCATGACACCGATCTCCCTCTAATAACAGAATAAGCAGAGGAAGCCAACCTTGTTATCTGCGGTGTTGAGCATGCCACAGCAGATGTCGCGGTAATCTCCGATCGATTGGTTTGTGAATTATGGCGGCTTCTCATCCCACAGACCCTGAAAGAAAATCTATGGCCACATTCCAGCGCAAACACCCAGCGGATTAAGGTGTCATTCTATTTGAGTTTGCCGCCTTACTCGCACACTGTAAAATGTAATCCGGTCAGAGGTCAGAGGTTGATGTTTTCCAAACGCAGCGACAGATATTCCCAGAAAAGACAACAAATGTTAAAGCCATCAGGTTTACGCTTCTTTTTGTTGAGGTGACCGAGGCCGTTGAAATAGGCCTACCTCATCTCTGTTCAGAAAAAATATTTTGAACTGAAAAGGATATTTAAGATTAGTGATTTGGGGGATGGACGAGGTGAGGTGTGCTATAGGAGGGAGTAGAGGACAAACATTAAGGCCTTATCAGGAAGTCGCCATAGGCTTTACCTTAACACCCCACTAACACTGGTAAACAATTACCGTGAACCGCAAACCAGAGCTGTGCCAACCCAAGGCAAGGCAATAACCAATAACGTGTTCTCATTTATTTCCAGTTACTGTTATTATTCCCACCACCACACGCTAATGGAGGCAGATGAAATCTCCGGGCAACGCGACGAGAAGACAGGCTGGCTCTGAGACGATGATGAAGAGGATGATGACAAGAAGGAGGAGGAGGATGATGATGAGGATGATGGCGGCTGAGCGGCAGGTGATTGATGGGATCTTCCTCACGGACTCAACTTCTGGGAGTTTACGGCGTCAATTAAAGCTGGAAGGTTATTGGCCAGCGCTTTATTGAAAAGCGTCCCAGCAGGCCGGAGGCCCGTATTAACAGTCTGGTTAGCGTGTGTAATGAGAAAGCACCGCCGCTCAACAGACTTTATGTCACACTGGCTGGTCTGCTGCTTAATTAAGAAAACCTTCTCGGCGCTACCCAACGTTAAAATGGGTTTTTCAATTCCTTTTTGTGTGCGTGTGTGTGTTGGATGTGATCTCCAGCTATCAGGAAGTGATTTGTCACCGTGGGTGGTTGATGAGGACGATACTGCTGGACGTCCTTGAATGGTTCTTTAGAGGTGGGGTATTTCATATTAGGCTAGATGTTTAACGTGCGTTTCTTCGTAGACATTTGCGAGGATATGAAGATATCCAAATATGCGGTCGTTCTTGGGCTATAAAATAATAATAGGATTTGAAAGAGGGTTGAGTAAAATCAAGTCTGCTTTTACAATTTAATTAGAGAGAAATGCAACGCAATATAAAGGCAGTGAACTGTTATAGAGGCCTGCTTATATGAAGGTTTTCCTGAGTTAAAAAAAATACATCAAGTCATTATTTAATTAGAAGGCCGGTTTTGTGTTACACCGACGATCCATAACGCTGAAAAAAACAAAAGGCAACGTCTCTTTGCGCTCTACTGCGCATGACCTGCTTCGTCGAGGACCGCACTCGCGCAACGTTTCACGCACTGGGAGTAATCTGAGGCCCAGATAAATCACAATAATTAACTCGATAATAATATGATGAATATCCTCGCAAAATCTGATGATTTTTTTTCTGTTTCTTTCTGCTTCATCAGCAGAACGTGCGCAGCCTGTGGGAAATCATGCATAGATCTGGCATGAACCGTACAGGAACGGGGCGCCCCGGGGCCAAGGGCTTTTAATTACAACAACACGTGCCAACCTGTCGTCAAGGCGACGCCGACCCTCAATCAATGATCCGGCAGTGGATCAATGTCAGTCACACACGCTACTGAAAAAAACACCATGGGAACAGTCCCCCTTTTCAAGCAGAACATGAGTTTGGAGCCCGGAGTGAAACAGAAGTGTCAGGTGTTGTTGGGATTTCTGATACCCGTACCTTTCAGAGCAGGACCAGAGAGAGAGCGGGCGACAGAGAATGAGAAAGAGAGACAAGGACAGAGACAGAGAGACAGAGAGAGAGAGAGAGAGAGAGAGAGAGAGAGAGAGAGAGAGACAGAGAAAGAGAGAGAGAGATAGTTACAGCCTACATTTCAAGAATTTCTCCATTGAGCTTCACCAGTAATGAACAGTAATGAAACCGAATAAACAACTCACCACTCTCTCACACACACACACACACACTCACACACACACACACACACACACACACACACACACACACACACACACACACACACACAACACACACAATGATTGTGATTTGGCAGCCAGTGAAAAGTCAGATGCATAGGAGAATATCATAAATGGTTGTTTATGATATTTTCTGCTGACATTATGAAAATAAATTCCCATGGCATGGCTGAATGGCTGGAATATCTTTAATTCCTCGTTTACTACCCCGGTGTTCAGACTATTATGGATTTATAGACGTACTGAAAAGTTACTTTAGCATTAGCACTCGGATATGATGAGATTGTCCGTTTTTCTCCCCTTAAAACTGCTTGTATAAGGTAAACGTTTTTCAAAGACTCTTTGAAACAATTCAGGGGTTAGATCAGTATCACAATAATCATCGTTTTTTGGCGGTTCATTTACAAAGTCTGTTGAGGTTCATTATGACCAAATGCGAGAAGAAATAATATCGGCAAATATAATCATTACTTTTTTATAGAATGCAAGTAATTGTAATATGAATATGACACATTTGCCATTCATTAGCATGGCACTGACTAATTGAGATCCAGATTGCCCATCAGTATGGAGACAATGATCAATCACGTATTGACGGACAGATGAGGCCCCCGAAGTGTGATCAAATTATAATGGATGAAAAATGGATCTATTATTCTGATATTTGTTTATGGATCTTACGTATTGACCCTTGTGTCGAAATTGACTTATTCAGGGCTTCGGGGCAAGTCACGTGAGCCACGACTCATAAGTTATTACAATCAACAAGAAATGTTTGGTATTTGAAAAATGACATTTGTTGCTAATGTGACCAGGCTATTTCGCTGGACTAACACTTTGCAGTTCTTATTATTTGCACGAGTAGGAAAACCAAACAAGTATCATGTTCACTGAATACATGGTGAATGTGAATAACTACAATGCATTACAAATTTCCCAAAATCCTCTGATTTCTATAAGAAAAAAGAACATTTCCCATTTGACATTATACATCTTCCTTGAAATTATATACCGTTGATCTTCCAAACCCCCATTCCCCGTTTTAAGGTCAAACAAAATGAAACCAGGCAGTATACGATATATCCTTGGGACAGGTGAAGGAAATCAGGTATCTTCTGGTTACCATCCGCTTAGTCTAACAAATCAGATTTTAGATTAACATGTAAAGTCTGACGGCAGATGAGCTCGAATCTGCGTGAACCGAGCGTTTCATTTTCTTTCGCTTCAAATGTATTTCGACCTTCGACCTTATATATCGCCCGTCGTACTTTCTGGCCTCCTGCCAACGAGCTGTGCAGTCTCTCCCCCAACAGAGGTTCAACCTTAGCACTGTCGAAGTTCTGGATCCGAGATAACCGTTCACAACATTGTGTGGTTACCTTATGCGTTGAGTGGGGCTGAGTAAGAGGAAACCGCACTTAAAACCCAGAGTCCTGGTTAAGTGTAACCGGTTCTCTAAGAGCTTCTCCTCTCACACCACTACTCCTTGCCAGGGACAACTTATCGCTCTGCACACGTTTTACTCACACGTACACTTCCTGCAGGCCCTGGAAGTAACGATTCAAGAGAAAGACGTGCTGATGGAATGAGCTGGAGAAGAATATGTGCTCGGAAACGGAGGTGGTGATCAATCAAAAGTGATTTTGTAATTACCAGATTAATGATGCATTGCCTGGGCTTTCTGTTTTTCGGTTAAGGGCTCCTGTCTAAACCTGAATCGCAGGGTATTGGGAGAATCTGAGGAAGAAGGGCCCGTCCAAACGCTACTGTAACTCGTACAGTAACTCAGAGGGAGGAGAGAGCAAGCAGCAGCAGGGAACTGTTAATGAACGACAAGGAGATTAACCCTTCTTCATATGCAAAAGATACCGAGGGCTTAACTAAACACAAATCAAACACAGTGTGTACAGTAAAACTACTATGTACCTGTGTATGTGGCCTGGAACTGGTATGTTGAAGTAAAACATCAAATCCCCTCTGACCATTTCGCATCATATATTTTATAATAATCATCAGCCTATTAATTGTAAGTCAGTTGAGACACGCCGATGACAGTTTGAGTGTATAGTTTGGTAAAAAGGAATTTACCATATGTAGATACCAGGCACTGCCATAGGGGAGAACTGTGGCAATACATAGAGGAAGACAGCGATATCTATACCTGTCCTGCCTCTACCTAGCATCCAGCTGCAATTCAGTGCTATAAAGTCCATCCTATAGCCCAACAGCATGCATACAGTAGCTAGACCCCACCATACAGACTTCTCTCTGGATTCTGTTAACAGGGAAAGCTCCCTCTGAATCTTCTTCCTTCTTTCCTTCCATCATTTCATGGACGGTACAGGAGCATGCATTCTGCTAATGCCAGATCACAACCACATCAATCTTGCTTGTTATTGTTATGCTCCGACAGCGACATAGTTTTAACATTGTGTAAACGTTGTGTTACCATTGTGTTAGTGAAGTGTTGCTCTAGTGTATTTACTCTATTTTCTTCTTTTTTATTCGGGTTGTTGAACTTGAGCTGTTTTGCTCCTTGTGTGCTCATGAATCTGCAAAGCGACCTTGAGTGTCAGAAAGGCGCTATATCAATTATAGTGTCAACTTTAGCGTCGCAGTAATAGCGTCTTATAGCGTCTTATAGTGTTAACGCTGTGTCCGAGTTAGGTTGCGTTAGTAGCATTGTGTTATGCAACATGGATGGCCTGGGCTGGGACGGAGCGTGGCCGGATGAGGATATTAAAGACCAGGGGAATGTCTGTTGCCTCAGGGGCTAAAGGCCAGCTTATCTTTATTCATATAGACAGATAGCCAAGCTCACATACCATCTCTGGGCGACCAGGATAGGGATCTAGGAAATACAGTAGGGACGAGGATCATACCTCACATGATGGGGACTGGTCTATTTCAAGAGATGAGAGGAAGGATACCTTTGATTATAGGAGGTAACATAGTTTAATAGCCTGTTTTGCTTTGTATCTGGAGAGGGTTCAGGTATTTTCTTCTGCTGGTCGTGAAGGGGACTGAAAGCCTTGTTCTCACTGCCCGGTTCGGGATCTTTTGTGTTTACGCTCCATTCATGTGAACAGCAGGAGTCACAGAGGATGTCGACTAGCAGAGAACGAGAGAGAGAGAAACAACACAGCATGAATACAGCCTCGTCCGCCCCCCTGATAACCACAGTTTCCCATGAGGCAGTACACAAACTCCTCAGGGAACCAGACTGCAAAAACACCGAACTCTGATAACCCTAAACCCATGCTGTAGTTCAACTTTCAGGCTGCCAACGAACCATTAAAGTCTCCATTCAAATACATTTAATGCGCATCATTCACCCTGCGGTTCTATACTAACCTACTGTACTATTCGCTCCAACTTCTGTGTTCTTCTCTGATCTACTTTTACTCTACTGAACTCTGCTCTCTACTTTACTGTTCTTTACTGGAGCTGGACTCTACTGTGTGCCCCATTCTTTTTTAGATTTAATTTTCCTTGCGTTATTCCTTTAAATTATGCCTAAAGTGCTAACTCAGGGTTAACATTAAATTTTACATTTTATATCAGAACCGGATGATGCAATAAAAAACATGTATGAAAAATGGGTTGACATTCAAGTATTAAAAACTCAACCTCAGCCTCCTCCTCCGGTCGGCACGCCAGTCTCAAATGGGTACTGATGTTTCCGGTTTGCTGTGGCGCTATAGTCTTGTATAATGTATGAGTTTCAACAGGATCTCGTGGCGGCTTTTGTTTCAGTGAAGGTCTGACCCTCCACACCGCCTCCCATCTGTATAGGCCGCGGGACGTCAGATGTATACACTAACCTCATTATTTTAAAAGGCGTCCTGGGCATGAGGCCAGCGACCGGCGCGCCATGCCAGCATATCGCCGCGTCGGCGGGAGATAACATTATTCAGAGTGATTGCAACGATCTCATGGCTTTACCGCAAACGGGGATAAGGGCAAATGTTGTACAGGAAGGAATAACGTAAGGTCGGTGTTCTGATGTGATCAGTTAACGGGGGAGTCGATGACTGCCCTGTGCATTAATACATTAGGCCAGCGTTTGGTTTCCGGGCCGATGCCTCCAAGATGACTCAGAGCGTCGCGGTCGCCGTGCAGCAAGGCAAAGTCACTTAATTCCATGCATTTTCGTCTGTTTCGTTGATAGGTGGGGGGGTTTTAATCAGGCGATCTGGTGAGTTTTGCTTACCTTGCAGCTTTTGTAGTTCAAATGCTATGACTTTCCTCATCGCCACGTGCTCCCTTCCTGGTTACATGCATCAGGCAGGGCTGACACCTTTTCAGAAAACCTTGGAGAGGACTTGACGGCACATTTTTAGGGGCTTGTTCAGGGTCACCACCGCAAGCCTACGATTTTTTTAAAATAAATTGTTATACTTGAGGTTAATAAACTATTTACAGCCCCTTCCCAAGTTGTATAACTTCTAATCCTGAGCCAATCCATAACAAAATAAACTGGTTTTGGCCACCAGAGAGATCATTGACCCATTGGCCAAAGAACGCAACCTCAGTATTTTCAACAATGTGGACTGGGTGGAGTGAGTGAGTGAGTGAGTGAGTCAGCTTCACGTAGTTGGATGTGGTTGTGGCAGAAGACCAAATAGTTGTCGCATGTAATCGTAGTCGCCTCATTGAGCAAAGCTTTCCATCAATGGATAACCACTTACCACTTTGTCGGTGGAAGTGCTTAAAACCAGGAAATACAATTCCTGACATGCCGCGCTCCCCCTGCCCACACGCGAGCCTTCACGCAATCCCTTTCCTCACGTGAGCACGCTTCCAGCGTGCACAAAGTGATTGGGAGGCGAGTGCTACACTCAAGGCCACGCGTTGGCTGGGACCGAGCCATGAGAGTTGGCAGCTCTGCCACATGTCTTGGATGTGAACTATATTTCTGATTCAATTTAATTTAATTTAGGACCCTACTTGACAGCAAAGGATTTGATTTAATCGAGGTCATGATCATGGGAACACATAGGCAGAGATTTTCCTAACATGGGATGATGGACAGGTCTGCAGGGATGCAAGAGAGCTGAAGGAATGTACACATCAAAGAAGTCAGGAGATTGACATGGCCTCAGTATCAGACTTTGCTGACTGTGGCTACATTGGCAATGCAAATACAAACTGCCTTAACACCTTTCAATTAGAGAGAGGAAGCGAAAAGATCTCTAGGTGTAGGTAGAATGTATACAAAGGCCATTTCAATTGATTAGTTTCAATGTAATCACGGTTTATATAATTCGTATCTTAATTAAAATTTTATAATTTGATTTATTTATTACAATAAATCTTTCCTCAACAACTTCTTATGACGTTACCAAGTTCATGCTAAAAGACGATCGACCTCGGTGCCACTGGTCGAAAACTATAAACTAGCCATTAGCTAAGGGATACAGGCATATTAACAAGATGAAGACCTTTCAGACTCATTGCGATAAAGGTCTATACAAATACAATTGTAATTGACGATTAAGGATTATTGATTATTTTCATGTTAGGTAATCAAATATGGAAATCTTAAACCTGTACCGGTACTTTTCATGGTGTAACGGATCAACGGATCAGTCTGCTAATAAATCCAAGAAAAAGGAAGAACGCGACACAATAAACAAAGAGCAACAATGTACGACTTCCAAGAAGGACAGCAAACTTTTGCACAACATTTTCTTCAATAAACTAAGTTTTCGCCGTTCGCGACCACTGTGTTTGTTTGTTATTATCCCCCTGTCGCACGGAAGGTACGATTCTGTCGACCAATGAACGGACGGAGAGGCGAGTGTAGCTCAGACTTGCCGGCCCCCTTTCAGACGTCTTGGTACCACAACAGAGGAGTACTGAGAGACAAGTACGGCTAATCAGGGCTAAGTCCGGACCCAGCCCACTTTTGGCAGTGGAAACGAACCGTGCCGTACCTTTTCATACCTGACCGAACCCCGCAACCGCCGGTGGAAACGCGCCATTATGATGTTCTTAATGGTTCTGCCGTGAGGTTTGCCCTGGAGGACCTATGTCGGTTACAGTAGCAGTGGTCCTGCTAGCGGTGCTCTAGCTAGCGGTTACTAGCTAAAGTAGCGCTGGAGGTGTTTCTCTGGTGGTACCTTGTGATTAATTATGCTGCCCGCAGGCGATGGGGGTGTGGGTCAGCTGTAGGTGTGAACCGAGTGCATTTCTGTTTATTTATAAATGGATTACTAAACACAGCCATTTTTCCAGCTGCATTTCACCCCATAAACAGAAAAAAGCAAGAGTGCCACACACACACACACACACCAACCCACCCCCACACCCACACCCAAACACACAAAAGGCGAGTAACATGCATTGTCCAAAAGGGGAGATTTGCAGTTTTGGGGATTATAATAATTACTGTATCATTAAAGATAACTGGGAGCTTGGGGGGGGGGGGGGGGGGGATTTGTAGCAGCTTGATAGAGGCAGCAACACTTGGAGGGTGGCAGAGTAGTGTCAAGACAATAATAATAGCAACAATCCTAAAATACACAATAGAATAGTAATAATGGTTAAAGCATCAAAAACCTTTGTAATAATCTGTAGGTAAAAATATATAAATGTTGCGTTGAACTGAATAACCTACATTTGTAGCACAATTTAATCGTTCAAAAACGTTCTGATAAACGTTCCTTCTAAAATGGAACCATTACATCCAGAGCTTCTCCGATCATAACTGCACTAGTATGATGTAACTCATGAATGTGGTGGGGTAGGAATATATATATATTAACGATACACTGACAATGCACAATTACTGGTAGTAAGTGACCTTGAACTAATGGTAGCTTTCTGGGCCATGCGAACTGCTTACCAGGACTTCTCCCCGCTCTGATGTTGACGTCAAGTTACAGACTGACACCTCCTTCCTTCTCGTTCTTTTCCCCTTCCTTCTTCCTCTAGCTCTCCTTCTCCCTGTCTCTCTGCCTCTCTCCTTCCACTTTTCTCTTTCCTTCTCCCTCTTTCACTCTCCTTTTCTCTCCCTCCTTCTTCTCCTCTCTTTCCTTCTTCCTCTTTCCTTCTTCCTCTCTTTCCTTCTTACTCTGTCTTTCCATCTTCTCTTTGTCTTTCTAACCTACTTCCACATTTATCTACCCTTGTCCCTCTCTTTTTCCGTCCTCTTCTCTTTCCTTCTCCCTCACCCTCTCTCCTTCTTCCACTCTCTCTTTCATTTTTCCTTTCACCCATTCCTTCTTCCCCTTTCTTTTTCCTTCTTCCTCTCGCTTTCCTTCTTGCTCTCTTGTTCCTTCTTCCACTTTCTTCTTTCCTTCTTCCTCTGTCCCTTATTCCTTCTTCCTCTGTCTCTTTCCTTCTTCCTCTCTCTTTCCTTATTCCTCTGTCTCTTTCCTTCCTCCACTTTTCTCTTTCCTTCTCTCAAGCGTTGAGTGCCCAGGAAGTCCAACTCGGCAGAAAGGTTTTTTCTGCTCGCAAGCTTTTCCTTCCGACTCATTTCCCTCCTCTCCGCCCTTTCCTCTTTTTTTTTGGCAAATCATGCCCTTTTATTTTGTACACGCATGTCGGTATAAACACACTCGTTGCCGGTTCACTTCTGCTGAGCGAGAAATTCATACCACAATAGGTGTGTACACACGCACAAAATTAGAAAGTGAATTTACAAAATATACCAAAAATAATACTTCGGGGGCAAACAATTGCTGAGGGTGGAAACTGACCCCTCTCTGATGCTCCTTTCCTGGGGTAATAATTACAGTGTGTTTCTTGGAAACACTTTAAATCCACAGAAACACTTTCCACATTAGGCCTCAAATCCTGTTTGTCTGTTGGTATTAAAGTGACAGACAATATTGACATCATGTATATTCCCTCCTTTTAAAGTCCTTTGAACGCAACCTCCCAACTGTCATGTGTGTGTGTTTTACTATATTATTTTCCTGGAAACAACTTCGACATGTCCTCACATATTTGAATTGATGAAAAGTGCACAAGAATAAGAGAGTTCCTTCCTAGGCTAAAACAAAACACATCAGCAGGTAAACAGTGACGTAGTCATGCATATCACACCTCTCAATATCCATCCACACCTCGAAACACCGTTGATCCTCTGGTTCTCAGACTCTGACTACAACAGTGCTGCGATGCGGCCACCCTCCATCGAGAGGCCAGGGGGAAGGGTATTGAGGCAAGGGTATTGAGTGATGGGGTGAAGGGTTTGACAAATATGCGGGCAGGAGGACGCCGTTTAGCCCGCTAGATCCATCTCACCGTCGGTGGCCTACTTGGGAGAGGTGCCTACCGCTCTCCTCTGACTGGCCTACATTTAGCTCCAGAGTTGGAACTGGAGCAGCTATTCCAGGGCCCTGTTGTGTCAACAGAGGGTTCATAACAAAAGCCTTGGTAACACACATGTAGCATACAATAGGCTAGGATACGGAAATGGATTATGACACAGATATCTAATATTAAGGTAGAAGCTTTCAAACAGATAAAGGCCTACTTTGTGAAACATCTGAATGTAGGCATCACCACTATGGTCTTCATACATTGGACCATAATCATATTAATTGTGTTCCTTGAGAGAACACGTCATTAACGTTCGGGAGAGACGAAGACGTAATATTCCACTGATGATGTTCACTATTGGTGATCATGAGAATAAAAATATGTTCATTTGGTGGATGAATCTGGAGATTCAATAGATTTTTACGAAACGGTAGATTTAACTTTAAGATTTCACACACACACACACACACACACACACACACACACACATAATTTTCAACATTGCTTATTCAGATTACCACCACCACCAATATGGGGATTTACAAGAAACCAATCACTGTTCCTTATCCCCATTGTACTCAGTTAAACCATACTTCTGCCGGCACTAAGTATACACTAGTCCAGAAGACTCCTCTCACAGACGCTAGATCAATTTCATGATTGGTATCCGCGACATGTTTCCACAAACCCCCGTGGCGAGCACGCCGAGCAGACGCGCCCCCGAGTCGCTGAGCGTTTACCCACAGAGGAGACGCCGACACACCGCAAGTAGTACAGCTGCTTTTCCGTTATTTATTTATCTATCTAAACTCCAAATATAACCCTACTCGTGGTAGTAATCAATCACGGGCTTGTGTCACGGTTGGGGAATAAGAGGCGTGTTTAGTGGATCGCGCCGCGCTGCCCACTCGCTCGTCGACTTCCTGCTGAGATGTGATTCATGAAGCAACGAGACAATCACACAATCTGAGACGCTGGCACTTAATCGTTTTATGGGTGTCATTCTCACCCACTAATCTGCCACTTTATCTGTCAGCTTCCCCCCTAAAACCGATAATTATGCACTCATATGCTTAGCATAGTTCTGATTCCGTTAATGCGATGTGGTACTGAGTGCAGTCCCCTCACCAAAGGACTCAGGGCCTGATTCAAGATTGCACTTAGTTTACCAGCCAGAAAGTCTTGTGTTATAATGATAATATAATACTGACATTACTATTGACATTTTCTGTGGTATCATAAAGTAAAAATGTACTTATCCCTTCTCATTGCATGAGATTACAGGGCCACATTTGAGCGATTTGTAATAACAACTAACATCTTAAACACTTTATAATTGTGCTGCATGATGAAAATAATACTTGTGTACCTCAAACCACCCTCGGTTTCTTGGGAAGAGAGGTGAGGAGGTTCTAGAACGTTCTGACGGTGGTCTTTCCTCAACAACGGTGGTCATCTTGCATCCAGCAACACTCAACATCTAGGCTACAGCATTGCTTTCCGTTTAGAGATGCAACCATCTCTCCCTCACACGCAGACACACGCACGCGCGCGCGCGCGCACACACACACACACACACACACACACACACACACACACACACACACACACACACACACACACACACACACACACATAGTTCAAGTGAACCAGGCAGAAGCAGATCGAGAGCTTCAACAACCATGACAAAGGGAAATCCTCCCCGTGCCGTTGTCTCCTCAGCTCTCAGGTGAATTCCCGTTCTGAGAGGACCTACATGTGTGTCAACACTAGGATCTAAAAAAAGCTTTATCTTTCTTTCTTTCCAGCGAGCGTAGCGGCGGAGTCTCGTGGGTTGATCTGGAGCCTGGCGGGGCGCAGCGCCCCGGGGACAGACCGGTGTCATGCCCAACGCTTGGTTGGCGGTCGGTGCTCCGCCCACGCGTCCCCGTCCCCGCCGACCGAGCGGCGCAGATGGACGGCGGCTGGCTTCGTAACGCAACAGTTGCTGCTTCAGCGGCGCCATCTTTCCTCCTCCTCTTCCTCTTTAAGCTTTTCATTTCTCTTCTATCGCATCTTTCACTTTTTCCTCTCCCTGTTCTTTTTTTTTTTTGCACTTGATTAGACTTTTTGTTTGTTTGGGGATTGTTAAAAGTAATAACAAAACTATTCCTCCTCTTCTTTCTTCTCCTTTCCATCTCTTCCATCGTGTGTTCCATTTTAACCTTTCCTTCGTCTTCCCTTTATTCTGCGTCTCAATAAGAATTATATATTCTGGGATTGATTGAACTCCAAAATCATAAAACATGTCAAAAAAATAATGAGAAGTTCGACACCTTGTGATATGGCATATTATATTTACAACACACTTGGGGAAGGAGGATGAGCAAAATATGGTTTGTGCAACATATCTAACGAAAATCAACATGCAAACGAACAGGACCACCGAGCAAAACATACCAGACAGAACACCAATGTGAAGCTCTTCCGAGTACAACCTGACAAAGTACGAGCACTCATACAAAGTTGTTGGCGACAAGATATGTACGTCATAAGTCACCTGACAGTTTAAATCCAGATCGAAGCCTGCAGTATAAACCGTCCCGGAGAAATACAAAGTTGTTTCGTCCAGTTGTAATAAAGTTTTGCATTTCAATTGTATACACACACACACATATATATATATATATATATATATATATATATATATGTATATATATATATATATATATATATATATATATATATATATATATATATATATATATATATACATATATATATATATATATATATATATATATATATATATATGTGTGTGTGTGTGTGTGTGTGTGTGTGTGTGTGTGGGGGGGGGGCTTAACAGTCCTGAAATATCATAACAAGAAGAAATATGCAAATATCAAATATCTTCTGTATCATTTATAAAATATTCAAACTATGCAAACGTCATTCTAGGTGTCCGGAGTATAAAGATTTAATTCTGTAGATGAAAAGAAAAAACGGCATTCTTCATCTCCTAACGGTTATTCATGTTGAAATATTTAAAGATAAATTCTCTCTTCCGGTTAACCGAAAGTGATGTCTCTGCCTGTTAGATAAATAACTTTAACTTTCCTTTATGCTGGTATGTGTTCTGTCATCGTAAGTCTGTATCAATAAAACCTCAAATACTGGATTTTATAATTATCAATAACTTATCAATAACATTTTTCATATTTAATATCTTAATATTACACATAACACGGCACAGCAACCCTTTGATCGATCAAGCTTCCTTTTGCACTTCAAAAACAAGTGAATATTCTGCATTGTCAACCTCAAGGCATACCGAATCTGTGCTCGTTAAAAACGTGTATGAACACACATAGAAGGGGCTTCATCTGGATGCATATAATGGCTTCCGTGATATAGACGTGAACGAGTGTTCATAGCATTATGCATCAAATCTAGAAATCTTGCTTATTTCATTGTTTCAGTGTTTCGTTGACCGAAGTTAGAATTTGTTATACAGTCAGTACACACTGTATGATGTACTGACAGCATGGCTACAGTTGTGATACTTGGCATAAAGCACTGTTAATAACCGTTTCCATTCTCAACGCTGCAGATCTTGGGAAGATGGCTGGGTGTGCCCTGTCCCAACATACCATCCACAGCTCCAGGAAGAGGACAGTAGTTATCCTGGAAGTCTCAGAAAAATACATATTTTCCGTAGATTTAACCATTTTCTTCATATTTAGATTCTGAATCTCAACTTTGTGCTCGGAAGTTGCATTCCAGTACGCGTTTCCATGTTAAAGTCTTCACTCTTTGAAGCAAAAAGAAAGGAATCGGATTGGATTTCAACCAACGTCTACGTTCTCCAGTTCCGACGAGACAAACAAACGGTTCCTGGCTCGTTTTCAGAAGACGGCCGACGAGACAAACGAGACAGCGGGGCGCTAGTGGACCTTACGCAGCCGGTAGATTCGGGTCCACAGCGGCGCAGACGAGACGGCGTGCGCTAGTTGACGTAATACAGCCAGTAGATGAGGTTGAACAGTGAGAAGGCGAACGGGAAGATGATCCGCGACCACCGGTCGATGGAGTTGACGTCCGTGAGGTCGGGGATCTTGATCTTGAGCTGTGACGACCGCCGGCGGAGGCGGGACTTCCGGGGATAAGAGATCTGGTTGCGGTCCAGGCTGTGGCGGCTGGAGCCCAGCGGGGCGCTAGGCTTGCGGTGCTGGATCACCGGGTGGTCCAGGCCCACGCAGGAGGAGTTGCGGCCCTCGCGCACACTGGTGGTCAGCTGGTTGCCGGCCACCTCGTTGTGAACCTCCAGGGTGCTGAGCAGGATGTTGCCCTGGGAGTCAACCTGGAGGGGAGAGAGGCATAGAGAGGGAGAGAGAGGTAGAGAGAGAGAGAGAGAGAGAGAGAGAGAGAGAGAGAGAGAGAGAGAGAGAGAGAGAGAGAGGCAGAGAGAGAGAGAGGCAGAAAGAGAGAGAGAGAGAGAGAGAGGCAGAGAGCCAGAGAGAGAGAGAGAGAGAGCCAGAGAGAGAGAGAAACAGGGTTAGAGAGAAACAGGGTTAGAGAGAGTGGTTGGGAAATGCCAGGGAACCACCACTGACCTCATGACCTAATGGATATATTATAAGAACTGGATCCAGAGTTATTATACTACACAAGACACTACACTGCAGTACACATTTTTTGTTTTTCACTGGCTTCTGTCAGCAAGCAAGCAGTTGTGTTTAGTTTATCGCTGTGTCCTGCCCTCTCTCGCTGACTTCCTGCCGAGATCTGATTAATATAATGCCAGACAATTACACAATCTGATACTTGAGCATATTATCTGCTCAGATGCTGACGAGCGAAAACTGCTAAATTACGTGTTTTTTTTAGAATTCTCGATTTCCTGTCTGGATCTGATGTTTATAAGTGGAGCACAATGGTGCTGAAGCAAGTGGGACTGCGAGAGAGAGAGAGAGAGGCAGCGAGACAGAGAGGCAGCGAGAGAGAGAGAGAGAGAGGCAGAGAGAGGTAGAGAGAGAGAGAGCGAGAGAGAGAGGGCGAGAGAGAGAGGCAGCGAGACAGAGAGGCAGCGAGAGAGAGAGAGAGAGAGGCAGAGAGAGAGGCAGAGAGAGAGGCAGAGAGAGGCAGAAAGAGAGAGAGAGGCAGAGAGAGAGAGAAAAACAGGGTTAGAGAGAAACAGAGGGTTAGAGAGAGTGGTTGAGAAATGCCAGGGAACCACCACTAACCTCATGAACTCATGGATATATTATAAAGAGAGATAGAACTAGATCCAGAGTTATTATACTACACAAGACACTACACTGCAGTACACATTTTTTTTTAAATTCACTGGCTTCTGTCAGCAAGCAAGCAGTTGTGTTTAGTTTATTGCTGTGTCCTGCCCTCTCTCGCTGACTTCCTGCCGAGATCTGATTAATATATTGCCAGACAATTACACAATCTGATACTTGAGCATCTTATCTGCTCAGATGCTCACGAGCGAAAACTGCTAACTTACGGTTTTTTTTTTAATTCTCGATTTCCTCTGATGTTTATAAGTGGAGCACAATGGTGCTGAAGCAAGTGGGAATGCTGGAAAACTGGGGACTGGACATCGATGGCAGTAGACATTTCCTGCCGTAGCAAGGACCCTCAACGAAACTCACTACTATGTTTAATGTGTAGTGTTTTTATGGGCTTCTCTATTTCTATGTGTCATTTATATTCTATATGATGTCATGAAAATACATATCAAATCCCAGTCTGGCATTAAGTGTAGAGGCTTGCAGGAGATATACTCCACACACGCCATCTTCAAGGGATCAAACACATGGATGCGGGGGGGGGGGGGGGGGGGGGGGGGGGTGCGATGACAGCGTTTGGCCTTAAGGACTGGGCATCACTCCTCACTCATCAGCCCAAGGTCGGAGTGGAAGCTCCTGGCTCCTACTCCTGTTATTTCCAGCCCAGCATCCAGGACCAATCCCTGATAAATCAACTCCACCCACACACCCATGGATGATAGATGTTCTATGATATATTATGGGATGGATGTTCTGTGTATTATGTTTCATATGTTACATGATGTACATTACATATTGTGGTATGTATGTTATGTACAGTATGCTATGGTATATCTGTGTGCATGATATATGATATATTATGGTATGGATGCATGTATGAAATGTATAATATATAGAATGTAATGGTATGTATGGATAAATATATTATGGATTGCATGTATGAAATACAATGGATATATATAAGGGTATGTACAAAGTATGAATGATATATGCTATCATATGATATGTTTTGGTCAGTATGTATGATATATAATGTTCCATGATAAATTATGTTCTATGATGTGTACTGGTATGTATGTTACGGTAAGTAAGTATAATATATGCTATACCTCCATTATGTTAATAAAATAACAAAGAATGCGGGAACGTCAGCATGACGAGGTAATTTACCTTCGGACGTTCCACAAACAAAACCTTCATAAACAAGTTTTAGATTTTCCAATGTAGGTATAAGCACAGCAAAGTGGGCAGGCAATGTATGTTACTGAGGCACTCCCTTGACACTCCCCAGAGTGTCCTAGTTAGTGAAGTGCAAAACAATATTACACTGAATCTTTCTAGTTTTATGAGGACTGTATTTTCCCTGTCTTACATATCTGTGTATGTGTTTCTGTCCCACAATATGGGGACTTATCATTCCTGTCTTGTGGGGACATATCTGTCCTGCCTTAGAAAGACCTATCAGTTATGCCTTTTAAGAATGTATCTTTTCCTGCCTTTTCAGAACATATATGTCCTGCCTTGAGGGGACCACAAAGGATCTCATAAGAAAAAACATGCAGGTTTTTCGGCCACACTTCCTCAGAATTGTTGGAAGTTAAACAGTTAGACACACACAGTAGCATGGGTTAAGCATGAGCGGAAGAGAATTCTTACAAAAACACAGCAAGACAACGAAAACCAAGAGGGTAAAAGACCTGAACAATGTGTGATCTGATATGGTAAAACGAAAAAGGTTCAAACACAAACAAGTGTATTCCTTTTTCTCAGGCGTGAAAGGAGCAACTTAGAGCAGAAACTGGGTGGAGGGGGGGCTGCTCAGTTCAGAGATACAGAGATGGCGTGGGGTTGCCGGCGATGACGGTAACTCACCCCACGCAGTCTAAAGGACGCAGTCCTGCAATTCCCTCCTTCTAGAACAGACTAAGCAGGAGAGAAGACACACATCAGCTAAGACCCTCTAGCTCTTTGAATAAAGGAAGCTAACATGCATTTCTTATTCAATGACTTGAAACATACATCACACGTAAAATCAATCAATCCAGCAATGACTCCATCAGCCAATCAAGGAGCCTCCCACTGACTCCTTCTATACATTTCAACGCGAAGGACACATTTTCTCACCCTGGGCACGTCAAACTTCTCCCGGTCGTTGTTGGCCTTCTGGGCCTTCTCAGCCATCTTCTTCTGCATCTGGGGCCCGCGGCCAAAGAAGATGTAGTTGACGAAGGCGTACTCCAGAAGGGCGAGGAAGACGAAGACAAAGCAGCCCATGAGGTACATGTCGATGGCCTTGACGTAGGGGATCTTGGGCAGGGTCTCCCTCAGGTGGGTGTTGATGGTGGTCATGGTGAGAACCGTGGTGATGCCTGGGCGAGAAACACACCACACCAAGGATGAGGCCGCAAGAATGATAAATCCACTTTATGCATTTTTTTCATGTTTATTCCTGATTTCTTTTTAGCGTTCAACAATTTTGTGCGTTGGGATTTGTACCTCAATATTTTTATTTTTGTTCTACCTAAAGCAGCGCAATAGTGACAGTACATTTGCTCCGTGATTAATACAGAACTGAATCTGGATAAGACGTCCCCCCTCCAGAGGGGAGAGACACAGGACAGGGTATTCAAACAGAGAGGGAATGACATGCGGCATGGCACCCCAAGGCTCTGACATCCAACCCAGGTCACTCTGTGGAGTATAGCCTATGGTTGGCCGCGAGGGCATGGGCTGTACTGAAATATAACCGGGCCTTGGTGTGTTTTTTATGATTTATCGCACAGAAACTCCATATATTAAAATGGCCACCAGGCTCGTCGTCTGCTTCGATTTTTTCTGATGAACTCACAGAATATTTATAATTTATGTTCAGTCATTAACGCCCAAGCATTCACAGCAAGAGAATTGCGATTTCCAAGCAGTAAAGATCGGCTTGTAAGCCCTGTAGGCAATTTTCTTCAATTTTAATGGTATCTTTATTTTCCTTCCTTATTATAATTTAATAAATACACAAATAGATTACGAAGATTACTTAGCCCGGACCCAAAACAGGGATCTTATTGGACAATGCTTCTTAAGGGTAACTTTCTAAATTACTAACAAAAATGTTCTATTCATAATGGCTGCATTTTAAGGTCGACAGATCTACGTCTATAAGCTTTCAGAAGCCTCCAGACATAGCCAACAGATCTGTTTGCATATCTCCACCGAGGTTGATCCCAGATCTTGAATCACTGTGTGATGCATCGCTTGCCAAACAGGAATAAGCAGCTCGGGATCAATAAACATTACAATGAAACAAAGAGTGCATTACTGGAGCTTAGCGGCTGTGTCAGAAGATGTTACGGTGAGTCCGACCACCGCTTGTGATGCGGTGGGTGATTCTGTTGATGTTGTTGTTCGTCTCTCTCAAGGAGAGAGAAAAGGGGGAGAGAGAATGAGAAACAAAGACGGGGGGAGTGAGAAAGAGAGAGAGAGAGAGAGAGAGAGAGAGAGAGAAGGGATGGTGAGAGAGAGAAGAGATGGGGAGAGAGAGCGAGAGAGAGAGAGGGAGGGCTGAGGGGGAGTGAAAGAAAGATATAGGGGAGATGATGAGAGA